>NW_024037047.1:18271171-18759963 GCF_015706575.1 Patiria miniata
CACCCAAATCGACCGGGCAGAAACATCATCATCGACAAGGCCTACACAACTTTAATTAGGATAGACATCTCTTCAACCCTAAGCTGCTGCATGTTCGTAAAGATTAGACTTGTTATCAGACGCCCATCGGCATAGCTGCGAACTTTCTTCAGTAACGGTGACTCGACATAATGTTGCTTTACAGCTTGTAGTTGATGCAGTCATAGCATGCATAATGACATTCACTTCAACTCGTATGACTCATGTTCTTAATTATGTTGAAAGGAAAGGTACGTCACCGGTGCCCACCCCAATTTCCAGGTCATAAGACTTGAAGTGCGTTTACAGATCATAGAGCAACCTTGCTCTATGCACAGACATTTATTGCCAATAGATTGCCCCTCGTTTGGGCTACCAGTGCATATGCAGTCAGTGGAGAGATTCAGACCAGTCATGATGGGACATCATTCTATGCAGGCTTTATTATAATAATAATACAAAATAATAATAATAATGACACTGCTGCAAATTTGCCTACTGCTAGCATTGACCTGAAATATACCCCCAAAAAACATGGATAGCCTAATATTTCGGTTCCGGCACTATCTTTCTCAAACCGGCAAAGTGGCAGTTGTACATACACAGACAAGTAGGGGACCATATAAGCATGCATGGGCGGAAGGAAAATCACAAAGGGGAGATAAAGGAGGTGTGGCAGTGGGTAAATTGTGTTAATTTTATAACCAACAAATTGTTAACAAACGTATGTGAGATTCAGGGGTATGTGGGAGCACATGGGTAGAGTTATCGGCGACTTACATTGCAACTCTACCCTGTGTACAAGTACTTGTAATACAAGTACTTGTACACAGGGTAGAGTTGTATATGCGGCCACTCCAGCCATAGGTATAATTATGTGAAGCAGACTTTCCAACATTTCGATTGTGAACTTGTGTCATCTTTAACAGGAATGACTCATTCATACGAAGATAGAAAACAAAAGATTTATTGTGCCAAATATACGGTTTAATCACGGGATCGGTGACCAAGTTACATGACTTATTCAGTTTGTCGTCGGATGATCTGGTGATACACATAATTAAAAACAATTGAGCCTGAAAGTAAAAGGTCACGCGGCGAGCTTCCGGACCCCTCGCGCGGCCCGCCTGTGGGAAGTTACTCAGGGTCGCTCTGTTTCTTGCTATAATTTTGAACAGAATGATTTCTAACCGTAATCACCCTAAGAAACATTCATGTTGTAACTTTACCTTGGTATTCCTCAAGGAAAAAAGGACGAGAAATCACTTGTAGATGGGTAACAACGACCTTTCACATCCGGCAGTTTCCAAGGCCTCCTTGTTCGTTAAGATTTTTTCACATCGCGTACTTAACTTGCGTGAGAACGAAAATATATAATAAGATTTACCTACCTACCCCGTACCTACAGCCGATGGGTTCTAGATTTTAGTCGTGCTGGCTTGAATACATCAAACAAATAAAATGTACCGAAAATAATTGCAAATTTTAGAGTGTTTGCATGTTCAGTTTCCTATTCAATGTTGAGGTAGCGCGGCACTAGAGGTGAAGTTTCAGGCCCTGTTTTCTGAATGTATTGGCTTGATATTTGTATTAAATTGTAATCATGAATTATTTTTTATCATTGATTGATTTGTCCCGTGTGTCACGTCACAGATTGCGAGTACGTGCTGGGACCGTGGAGTCTGTGTAACGTGACGAGTGACATGCGTGAGCGGCACGACACACTCATCGATCAAACCAAGGAATCGGTGGGCTGTCGTCTGGTGAGAGACATCCACCAACGATGCGCAGTCGGTAAGTATAATCCAGCAGGTAATAATATGAACAAAGGAAGACACTAAGAGACGAAGTTGTACTTGAATTGTGAGCAGATGTTGTATAATTCGGTTGGCAGTGATTCTCTCTGTTTGATTTCTAGATTCCACTGGGTTAGTATACAGTAAATGGACATTCCAATCTTTCAGCTATATCTTACAGCTTAATATTAAGAATTGTTCACTATCTTTTGAATATTTATAAAACAACAGTGAAGGTGTTTGGTCCACTTGTATCTGGGGGCAGGACTAGGCAGATTAGCAATGGGGTTTCCTTTAAGTTGAGGGCCTTGTGGTTAAACTAGCCATTTCTTAGATGTGTCTCATTACCAGGAAAGTGGGCCAAGTACTCCTTGAATGTCCACCCATACAACTTATACAGTTAATATAAAACATGATATTTTTTTCATGGTGATAAAAAACTAAAAATAATCTCTCCATTCTAAATTCGTTATCGATCACAAACTAAACTTAAAATTCGGCTAATATGATGTGCTGAGCAATACAACTAGGACTTACCCATTGAAAGGATTATGTAAATAAATAAACCAGTGTCTCGCCCCGCCCTCTTTCTATTTTCCCGCCCACCCTCTCCAAAAAAAAAAGAGTCAAGGAAAAGGAAGAATACATCCGTCATTTTGGAAAAATCTGCCATCTTGGGAGAAAAAAAAGTAGGGGAAAGGCAGCCTCCATCCTCTTTTCAAAAAGCTCGGAAGAGAAACTATTTCAACAATTTCAGTTTGAAAGACATTTGCAGGCAGACATTGCTTGGCGAGTATTTTTACCACTTGGCAAACAAAAAAATCTCTCTGCTTCTTGTTCGTGGCTAAATTTCATGGGACTTAAGTTTTAAACAGACAGTTTCAGTAAGCAATGTTTATGTGCTTGTTAGCGAAAACAGCTAAAAGCGTGCCAAAAGGATATAACCATTGCATAATATTTCGGTATAGGTAGCCTCGTTTTGCCAAGAAGATATATGCGCCCGGCTTGGTAAATTTCACGAAAGACAAAATTCACGATAAATTTAGGTAAGTTTCTGGGTTTTTTCTCCAAAGCTTGTGTCTACGGTTGGGGTGAGTGGAGCGACTGTGACGAAGAAGCGGGAAAACGGTCGATCACCGGTACCCTGGTGAGAGAGAATATAACTCCTGCTGATTGTCAGGAAACCATCGCACGGACTAAACCTTGCTACGGAAAGAACGGGACTGGTGGGTACTGGGTTAAGTTGGGTTGCATTGGGTTACGTCGGGTTGGGTTGGGTTTAGTAGAGCAGGGCTGGGCTGGGCTGGGTTGGGCTGTGTTAGGTCGGTTTAGGTTGGGTTGGGTTGGGTTGGGCTGGGCTTGGCTGGGCTTGGCTGGGCTGGGTTAGGTGGGGTCGGGTCGGGTTGGGCTGGGCTGGGCCGGGCTGGGCTGGGCTGGGCTGGGTTGGGTTGGGCTGGGCTGGGCTGGGCTGGGCTGGGCTGGGCTGGGTTGGGTTGGGTTGGGCTGGGATGGGTTAGTTTGGGTAGTCTGGTTTGGGTTGGGTAAGGATGATATTAATTTTGTTTCATAAATATCAGTGACCGATAGTTCAGATTTGTAAACTTATTTAGGGTAATATCTTGACTACTATTTTTGTTTCCTAATTTTGCTTGACAGAAAAATGCTTCTTCGGTCCATGGAGCGGCTACGGCACATGTGTCAATGGCTTCAAGCTGCGCACACGGAAGCTGCTTGTGGGAGGCAGACGGTGTGAATTGAGAGCTAGTCACGCCATTCCATGCAAAGGCTGATAGTCAAGTCTAAGAGCGTGGAGCGCCATCTCGTGACGCCAAAAATCACACCGTCATTAGAAAATTCCCAAAATTAACTTAAAATGGTTTGCCATACGCGAAATTAGGACCATACATGACTATATTATGCAGATCCTATTTTTAGATACTGACATCATCAACCCTTCAGATTTTTCCACGCTGGTGGCGCTGTTCATTTTGGTGTGACGAGAGCAGCGTGTTTGAGGGAGACTTTAAGTATCATTTCGATCGGAATCGCGAGTATTTTGTAACGAGATTTCCACCTTCTTTTAAGATTTTATGTCACATTAATGATTGTACATAATTATAACAACGTAATGTTCGCAAAGTTTTTGCTCTTGAACGTTTTTTTTGGTGATTTTTCAGTCAAATTTTTGGCCTGTTATTTCGTGCCATATTATTAATTCTGTTTGTATACCATTTATGTACAGATAAGTTTTACTCAACGCAGTAGCAAATTGTTAGTTTGAAAAGCAGACAATTAAAATAAGGTATGTTTAATGAGCATTATTCTTCATCATTTTTGCAAATATTGCATTGAGTTAGCTTTCGCTCTCATATTATTCAAGCCAGTGCGCAACATGACCAATTCATTACGTACTGTGCGGGTACTAGAGAATATTGGACAGGAAAAGTAGTTATCATTATAGTAGAAAGATGCCAGCTAAATATTTTTAAATAATAGAGCAGAAACAGTAGTATTAGACGGGCTATGGGCTCATTCCGCGACCACAACAATTTTTTAAAGGCATAGGATCATTTGCATTTATCCCAAATTAACCTTTGGAATTATTATCAAAAAGTTTTACTTTAGGCCATATTTGGATTAAAGATCGCACTGGTACTTCTGCACTGGAGTTATTCCGTCTGGCCATGGCTTGCTGTCATTTAGAAGAAATCGAGACATGAAGTTGATTTCCAATGATCAGTCAATTGACTGACTTTTGGAATCTCTAATTCCAAAAGTCGAGTTCCATGGACGAAATTGTGTTTCGAATAAGATTGTGCAGTGTTCAAAACCTAACCTGTTGAATTTTCAACTCAATGAATATTTCACTTTTCCAGAAAACAGTAAAAAAGCATGCCATGCTTTTTTTTTTTACAGTTTTCTGGAAAAGTGTAATATCCATTGAGTTGAAAATTCAACAGGTTAAGTTTTGAACATTCTTCTTTGATTTTTGAGTGGTGTTATTTTGAAAATGAAATTTAAGCAAAATAATGATCCTATAATTATGTCAACCGAAAGAGCGCGGGGAAGGCCCTAATAGGCATCAGATAAACGTACTTTATGGACCTCAATCTCATCATGCCGGGAGGGACCTTAGACTGGGCTTTTCTTTAGGTCGAGCTTCCTTTTTCTTTTTTTTCTTTTTTTTTGCTCTTCGGATTTGTTTTGTCCCCCCCCCCAAAAAAAATGGCCGACATAATTAAGAGACTCTTAAGAAACCATTACATTTGATTGGCTTCGTTTCCTATTATCTTAAGTTCTGACGCAAATGTATAGCCTGTCGCTGACCAATGTTAATTTAAAGGTATTGACATAATAAAAGTGATAACAAATTACCTTTAAAATTCGTTTTTCGTTCTCGATCTTTTTGTGTGTTTTTTTTTTCAATTTAAGTGCAGAGGGGCAGAAGAGATTTTAGCTTCAGATGTGAACAAAACAAAACCGGAAAGATGAAATAACGTTTTATGATGTAATTAATCTGTGATGTTCAATACATGACGTCGCATCTTAAGATTATATATCTTATATATATTTTTTCTCAAAAACGTAACTGACCCCCCCCCCCCCCCATAGAGCTGTATATGGGATCCGCCCTAATGCGTAAACAGCCGTCTGGTGATTACAAGTTGTGACACGTGATAAACTAGTCACCTGACACAACAAAAATAGTCTTGTTCCCAGTCCCTTCACAATTACATGTATGCCACCAAGCCACCACGTCTCCATCCTACGCGCGGCCGCACTGTACAAACGAGTTCTGTGAGCTGTCTTTCCGAGATTCATTGCAACTTATACAAGTCATGGCGCTTCTATTTGTCACCATTTTGTTTGGAATTAATCTAGGGGTCGTCAGAGGCTGCGGCACCACCACACACATCGAAATAGGTGAGGAGTTTTGTTTTGTTATTGTCTATATTTGGCCCATACATTATCACGTGAGTCTACTGGCCGTACCACACTATACAATCGGATTGTACTGGCGTGATTGGGATTAATGGGCGGAGTCGGGCAGTCGGGTGAAGGGGGGGGGGCAATTTGTTGTTATTTTAAGCAGGAGGATCTAGGAGTGGGGAGAGAGTTATGTCTAGACATTCAAGTAAAGTTCCATGTTGATACAGGTGTGTTTACATATTTGTAGAATTCAGTTTCCTTATTTTAATAAGATCATGTACTGAGAAACCTTGCCAAATTTTTTTTTTTTAACTTTGACAATTTCCAGTGTCACTTTGTTGGCAAGAGAAACATGATATAACTTACTCTTACTCCTAATTGCCAAAGTGTTACAGTGAACTTATTATTGTGCCAATTTCATATTTTTAATGTATTTGCTGCAGCTGCATGGAGTGGGTAAAAAAATTAAATTGTTTCTTATGCAGGCTTTTTTAAAAAATGAAGGAAGCGGGCATTGTTTGTTTTTTTCCAAAAATGGTGCATTTTCCTAGATGGTGGATGGCTTCTTCCATTTTCTCGACACTTTTGCTGATACTCTATTGTGTCCAAAGGAGCCATTACCCTTTCTACATAGTTTCAATTTTGTTGGAAACAAATAAAAAGGCAGCAGTTAAAACATAGCAAATGTGGGAATTTAAAAAGAAAAAAAAAGAGGAGGCAGGCGGTAAAAAAGGAAGCGGGCAGGACTGAGAAACTGGTTTATTTTTTTACTTGGGCTAATACTTGTGGGTCTAAACCCACCAAGTTGTGTTTCATGTTAATTAATGAATACTTAGTTTTAATATTCTCTTTTACTTCATGATAGGGCACAGAGCAACGGAATATTTTGAAGATCAAACAGGAGGCGTGGATTACAAAAAGGTGGGGACATTCTCATTCATCTTCTTGGAAAGATTTCCATATACGAAGTTCACTAATTTCCTCTGTATTGACTAACAAGCCCCGAAATAGCAATTTCATGTCATCAAAGTCAATTTGAGCAGTGAGAAAATACAAGCATTTTCTTAGAAAACACTTAGAATTTTTCAGTCCAATCTCATAGGGTGTGTACACAGGGTGTTGAGTGAACTTCGTATATGGATATCTTTCCATCTTCTTTGTAGGGCTGTCCTGATACATGTACATGTATACCGAATAGTCGATCATCAACCAAATATTTGAATAGCTGTTTGCCGGTTTGAATATTCAAAGAAAAGAAAACTACGCACGTACGCACACAACTGTGATGTTATTTTATCGTAAAGTTGCGGCGCTTTATTGTCAGGTGCCACTTTTTTGTTGACAGTGGTTCATTATTCGCTTCCTTTTAACAGGTTAAAGCCCTTTTACAGTTATAAAATATGTACTGCAAAACACCCCAGCGTACCATATCGATCGATGACGCAAACTTTAAAGGGAATATACAACATTTGCAAACATTAGAAAACAGAACTACCAAATTTTTACGAAATAGCTTACTAGGATGTTGGTAAATGACAGTCTAAAGCATCCTGTAAAATTATGGCACCTGGTTTGAAGTCATTTCAAGAAAAGTGGTATTTTGTATAAATTTCCAACGGTGGTCGGCCGACCACCGTTGGAAAAACCTAACTATTTTTCAACTACTGCTCCAAATTTACCATTTTTTTCCAGTCCAAATTTTGTTTGCTATTGGTTACATGTTCATGAACGGGTGCAGGCCAGCTAGACTGGTTTCCTTACCTTACAATTTTCGCGCATCTATAAATTGATTCATTTCATCTTTTGTGGAGTCAGGGAACCAGACTACTTGAAAATTTTGGTTTTTCTTGGTTTTTCCACCATTTTCGAACACAAAACTTCAAACATGTCAGTGTAACAATATTTGATCTATTATACTAACCCCTCAAATAGTTCATTTCTGAAAATTACAGCAAAATCCAATGATGTACATTCCCTTTAACAGACACACTCTTGGTGAAACTAGTATGATGCTGTGCAGCTCTCAGTTGCAGCTGGCAGTTTCCAATATATGTGAATATTCGGTCCAACACAGTTTCGAGTAATCGAATACTAAATTATTCGAAAACGACAACCCTACATGCCCTATTTCATCGACATATTTGTCTTTCATTATAATGTAGCTCAGATGTTCTATTTCACAATTAAAAATCTATCGCAGGTTTTTAATTGAAAAAAAACCCCAAAAACCAATTACATCAATGATAGTACCGACTAGTACGATACACTCACCAGAAATGATTGCTATCCTAAGTATCTTCAAAATAGACATCAGTCCTTTTGATTTGATAATCACAGGCGTGTGGAAAAAGCACACCTTGAATATTCTAGGCGTGTGGTTTTTCTAGGTGTGTAATTTTCTATATGTGATTCTGTGGTCCACGGAAATTCAGGCGTGCAATTATTCACACTTCTCGGGAAGCTTTTAGGTGTGCGATGGCGTGGGGGTGCGATTGCATGCCTCAAATCAGAAGGACTGAGACATCTGTTGGTTCTGAAAGGCCAACTTGCATGACTCTACCAATTTTAAGGAAAAATGAGGATAGGGCCTATTCATGCAAATCCAAAAAAAAATGTGTGACCGATTTGTTGTTCATATTCAGCAGAACCTCTCATTGCGGAATGCAACATAAAATAATTGGCTGACAAGAATCATGAACATGGAAGGTGTGGTTTGCGACACTTTCAGTCCTGAGTTTGTTTCTGCATTCAATAGGGGACGTTGAACAATAGAGGACAATAGGGGCCCCTATTCCTGAAGGTCCCCAATTTGGCGATATGTACAAAACATATGGGTGGTCTTCCTAAAAAGTTTACAAACAAAAGAGGGACAATAGGGGGTCCCCGATTGCAGGCATACACACTTGGGTGTTGGTGGCGTGTTTATGCAAACAATGTGCACAACTATACTCAAAAAACAAATAGCTTTGTCAGATTTTGTTTCTGTTCTGCCCACTATTCAGCTGATTCTTGACAACCAAGATGCGTTCCAGGGAGGCAACCCGTACCCTGACGCTTTCTACCCCAATATATGCGAAGGAGGTAGGTCAAAGGTCAAGGTAGTCATACCTCAAGGGTGACCCCTCTAAGAGTGAAAGGGAAGGTGTATGATGCATGTGTGAGAAAATGCATGACATACGGGAGCGAAACATGGGCAATGAAATCGTCTAGTGTACAGCGCTTGGAAAAGGTTGAGATGAGGATGGTGAGGTGGATGTGCAGGACATCACTACATGAAAGAACGAGGAATGAAGTCCTCCTTCAGTCAGTGGGCCTGATGGGGGTAGCAGGGGTTATGAGGATTAACAGGCTTAGATGGTATGGACATGTGGCTAGGAGAGAGGCAACACACTGGCTCCAGAGAGCTTTAAATTTTTGAGTCACCGGAAGAAGGCCTCGTGGGAGACCCAGAAAAACCTGGAGGGAAACTGTAGAAGAAGATGCCAAAACATCTGGTATCACTCACATGGACCCCACAGACAGGAAAGCTTGGAGAGCAGCCATTAAGGAAATGAAATGTCCAACCCCACAAAGTGGGACAAATGGACTCTAAACGCTGATGATGATGATACATGTATGTTTAACCAGAACTCTCTGAAGAAAAGTGGATTTCTAGAACTTCTACTCTGGCCATCTCTTCAGCTGCTAAATTTGCCAGAGTTCGCTGGCCTGTTTAAACCTGACAAGGTTTGCTGTCAGCGGCATTTGGTGAAAATTTTGTGTCGGGGTGTTTGAGTTTTCACCCAAACTAGCTTTTGATTTTTTCTCTCACAAGAACATAAAAAATAAAGGCTTGTTTCGCTCGTAAACAAGGCACTGCTGAAATGTCTACCCATGTGTTACGAAGTTTAGCTATGACTGTTTGAAATTTTTTTTTGACTTCTTGATATTTTTTTCTGTCAGGTAAATTTCACCAGGTATCGGAGGACACTCACTGGGTGCCTTTCCTCAACGCAACAATCAACTACATCAGGAGGGTCTATCCTAAGCCATGGGACAAGGTAAGGCCAAATAAAAAAATAGTTTCTCGTCTGAGTTTTTTTTTTAAAGGAAGAAGACAGGTGTTTTTTACCCCTAAGATGCTGGATTTTCCAAGATGACGAATGGATTCTTCCATTTTCTTGACTCTTTTGCTAATACTTTTGTGTCCACGGTAGTCTTGACCCAAGATTTCAGTAGTCAAGAGCGATAGTTCCAATTTGTTCTGTAGCACCCTTGCATAATGGATTTTTTACTTTCTCTCACTAACGTCTTGGTCATTTCGTAGCAATGGGGGCGGGGCCATTTTATGTAAATAGGACAGTCTGCATAAATTCTAACAAAATGGCAGTTCCCATTGGCCGCAGGGCTTGCATAATTAGCTTTGATACTTGATCACTGCACGTATAGCCCATATGTTTACAACCGTTGGGCGAGCCATTGAACCATTTCTCGATCGCTGATTGGTTCCCTTGGAAAGCCAAGGGAGAAAATAAAGAAGAAGTTAAACCGCTGGTTCAAAATGGCCAAGACGTTAGTGCGAGTAGGCCTGCTGGTCTAATTGCGCCATTAGAGGGCGCACTATGCAGGATCCACTATTGATGACTAGCGTCTTGGGCCAAGACTATGTCCATGGGAGCCTTCACCCCTTTGTACCAGATTTCCAACTTGCATACATTACAATTTCGCTGATAACAAATAATAAGACGAAATATATTGTATGATTTAAAAAAAAAAAGGGAAGGCAGGTGGGAAAAGGAGGCAGACGGGGATCAGAAACTGGACTTTTTAAAACCTTTTTTTTTATTTTTAACTGCATGAGCACAATAATTTTGACTCCTTTGTTGTACTTCAACTTTCAGGCCCATCCAATCCACTCAGAACAATTGTAGCTGGGCTCTGCCTTCTTCTATCCTACAAAATCCTCTAAAATTACCTGGTTAATATGTAAACATTGGGGGCAGGTTAGCGTCAAGGTTAAACTCCCTTAGAGAGTGTTTCCACTGTAGGTTTTGATCGTCTGACGTCAAAGTGCCATGCAACCATCCGGGTTTCCCCATGATTGGCCACCATTGCAGTAAGCAAGCGTTTGGTTAGTAACCATATCATGCATTGTAAACAAGACAGTAGGGCTTATTTTCACGTAAACTAACCACAACTTCTTTATCAAATTGCATAATGTTCACTACCTGTGTCGTGTGTGGTTGTCATAATGGTGCAGAATCAGCAGGCGTTGTCAACTCTGTGTTTTGCTCACGGTTTCTGCCATCTATCACAGCTTTGAAGGCTTGCCTACTACCTACTGCACGCAGCCCTATACAATCTTTGCCTACTGCAATGGCGACACTGAGTTTCTGGTACTAGCTCGGATATAGGCGGGGTCGTGAGAGAACCCTTTATCCTCTTGAACTTACATGTAAGCAACAACAAAAAAATTTTAACATTCTGTCTTTTTTATTTGTATTTTGCAGGAGACAGAGAAGTTAGTGGTCTTCATGCTTGGTTTTGCCTCACATCAAGTCGCTGATGTGTCCTGGCACAGTCTGGGCATCGACCAAGGATTCCTGAGAACTATGGGAGATGTAAGTCAAAGAAACTCTCATCCAAAGATTTTGGAAGTTAGGGGAGTCAGGTTGGCAAAGTGGTACTTTCCTTGCCTTCCACCGCTGAACCGGGTTCGAATCCCCCTAGGCCAACATGCGGATTGGTTTTTCAGTCCCTGTCTAGTTCCATGGGTTTTCTATGTACTATCATTCTGGGGTTTTCCTCCAACCTCATTTTTTTTTTTTAAATGAGCACTTCTTTAATATCCCCTCTCTACGTTTCTTGATGTGTTCCAAGCTACAATGCCTGTGAAGGACCCTTGGAATTTATTTTCCAGAAATGTATTTAATAAAAATATGTTAACAACTATTGGTATATTAAAATGAACTAAGTATATATGGATCTTTGCACAGAAATAGGCCACTCATCGATTAAATTGCAGAATTCGACCTCTTATATCCCAAAGAGCTCAAATATCACCAATTGGAAGGCCATGAAGAGATAGCAACGGCCAAAACATCAAAGCAAAGAGTGAAAGAAGTCATAGTTTTCAGATCTGCCACAGTGAACCATTACTATTGTGGGATCATTGTGGGGTGCTGTGGTCCAATGGTTACGTGTTCGACTCAGGTGCCGTGGTACGTGGGTTCCATTCCTGGCGGGGGACATGGTGCTTGTGTTCTTGGGCAAGACACTTTACTACAATTGCCTCTCTCCACCCAGGAGTGTAAATTGGTACCTGTGAAGGTAGAGACTAAATTGGGCTCATCTTGAGCTGCTGCAGAAAAATGCCCAAATGCATTATACATCGCTGTTTATCTGTACAAGTTTTTCTTTCTTCCAACTTTTGGTCGTGCAAAAGTTTCGTTTTGACGGGGCAAGAAATTTTTAATCAAATCTTTCTACTCTAAATAAATTATTTGCAGGTGAATTTTCATGGTAGCTTTGACGATGCACACAGTGTTGGAGATATTGGTGAGTTCAATGTTTTGATTTTAGTTCCGTTCACAGATAACCAACAAAATTCTTGAGAATGTTTTAAACTTTTCAGTGTTTACCTTTAATAATATGAGTACCCTCCCGCCTAGAAAAAGGTTCCTTTTCCTTTTTATCCATACTGAGAGTTTCTTTTTCTTTCCTTTTTCAAAAACATTGTCAAAGATAGGGCTGGATAGCTCAGTTGGTAGAGCACTGGAATGGCAATCCGGGGGTCACAGGTTCAAACCCCGCTCCAGTCAATTTCTTGGTTCTATTTTTAAAAAAATACAATTACAATGCACCTAGTCAGTTTCGCTTAATGGTTTATTTGAAAATGTCTTTCTTTGTTTTTGATAGGTGGGGATATAGTGGCGACATTTGAGTTTGATCTATCATACATTGACAGTCTTTCAGATTGGTAAGAAAGCTTGTCAGAAAAGTGATTCATTAGAAACCCTCCCTCTCTGGCTGCCACATTCATCTACCCATCATAGCAGTCAAAATCAATCAAGTGACTGTTTCTAACTGTTTACAGTCCTTTTGTTAGTTTGACATACACATGTAGCTGTGCTGTGACTGGAGGTGATTGATATGCCAGCTGTACCTTCCTGTAATTCGCAGAACAAAATTAGAAGCCATTTTTACAGAGGTGCCACGCTCACGCGCATGCCCCACGTGGTCTCAAAGACAAGGCGTTCTCACATTTTGATAACCTATTGGTTGAAGGAGCCCGGACTATGTGCGTACTACCTTAGCGCGACTCGCGCGAGCCTGGTGCCACCGCAGAAAATGGCTGTCACCGAATGAGTCTATAATTTAAGGTCATACCAAGTCTTTGTAAATTTGTAACCCTTTTATAAAACTGTAGTTTAGTAATTTACATTGCAAATATACTTCTTGATCAAATCCATTATCATAGAGTGCTTGGGCGGTTTGAGCAGTATAGAGAACTTGCTTTGTTTAACATCTTTGTCACACATTGCATTAAACTGATCACAGAATAAGTAGTCAGATGGGTGATTGTGTATGTCAGAGAAAAAGTTTGCATCAGGATCAATATCAGAGTTGCCACCAAATTGGTTGTTGAAAATGATACAAAATTGTGTCCAAAGGAGCCATCACCCTTTCTAGTTTTCACTTCATTTTTGTTGAAATCAAATAAAAAATACAATAAATTGACAATGTGTACAAAACAAATAGCAAATGTATGAATTTAAAAATAAAAATTTAAAAAGGAGATGGGCGGGACAAAAGAAGCGGGCAGGGATGAGAAACTGGTTTATATTTAACCATGGTTTATTTATAAGCATGAGATATTAAAACAAAATAGGGCGGTATTATCTTGTATCAAAATACAATGAAGTTTATAAAGTTCAATTATGTAACTACACAGATGTGTTGAAATAATTCTTAAAGCTTCCCTTAATGTCCTTTTCAAAGAGGAAAACCAGCAAATTGGCTCACTTGTTGAAAGTGATGACAGGAGACAAAAGGGAGTAAAACTTTTTTGAAATTTTAGAATTTGTTTATAATCGTTTGTAGGTACATACCTACCAAAGATCTTGTTGGAATCTACAAGGATCTGTACGGACGAGAGAGAGTCAACAGTAGCCTCATTGAAGAATGCACCGCGCTCTTATTCCTAGAAAGGTTGGACTTTCAACGTTACCAAGTCTTCCAATTTTCAAAGACAATATCAAAGCATAAATTTGTAAAGTCCCAAAATAACATGGACCCAATTTGAGGAGGTTAACAAAAAAAATTATAAAAACAAATGTAGCATTTCATATTGCTAGTTCAATTGAGTTGCATGTTCTTTTTCAAATTTTGGCTTAGAAATGTTGAAAGAGTATCATTTTGTTTAAAAAGTTAGTTATATATTTTCATAAAGTTTGAAAACAGTTTTCCATTTCACATTTGTTCATCAAAACTGTGATAAACACCTTTAAATCTCAGGTAAATTTTTATTTTTTTACAGACTTGGTGAGAAGCTTGCTATTTCTAAGGTAAGAAACCCAAAACATTTTATCCTCACGTCTCACCACTTGACCACCAAGCCTGCCAGGCTCAGCTGGCTGGTTCCAAGCAGGAGGTCGTAGTAAGCTGGAAGTCATGGGTTCGAATCCCACCAGATTAGTTTGTGAATTACTTCTCACTTCACTCGGGACAACACTTGAGTATGGGGAAGGGCAAAACCCAATATTGACATAACATCACCCCAACGCAACTTCCAAGCATCAAATAGCGCTTAGAAATGTAGTATTAAGCGCGGTATAAATGTTTGCTATTATTATTATTATTATTATGAATTCTTGGCTTTTTATTACAGTTGTTTCCAGATTATGCAGCAAAGTCCCCGTTCATGGAAGAGCAATTTCAGTCCTATTTCCTGGGAGGTCTGGATGACATGGCGACATGGACCACCAACGTGTGGCATGAAGCAATCTACATGCTAGACAAAGGCACAAGGTGAGAATTGTGACTGGAGTTGTAGTCCATCACAAGTCCATCACAAGACACTCACAAGTCCATCACAAGTCCATCACAAGTCCATCGCAAGACAATCACAAGTCTATCACAAGTCCATCACAAGTCCATCACAAGACACTCACAAGTCCATCACAAGTCCATCACAAGTCCATCGCAAGACAATCACAAGTCTATCACAAGTCCATCACAAGTCCATCACAAGTCAATCACTAGGCGATAACAATTCAGTCGCAAGTCAATCACAAGTCAAAAACAAGTCAATCACAAGTCAATTACAAGTCAGTCACAAGTCAGTCACAAGTCAATCACAAGTCAATCACAAATCAATCACAAGTCAGTCACAAGTCAATCACAAGTCAATCATAAGTCAGTCACAAGTCGGTCACAGATCATTCAATCACAAGTCAATCAAGTCAGTCACCAGTCAATCGCAAGTCAGTCATAAGTCTGCACACGTCCATAAATTCAATCTTAAGTTGTAACTGTCCTCAAAAGTCAATCACAAGTCACATCAAAAGACACTCGCATTTTAATCACAAAATCAAACGCCATTTACAAGTCATTCTAAGTTATTACAAGTCATTTATCACAAATCAATCACGTCAAATCACGATTCTTTCTAAAGACAGATTGCAAGTCAGATCAGAACAGGGTAAACAGTGACCAAGGATCATTCATCACTGTTCATCTAGAAATGCGACAGAGATGTTGCAATTAAGTCCAATGCAAGTCCCTCAGCATCTTCTTCAATGTTGTCAAGATCCTGTAGATTATAAGCCTAATTTGCTCAACACACTTTTTGTCCAACAAATACAGTGTGTGCAGTCTGCCCAGAAATCCCATATACATCAACTGTAATGGCACATCCACGGCAGCCACAATGCCGAAGTCCGATCCAGACGTTTCAAAACTCTCAGGACTTCACATCAACGTTGACCTTCATGGTTTGACCCCTGACCTTGTTGATAAGCAGCAGACTGGAAGAGGCGTGTACTTCTCGCCGTCTGAAAAGCTGAAGGTGAGTCGACTTTTTTCAGTGTCTTTCTCAAAAAAGTGACGGATGAGCCACACATACAAGATCGTGTACTTTTAGCTGTTATGTGGCTATTATTCTGGTTACAAGTTGAAACTTCAACAGCTTTGAACATTCTTCTTTGGGTTTTGAGTGGTGTTATTATTTGAAACAAATGACATGCATAAAAAGCAAATGATCCTGTGTGCATTTAAAGATACTCTTTTGGGTTTTTAATATTGCAGAAAAAAATTCAGATGCTCCACAAGAAGAGAACCGCAGCGTTGAAAGCAACTCAGTCAAGATCAAAGTCAGACAGCGCTCATTCCTCATCGTATCTCAAGTCCACATTCACAACAAGAAATTCCTACGCACATCTGGGATGGTAAGCCTGATTTGAATTGACTCCAACCTTAACCCTCACTTCAATATTTTTTATTTGTGCAGGATTGAGGAAGGTAGAGCCCATCATTTACCTAGCTCTTTATGTGGGACTTGTAAAACTATTTTTAGCACCTGTACTACATTGTATTACATTGTATTACATTGTATTACATTGTATTACATTGTACTACATTGTATTACATTGTATTTATTTCCTGATATACCATACCGTACTTGGTCAGTTTTGGCAGTATAGGGAGTAAAGTCTGGTTCATACTTCATGCGAATGTGAATGCAATGCGAATTTGACGTCACAAAACATTTGCTGCGAAATTCGCCGGAGTTGAAATGTGTTAAATTTTTGCAAATTCGAACCACGAAAACTTGCCCTGATGTCACAAATGCGCATTCACGGTTTTAAGGGGTTAAACAACAGTAAGTTCAACTACAGGTGACCGACAAAGTTGCTCTGCTTTGTTCTAAACTACTTTTGACAATATTTTTTGCATGATTTTGTGTTTTTCCTGTGTCTGTGTCCAGGTCGCTTGTCACAGCCGACGTTAACGTAGACAAGATAGATGATCTGATAATCGGGGCACCGGGCTATGGCATCACTGGTAACCCACAAAATGGACGAGTATTTATTGTGTTTGGTCGAGAAGAAAGCCTACCAGAACAACTTGACATCGACACTTCTGCAAATTTGACACTGTCGGTAACAGACAAGGTAAGTTTTGCAAGCTTACATTAATTTGGTTTTCTGGCACGTCTTCCTAATTTTTCCTTTTTATATTTCACCAACTGGCAGGAAGTTCTGCTGTATTATTTTAACTTTTTGATTTTTTTAAAGAATGTATGCATTTAAAAAAGGATGAAATTCAAATTAAACTTGTTCTCTACCACAGATATCAAAATTTTGCGTCAAGTTATCAACATCATCAGTTTCGATAGCAATGTTTTAAGGGTTGTGTCCTATTTTACTCTTTCCAAATGTGAATGCAGAAAAAAATTCCTTTCTTGGGTATTTTTCTAATATGTGATTTTGTTCCATTTGGAGTTCAAGTCTTTTTTCTGAAATTAATTCCTTGTTCTATAATCCTATCTATTTTAAGTTTTCCTGTATTTTTATGAGTTAATATATTTGTTGAATTCTACAGAAGAATGGTCACTTTGGGACCGCTGTCGCAGTTCTTGACTTTAACCAAGACGGCTTGCCAGATCTTGCTGTTAGTGCGCCCTCTACTGGCTCAGCAAGTCTTAACTATACAGTAAGTACTTGATATAGTTATCATTCACATGGTTAAAAAAAATTCACCTTCTAACTCCTACCCAGGACAAATATTCTTTAGTGTTGATCTGTTGATCTAGATGCCCAAAACCCTTACCAAAACTTTTGGTAAAATAAAACATACTATCTTTCAAATGAATTTTAATTAAATATGTGAGTGGACGCAGGAAATATGACTGGTGCTTGTGTTTCAATATTTAAGTTTTAATTTTTGAGAGACGTTTTCAATTAGCTTAGTATATTTTCTTGTACTTTTTGTGTCAATTTCTGAACTAGGGTGCGGTGTACGTGTATTTAGCCAAGTCTGCAGGAGTGTTCCCCCCTACGCCAAGCTTCACAATTACGTGCAAGGTGAGCTAAATAATTTTGGCATTTTTTTTTTATATCCTTTCCTGATTTCTTCAACGTCTGCCAACTTGCAAGTGCTAAAGTCTCTGAAAGGACACCTAAATTGCAAGGGGGAAAGTTAATATGAACTTCCAACTTAAACTAAGTCAACTATACTAGTAACTTTGTAAAACAAAATTAAACAAAACTCCAGGATTTTATTGTCAAATGCGAAGGCATTGTTAAATATTTTAATAAAAGACGAAGGGAAACAGACTAGGTGCATTATAGTAATTTTTAAACGGTGAACAAAATTTGAACCTGCGACGTCTGGATTGCTGTTTGCTATTTCCCAGGTTTATAGACATCATGACTTTGGTGTGATCCCTGGCTACATGGCATAGACAGGTTTATGGCTTCTGACTAGCACCCCTTGAATAAAGACATTGACAAAATGAGGAACCACCAACATAGGGCTGGATAGCTCAGTTGGTAGAACACTGGAACGGCAATCCGGAGGTCGCAGGTTCAAACCCCGCTGAAGTCTTTATTCAACTTTAAAATTGTTGACATTGTGAAGAGTTTGTAATGAGCTGTCATTTCATTTCAGTTGAAATACTGCAATCTTGGATGGTCCTTAGCAACGGCCGACCTGAACCATGATGGCTACCGTGACCTCATCATCGGGTCACCATTCGTTGCCACTAGACAAGGTCAACAACAGAGTGGTGCATTGTGGGTCGTTTACTCCAAGAAGGCAAAACCTGGTACGAAAGCACAGTTAAGTGCACAAGCATTAAAACTTTCTTTCATCACAATAATGCTCCTTTTTGGTGAATGTTGCCATATTATGGATCATATAAAAAGATAAAAAGGGAACTGACACATCAGTGTTTGGGCTACTTCGGTTGGACTCAAACCCATAACCGCCTGCTTGCAAGTGCAGATATATTCAACTTTCCCCACCAAGGTTATTATTTTTCACTTCAGCTTAATCCCACTGAAACTTATTTTTCCATTTTTCTCTCAAACAGTGAGAAGAGTTCTGTCTATTGAGACTGAAGGAACAATTTTACTCGAAGGAGATCAGGTAAAATTTAAACAGAATTATCTTGAAATTTGATTTGAATCTGACAAGTCTCTAGATTTAGAAGGTTTTGTGTGTATCTTTAACTTCGTTTCTTTCTCCTAAAAGCTCTGATCTGTTTCAAACAATTGTACATGTCGTATTGTTTGAAATAGATCAGAGCTTTTTGATTATTTGAAGACATTTTGTTTTCTTCTGTTTCCATAGCAATATGGTTGGCTTGGATATGACCTAGTGACGAAGGCAAAAATGCAAGGTCAAGGGTCATGGCTGCTAGTCTCCCAGCCAGCGGTTCGCATCTGTGCTGAGTAAGTTCTTGTTTATTCTCTTCTGTATTTGCATAAAGACAGTTGCTTTGAAGTTGTTTTCCCGTGCTCTTCAACACATTAAATTTTTTCTCTTAATAAATTTTCAACCCAAAAAAACCCAAAACTTTTTGACATTTTTGGGCATCTGCACCCTCTGAAAAAAAGTTTTGATTTTGAGTAAAGGCTTTGTAAGCAGGCTGGTTCCTGGTCTGTACATATCGATACTAATTGTGGGGCAGGGACCAGCATAGCCAACAAGGATATCGGGCCAGCAGCTGGATTCGAACCCCTCACCCTCCGGCCCTCCGGTCTGCAACCCTCTGAAAAAAACAATTTGAGTACAAGCTTATTCGCCTTGTGAGTAGGCTGGCTCCCAGTCCGTACATTATCGATACTGATTGTAGGGTGGGAACCAGCTTAATACTCTGAAAGGAGGTATGGCCAGCAGCTGGGTTTGAACCCCTGACCCTCTGATCGCGAGTTGCGATTCCAAACCACTAGGCCACACTCCTATCAAATTACAAAATGTCGCAAGGATTTACCCATTGTAAAGATTATTTCAAACACCACCTAAATTGCCAGTAAACTTTTTTTGATTCTTTGGTTTTTAGGTCTACTTGTGCGTTTTCTTCCAACGACATCCAAAGTGTGGGCCGGCTTTTGGTGTACGACACTCTGGATTTGACCCAACCACTGGTGAACATCACAGGCAGGGAAAACTTTGGAAAACTGGGATCATCGTTTGGAATTGGAGATCCTTACGACAACGGCGAAGACATTCTAGGTGTTGGAGCCGATACTACGAGTGAGTCCTTTTTCTGTTTGTGTAGGGTATTTAGTTGCACTGATTAGATAGTATACAAATGAGGAATGTTTATGAGTGCAATGGTAAGAATAATTTCACGAGATGACAGATGGATGTTCCATTCCACAAGGCAAAGTTGAGTGGAGTGGAATATTCCATCTGTCACTGAATGTAATCATTTTGCCATTGCACGAAGCTTCTTCCCTTGCGTAGAGGAAGAGCCTCATTTTCAATAAAAACAATTATCAAAGGAATTCAACATAGATTTACACTTCACAATCAACTTGATTTGGAGAGACTTGAAAAACATCATGTGTTCTTTTTGTTCCTTTTTCTTATATCTTCTTAAGATGTCAAGGGCAAGATTATCGATGTTCCCATAACGTTCACCCAAGCTGGCAATGTCAACTTCCTCAGTCTGAAATCCGCTGGAGACGGCATTAAAAAGAAACTTGGAAGTTTCAAGTTTGCACCGAGGACTGAATCTGAAATGTTAGCTCTTCTTGAAGGAGACCGGAGCTTGGCTCGGTTTGGGGCCAGTCTGCTGATGGAAGACGTCACAAATGATGGAGTTGGTAAGAAAAGCTGTGTAGAAAATGTTGGAGTCCGAACTTGGCTTTGAATGAGTCTGAGTCGGTCCAAATCATTTTTATCCTGATCCCCCTGACTTTTAAGCCAAGAAAGAGGGATCTTTCGGTTGTATTTCTTCCGTGTGTGTGTTCCATTTTGGTTAGGATAACTGTTTAGTGTGTCATATGAAAAGTCAGTCTTCAATTTCAACCAAACTTGGTGACAATAATCTTTGGGTAGGGGACTTCAGACGACTTGAGATGAGGTCAAATGTTATCTAGGGATCAAGTGAGGTCATTGTTGATTTTGGTTTGGTCAGCTTAAAAGTGTGCTTACTAACTGACGGTATAAATACTGCCAGCATGCCAGGGGGATCGCGCAAATCTCACTTGCAGTATTTTTACAGTTGTCATCAAGTCCGTCACAAATGAAACCCATCATTAGTCAAATCACAGGGTTCCAAGTGATGGTACAAACAATGTCAAAGGAATGCCTTTATTAGTGATTAGACTGTCATTTGATTTGGCAGTGAAGGACTTGTGATTGACTTGTCAGAAATATAATACAATCTGTTGTTTTGGTCAAGTCAAGGAAACACTTTGTTTGAACTACAGCTAGATTGTCCCAAATATGGTATAACTACGAGAAACACTCGGGGCGTACGGTAGAAATAGGTGGCCATTAATTTCTCTCAGTCGACATTTAGCGCCTCATTACAGCAAACAAACCTCCACATGTATTGCTAGAGGAGAGGTGTTTTGTTAGCAAACTAGTCGCCCTGTCGCTAAGATCGGCTGTCTGTCGGTAAAATTTTGTGTCTATCCGCACTGTTCGAAGAGCGCCATGTATTGTCTAATAGTGTCCAAACGCCTCCAATAGATAAACGGCTGCTGCATTGTAATGATATGACAGTATCTTCGTTGTTTCAACAGACGATGTAGTAATTGGCGCTCCATTGCGGATTGATGACATCACTGAAGAACTCTATGGAGGTATAGTATCCTGACTTCTTGAATTAGATTTCTATGCTACATAAGTAAATGGACTAATAATCTATTTTCTCTCTCTCAAAAACAATGAAAAATCGCTTTTGTTTAATATCACAAATATCTTGTTTTATTTTCAAATGTTAGTAAGTAGTGCTTTTTACAACAAGTATATAGGGTGTAATAATAATAATAATAACAGGTTCTTATATGGCGCTTTTAACAAAGATCAAAGCACTTTACATCATTATTACCCCTGATCATTGGGCCAATTAAACGTTCCAAATACCATCTCAGTTCCCTTTAACCATCTCTGCCCTCACTGGTTCCCATTTGCTCCTGGGTGGAGAGAAGCAATGAGTGACAAAGTGCCTTGCCCAAGGGCATACGCACCATAACCCCAGGCTGGACTCGAACCAACAACCCGCAGCTTTACCCGCAGACCACGAATCCAGTGCCCTTAACCACGAGGCCGCAGCACTCACCTCTCTCTCTCAAAAAAATGTAGTATTCTTCTACAAAATTTAAACTGAAAGTTTTATTTGTTAAAATTTATACAAAACATTTTCTAACACATATGAAAAATATATTTAACTTGTAAATGCAATTACATTTCTTGTATTACCTCCCCCAGGTGAACAAGGAGCAGTGTATGTATTTAAAGGCAGCAAATCATTTCCCAGAGGGAATGTCACCAGACAGTGCAATCTCCTGCACAAGGAGGTCGAACCATGCCCTGGCAATAAGGTTGGCTATTTTCTTTGTCTTTTTTCTTCATCTGAGATCCACTTCTCAGGTTTTACGTCCTTTTGTCAAAATCTTTTTCAAAGCCTATCTTTCACAAAGCACAAATTTAAGCACCATTGATATCAGCATTTTCAATAAGCGATATATTGGAAATCCAATATCGAGAATATTTGATATATTGATTATGCCATGTTCAAGTTAAAGACCACAAAAACAGATATCTAAATTTCCAAATTTCCACGGCTTTCTCTGCAGCATATTGCTCAGACTTTTTAAAACAAATCTCAGCACAGAGAGTTTGTCCAGAATGGGTGCTTTTTATTTTATACTTTTGCATAGGGAAGGCCGCAAATAGAAGCAAACCCAGAGCACAATGTGACGCCGCTCGGCATTTTGAGGTGTTTTTATTTTGATGAGTCACAAGCACAAGTTGCTGCTAAGTTATATTTCATTGTTCAGCAAATGATAAACACAAAGTAAAAGCACAAACGGGGATTTATTTTGCCAATAATCTGACGCATTTTCGATATGATTCCTCAATTTTTTTTAAATTTTGATATTTCGATGTGATTAGAAATGCTATCGGTGGTATCGATATCAAAATAATATTGAATAATCGAGTTATATCGATATATCGACAGCGCTTACCCCAATTAAGAAATTAAAGGTCTTTTTCATTTGTGATGGAGTAAGTTTAGAATCCCTTTCTTTTCTTTTAGACTTTTTTTAGTCTAGTTTTTGTCCCATTGCAATTGAAATCATACTTGTACTCTTCATTTTCCAAGGTTCTGTAGTGTAATTACAGCCCAGCTGACCATCTCGCATGCTTAGATCACAATTGTCGGTGTTTTTCAAAGGGAAAATTGTAATTGGATTTCAAGTACAAGTATGAAAGATTTGTGAAGTGACTGTTTAATTTAATTAAATTAGGGAATCCTTGCAAAGCTGGCGGAAGGGTTGTAAATGGCAGTCATGCATTTCCATTTTATTGGATTTTAATAAAATGTGAAGGCTCAGGGAAAAAATGGCACAACAAAGAAGGAATAAAAGATCCAATTTTGAAATGAACCTTCATTTCTTCTCCTTGCAATGTGAGATCTGCTGTCAAGTCACTCAGAGTTCATTGTCAAGGATTGCTTTCAGACCGGGAATTTCTAAATATGGGGAGAGTCATCAATGTATGATTTTCTTTTATTGAGGAGCAAGTTTGAAAACTTTTTCAATCGTAACCCTGTTTGATACCACATATAAAGCATGTCTCGACAAACGTAACAGTGAAACAAAAAAAGACTGAGAAAACTCATTTACCATGAGATGATAAAGTGTTTCTTAACCCTTGACAGGATTTTTGTTCTGTGTGATTTGGACCTTTTGTTTAAAAGTAACCGCAAAATGGTGAAGACTCTCAAAATCTGTTTGGGCCGCTTTTCAGATTATCTGCTATCTAATGAAAGGCATTCACACACCTTCTTGGTATATGAATGCCTTTCATTAGATACCAGATAATCTGAAAAGTGGCCCAGCTTGGAATTCAAGTCCTTTCATTTAATTAGCTGTATCTCTGGACTGGGGTGACCAAATGAGATGGGATAAAGACCATTGAGTTTGTTTCTGCATTTAATAGGGGACGTTGAACAATAGAGGACAATAGGGTCCCCAATTCCCGAAGGTCCCCAATTTACAATCATGTACAAAGCATATGGGAGGTCTTCCTAAAAAGTTAAAAGTACAAACAAAAGAGGGACAATAGGGGGTCCCTGATTGCAGGCAAATACACACTTGCGTGTGTATGGTATTTACTATGCCTTCAGACTCTTCAGATAAGTTTTGCAAAAAGAGAATGCTAGTATTTGTAATATTTATGGAATGACTGCTACATTTGTATTGACATGCTGTACATATCACCACACGATTCTGGCTTTGTCACACACAGAGCGTTAACACATTCATAACATATTCAGTACCGTTCCCATCTCTCCTTAGACTTAAACTTTTCTTGACATGTACCATAAGATTTGTGCAACAAAACATTTTGAGGACTATGGCTAAGGTCCTCGGGCTTATTCTTCAGTCCTGTTCATATTTTATTTTCTTTGGAATTTTTTTTTTGTGGGGGGGGAGATAAGCAAAATTATACATTTTTGAAAACATAATGATCTACTGAATCCAAAAAACAAAGTTTGCATTTTTTCCAACTTCATTATGGTAGCCATCTTGGGAAAGTGAAAGGGGGCGGATCCAAACCCCCCCCCCCCTCTTCAGATCTTGGTCATGCAATAACAGATTTGACTGAAATTTCAGTGGCGCACCCAGGATTTGGCTTGGGGGAGGGCTCTTTTTTTTTTCTTTTTTCTTTTTTTAGTTGATTTTTTTTTTTCAAAAAAATGTTGCCCACAATTTTTGGCTGCGGAAAAAAATGGGATTTTTTGAATTTAGGGGGACGGACTTGTTTGACGTTGGTGGCGCCATTTACATTGCTAAGTACATCGGTAGAGTTTTTAGTTTTTAGTAGAACAAAGCATTTTTTATAAATTATCTTCATTGATAATTCATACTACAGGGTGAGTAAAAAAAACCACCAAATGTTGGGACCATTGTTTTAGGGAAGTTCTGCATGTAGCATTTTTAAAATGAAGGATATGAAAGCCCAATTCATAAGCTTTGTGAAGTGTTTTCGTTTTGCTGAAAGAACGCACGCCTTTTTCTGTGATCCGTGGACAGAATCTTAAAACGGTGGTTGTGTTTAAAATTCCGTAACTTGTAAAGTACATAAGTGATTTGAATGATTCTTGTACTAAAAGAAAGCTTATGAATTGGGCTTTTATGCCCTAGATTTTGAAAGTACTACATAAAGAACTTCAATAAAACAATAGTCCCGACATTTGGGTTTCGGGTTTTTTTAATCACCCTGTACAAATGAGCCCTTTATCCTATGCACAGTCAATGAAATTGTTACCTTTTAGTAATTTTACTATTACCAAGGATATGATTGTTCCCTTGTTTTGTTCCTTTTGTTGTGACGGACTCATGGTCAGTGCATGTTTTCTATTGAATTGAGAAGCCTAGGTCAGTTTGATCAGAAATTTCAGTAATTATATTCTCATACAAGAAGTTGACTAAAAAAAAATTTGGTTCACTTTTTGTTTGCAGGCCATTGCAGTATTATCAATTTCGGAGGTAAGAATCTTTTGTAGTAAAGTATTAAAGTCTGTCATGAGCCAATGTGGCCCATCAGGCCGACGTTTATCTCCGGTTTCAATAGCATGAAACGACTGAGAATATTCTATTCCCCCTGGATGGGATGCTAGTCCATCGCAGGTTACTCCCCAGCTTATGTCGGTTCCCATTTATACTCCTGGGTGTAGAGAGGCAAGTGGGGATGAAGTGGCTTGCCCAAGGACACAACGTATGGCCAGCAGCTGGATTCGAACCCACGACCCTCGGACCACGAGTCATAAACCCTACCCACTAGGCCACACTCCCCACTTTTAAAGAATTGTTCGTAAACCCCCAAAATTAATCAGGATAAAAACACTTGAAAGTCCCTGGGCTGAATGTCTGTTCCAATCTTATTAACCTTCTTACATTCTCCACTCACATTGATTCTATTCAATCATCTTTTTGACGGACATTGTCCCAAACTTGAAGGAGGCAATTCCTCACAAAAGCATCAGCTGAAATTACAGCCTTTTAGCGAACCGACCAAGGCTGGAGTTTTGAAATCAAACTCTGTAGGTAAAGGTCTTCAGTCAAAAGATGTAAAGATTACATTCTTCAAAAGAAGCCTTTTGTAAAATTGATATAATCCTGGCACCATTGTATTGGCATGAAAATCTCTCAAACCACAGAATTAGTTTGCAGTATAAATGAAAAATCTAATATAACTGCATTTTTGTCGTCAATCTGTAGAAATGTAACAATACTACATATTGACAGCGCGGTCTTAGGTTTCGCCTGAGATTAACAAAACACCGACAACTTGAAGGTTATGGGCCTCTTTTCTTTAAGACGCTTTTCAGCCGAATCCTCTTGGATTTCGTGAAGATGAACAATTGATTTCCTCGACAGATCTTGAATCCTTTGAATCAGATGTTTTCTAGTTCAATCCAAGTTAAAGATTTTTTATTTAATACACACTTGTGTTTCTTGCTTTTCTCGAGCGCGCTTTCTGACAAAAATGCTAACAATGTTCAAGGGCATTGCTAAAATTTCCGAGCTCTTAGAGAAATGAAATGTAATTGGATCTAAAATTATCACAACCCTACCGTTACAAGCCATACTGCTTCAATTTAATTTCCTATTAAACAGCGTCTCTTCAGAGACGGGTTGTTTGTAGATCTTCTTGCACGAAATGGTTAAAGCTGGTCACAAATGTAATCTTCTTAGGGTTAACACACATTTTGTTCCCTTGACGTGCTATTAGAAAGCTGCATCGTAACGTTCATTTGAAAGTTAGTATTTTATGTACAGGGGTGTAAAAATCTCAGCTTTAATACTGATTTCAGCTTTGTTTGTTTTGGATTTCAGCTGTTTTCCCTTACTTGCTGCGTACAAAAGTATAGGAGATTTCCAAAGTTCAGCTTTTTTAAGCCTTTTTCAGCTGTTTTCAGCTATTTTTATCAGTGGTCACTCACACCCCTGTATGTCACCCGTTATCCACAGAGCCAAGTCCTGTATAACGTCTGATATATCTAGACATGCAGATATATGCAAGCCGCGCGCCAGCCAATCGGAGTCGCCTTTACGTCATTTCATTCCCAGATCATATAGACTTAATGGTTTGATTAGTTGATTCGAATGCAGTGTTTTGTAATACAACAGCCGGGCGCATATCGCGTAACATGATACAGAGCGCGTGACTAGAAAGCAGTAGGTCGTGGGTTCGAGTTCAACCGAGTGAATGTTTTTACTTTCACTCGGGAGGTAACACACTGAGTATACAGTGTTTATACGTCGGTGAAGGGCAAAACTTAAAATTGATTTACATCACCCCGACGCAAAAAAAATCCATCTTTTGAATCGTCTGTGTAATGGTTGTTTTCACTGCATATAATATCATTAATTAATTTGGTAACACTACACTAAGCATGTCGTGTTGTACATTAAAGCCTGTGCTAGATTTTATCAATCTATTACATATGCTTTAACTTCATGGTCTTAGGCCCTGAATGTGGTCTGTAACGAGGGATTTGCCCATCCTTGGTCATTGAATGGTTTCCTGGGAAACCAGATAGAACATATAGTCAGGCAGATTGGAATTGTTTATTTGATGATAAAAGCATGACATGTGGCACACGGTCTGAGTATGTAGGCCTAATGGAAAAGATACTTGGTTACAGGGCCATCGCAGATTTGTCTTTTGAATAAAAAGTATCGTACAGTATTAACATGCAATGGCTGCCATTTTGAAAATTTTGAAAATTTGTTCTATGATATATTTTATTTTCAAAGGACATATGTGCGATGGCCCTATAGCCAGAAATCTTTCCCATGACGTACTCTGCGTGCCAAATTTCATGCCTAACTGACCAATCCTATCACCAATCTGCTGCACTGCATGACTCGTCTCGTGTCCTGATTTATTTGAACCTCATTATTTTATTTGCGTTTCCTTGTTTGTCTCTTGCCAGTCTGGTGGTCGTTTTGGTCATCGAATGGTTTCATGGAAAAATGGCAAGGTAAGTGTCGAGTAGTTTCCCTCCGGATCCTCCCCTAATGAGCTCACGAATGAATTCCTCGTATAGCCACCTGTTAACAAGGATATTCTGGTCATCGTGACTGGGCAGGTGATTAATTTCCTGCAGTGTCCTTAATTATGGCTTCTTATTTGCCCGGTACTAGTGTATACATACTCGGCGCAGCTGGTCCTTCGCATACATGGGGTGTTACAAGCGACACAAGTGGTGGCGCAGGCGTGTTAAGCACAAGGTTTCATAATTCTGTTTACAAGAAGCCACTGTTCTTGTATAACTCCCAAGATTTTGAAGCCTTTAAGGTTGCAGACCAGTAAATAAACTGACACAGACCCAATGCCCCCACTTCAGAAATTCAGGAAAAATACTCACAACTCTCAAAGGTGTTCGAGACGCACATCAAATTAAAGCTTATTCCATCATCTTTCACTTTCTTTTCATTTTGTGGGGGGTTAACTGATGACTTTTAGGAGAAGTTTGCATCCGGAGATGATCGCTTTTTTTCGCCCCGTAAAATAGTCCTGAAGCCAAACGCCATTTTGAAAAACGATGCCCAAACTCCATAGTAATAGAGCGCTTTTAGGGGCCAATTTCATCCAAATTGCACTGAACTATAGGGCCTACAAGCTCACAGTCCTGTGCACGGCTTTCACCCATATATTTTACAAACCCTCAAGTTCATGGCTCACAATAGGCTCAAATACAAGTCGTGATTTGGCCGGTGTAGGCAATTTTAGACCGATCTACTGGCCTGTAACCTTATAAGGCAGGTAGGAACATCCATAGTGACGAACCCACCGATTTTTAATGAGAAAAACTCTCTCAAAGTGAAGACAGAGATGGTACCAAATAACCTGTGAAATTATTCAGCCTGGAATGGTGTCGTTTGAACGAAAAACATTGAAAGTGATCTTAACAAATGTGTGCCCGCGGTGAAACTTTCTCATGTGCGTTGACAGCGGATTCTACCCCAGACATGGTGCATAATCAATGGCTTCTCTGTTTCTCGAAATGTACTGGGTACCCACTGTGCTTATATTTCAACAGGTTTCTTGTTATGGGCAATTCCACGGTTACTCACGTTACATTTTTGATGTACTTTTGAGTTTCCTTGGGCTGTAATTACCTTACTGAAAAGGTTTAATAACTGTCATTCACATGGTAGATAGAGTAGACCTAGACCTACCTAAGCACCAAAGAATGATGACATCCAGAAAAATGTGTTATGTATGATAAACAAGACGCACTAAATCGGTTACTCACTTTACGAAAATGTAACGTGAGTAACCGTGGAATTGCCCTTATGCACCTTATGCGTAAGGTTTGAGCAATTTAGGGGAGATGATACCTTCACCAACTGAGCTGTGCACTCCGCGATCCGTTTGCAATCTTTTGATTGGTCCATTCCATGCATATCAAATGCCTTGTTGTCGACAACACAAACCCAGCATCAGCTTTACATGTCGAAAATGTAAATTTCTTTCTTCACACTGTTACTTGGAAGAAAAAAATGTTGCGACCTGACGCCACTTCCGCGATTGTGTACAAAATCTATGGAGAGTCAAGACAATTTTCTAAGTATTTCCTAACAAAATTGGAAATGTTTCTCAGTCCCAGATTCATGTCTTATCATTTTTGTAATGAATGACCTACATTGAGATGATATATGAAGAAAAAATTGGCGTCAGGTTGCAACATTTTTTAAACTTGGAAGATGAAATTGTATTTATAGGCCTATGCGAACAAGTCCTCACTGGTATTCTAACTCGGTCAACTGATCAGAAATCAGGACTACTTCCAACCAATCGATGAATCTGCCGCCTTTGGTGATTGATATAACTCTTTTCATAGAGCCGACTATGAGTATATTTGCGGAGAGGGCGCCTTCTTTCGATAACGTAAGGGAAAAGAAATCCTGGCCCATGCTGGCAGTCTGCCACCATAAACAAACGGCTCTCTCCTTGTGTTCTCATTGACCAATCAGATGACGAGTTTGGTTGTAGCTGCCCCGAGAAGTAGCAAGGGAGGTCGGCTGGCTGGGTCGGTGTTGGTCTACTCTGGTTTCAACTGACGAGGTTTGGCTTCATAAGAAGAAGAATAATTACGGGTACTTATATTGCACAAAGATCAAAGGGCTTTACATTAATATTATTGTTACCCCTGATCGTTGGGCCAATGAAACATTCCAAATGCCATCTCAGTTCCCCTCATTTAATAACATCATAGATTTACACCATTTTTCTACAAATATCGTGCTTTACTTTGTACAAATTAACTGACAATTTACAAATGTGAATTCAATATAGACATCTGTCAACAAAATATATATATTATTTATTACAATTGTTGTTTTATTTGGTAATTAAAGGGAAAGTAGATAATCTGTTGTAAACTTAAAGAAAAATGTACAGAACTCTGAAATAAATGATAGAACCAATTTTTTGAAGGTACTATATTGTATTTTGTAGCCCTGTAATGTTGCACGTCACCGTCACGTACCAGCTCGTCTAAAGCAGAGCCCAAACCCAAAGAAATATACTTCATAATTATTTTTAAAAATGTGTATAGCGCCAAAAATAATTGTGACTGGTAAGCCAATTTAAAAATTACTTTTAGATGAAGAAAAACAAATTACTTCAACCGCTCAATCCGTTCAAATTATATCACCGTTTAAACGAAATGACCCTGAAATCTGTTTCGTACAAAAGTGCGATTTCAAGAATTGTCGTTACAATTGTATTCAAACATCGCCAGCGATAAAACCTCAGTTTAAAAGTTGAAAACTATCATTTTGAAAAGTGGATTTTGTCAATCCTATTGTTAGCCAAAGCAGGGTTGTAAGTAAAGATATTGTATCAAGTGATATACTATGTTGGGGTTCCGTTTTTTTAGACCACATTTTTGCCGACTACCTGCAGTTATCATCAGTTTAAGTATTGCCATCTACCAGGCCCCAACGTCTACGGTGCCGTATAAGTCCGACGCCTCATAAGTCCGAAATTTCGGAGTTATGAGGCGTCCGACTTATGGGGCACAAATTTATTTATTCCGCCTCATAGGTCCGACGCCTCATAAGTCCGACGCCTCAAAAGTCCGACGTCGGAAAAACGAGGCGTTTAATTTGTCGGACTTATGGGCCTTTATTTGGTTAGGGGATGCGATTTTGTCGGACTTATGAGGCGTCGGACTTACGAGCGGACCCCATGTCTACAAATACTCCTTGTTTCCAAGAACAATACCTACTTGGAACAACCTCCCTGCATCAGTCACCTCTACTTCCTTTTCCCAATTCAAAACCACCCTCAGTCTACCTTAGATATTCATCGGTCTAACGCACAACCTTGGCGTGATATCCCGATGTGGGGACTTTGCCAAGCATCAACGTAGAAGTAGAAGTGCTTATTCAACTGTTACCTTTTTACGCACATAATTATGGCGTATTTGAAACCCGTTCTCGAGTGACCCGCGATCAGTGTGCTCGGGTTGCCTATTACGAACGCCCTTAGTGCGTGTGGTACGGGTGCGCAGCTGGGCGAACATTCAAGATGGCAGCCGCCGTATTAAAACCGATTGAAAAGAAGAGATAATTCATGATATCTAACGAAATAATGTAAATCCCGCAACTGCTATAAATATTGGCAAAGACAAGCCAACTCTACAATTATATATTTTGTTATTACTGCTCCCTGCACCGAGCTTTTTATTTTATGCACAAATAAAATTAACCCAAGTTCCGTTAGGGGCCCAAATCCGCCATCTTTGTTCTTGACTTTCTTCATCTACTCCCCGATAAGTGAGGAGTGAGAATCTTGTTCGCGAACACCATTCGCGTGTTGGTTCTTGTCATTCGAAACCCCGTTCTCGTGTTTATTCAACACGAGAACGGGTTTTCGAATTCATACGCCCACGCTGTGTACGTTGTCATTCCTCTGAGCATGCGCATGAGTGCTTCAACGACAGAAATGTGGCACGACTATATGTTTTGAGACCAAGTGTTTTTGAAACCTGCCCACATTACTCAAAAATTGTTTGCAAAAAGATGGAAGATAACAAGTTCTGGGTGTCAGGTAGCCGATCACAAACAGCCACGAATCGGAAAAGGTCATAAAAAGGAAGTTTGATTAACGAATAAATGGATGTTTTTGTATGAAAAGGATCTAAATCTCGAATCATAGTGGACACGGCCAAATTGTCAATAACCTTGTCAGATTTTTTGTTCAGACAAGGATCGAGAGTTTGAAGTAGTAATGTGAGACGGCAACCCATTAGAAACACTAAGCCTGTGAGTCTGGCGCAAACACGGCTTTACCCCTAGGTCTGTCCCAGCGGCAATTCGTCACCGAGTGACGCGTATTATTTGACCGTGTCAGTGTCACTAGCGCAATACTGTGAAACGCCTCGTCCGGCTCTTAATAAACAGCAGAAGGGCTTGATTGTGAAAAACATTATCAAAACTCATTTTCCCTGTATGTTTGAAATCAAGTGTGGACTAAGTTTCGTGATGTGCAGTTTAAAACTAAACATGGAATCCACCTTACAAATAAGATGACATAAATGGAATAAAATCTACGTGGACGGTATAATCAGTGAGATATTAAGATAATTGTATACATTTTTTTCAAATATCCAGTGCAGATTTTTCCACCACATTTTGTCAGTGTGCATAAACGTCTGGTGAATCAGTGCTGGTGCAAAAACAAGTTGTGACACGTGCGAGTGTCTGAACATATGAACAAATTCGAAACGATTTGATTTTCATAGTTGAACAAAGAAATTGACTCAAAAGTCGAAGCGGGCTTTGAACTGTTAAACCTCCGGATTGCCGTCCCGGTGCTCTACCAACTGAGCTATCCAGCCCTATGTTGGCGGTTCCCCAATTTGTCAATGTCTTGTTCAAGGGGCACTAGCAGTCGGAGCTTTCTCTTTGTGGTTCATTAAATCAAATGCTTTGATCACAAACACTGTCAACCATAGCTACATGTGTTGAACACAAGCCCGAACTACGGTGAATTAACCATGTTATGTCGCAAGCTGTCCTTTCCAGCGAACACCAAATATGATGGTACGGAAAGAGTTACCCATGACATTCCCTGCAGGTGTATTCAAATTAAATCCGGCTACGTCATCAGTTCCCAGTTTCCCACGGTCCCTCACATTCCTGGGAAATTTTAATTTGCATTCCTGAAATGGCCTGCTCCCTCGTCACCGCATTAATAAAAAAGGAAATCTAGCGTCCCCACAAAATGTGATTGGCACATTGCGGGAACCGATTGGAGCATGGACTCGCGGGAAATAAACGCGCTGAAACGTACGTGCTCATGTTTTTAAATCAGTTTGATTTTCCACAACGAGGTGTTGTGTTGGCATGTTACTAGTCACAATAAACCATTGATTGAGTTTGAGCAAAAGCTGATTTGGATCTTGCTTGCCTTCCATGATTTCATTTTCTTCAGATTCTAATAACTTCAGAACTCAAAACGGAATGTTAAAGAATGACTCGGTCTTGCTAAGAGGCTAGGGAGGTGTATCGGGAGGCGTATATCGGGTGTCCGTCAGAAGCGTCCAGACGCTAAAAATCACTTCAAGAAAATTACTTTGAAAGGCCCCATTATTCTCCCACGCGTATTATAAATCGTACAAATTGTAAAATTGTCACATGTAAGAGCCATAGGCGTAGCAAGCGAGGGGGGGGGGTGGGTTCAGGGGGTATTTAACCCCTCCCCCCCCCCCAATATTTGGAAAAGACTGTCCTTTTCCGTTCAAATATTCTTTTTTTACCAGCGCTTACCCCCCCCCCCTCCCATTTATTTTAAAGAGTGCCTTTTTTTCTTACTAAGTGCCATTTTGCTTAACAAGTGCCCTTTTTTTTCTGGAAAAGTGTCGTTTTTTCCCCCCCGAAAAAGTGCCCTGTAAAGAACTAGAAATTAATCATGCCCTTTTTTGTGCCATCGGCCGTTACGGGTGCCTTTTTTTGAAAGCCGCACATTAAAAGCACCATATATTGTGCACAAGTGTCTACATTTCAGGACGGATGTGCAAGTGCCCTTTTTCAAGAAACGTTTACCCCCCCCCCCCCTACTGATACGCCACTGAAGAATCAAATTTTTGTCAATTTCCAATTTCCGATTAACATGTTAACATTTCATGAAAATAGAGGCAGTTTTCTGCACCTACCCTTAGTTTTGCTGGAAAGATTTAGGCGATTAGGCGTTCTCACGCAAAAGCGTAAGGACATAATCCGCCATCTGCCATACACACGACGCTAGAAAATTTCCATAGAATAAAATTCATGATTGTTTGACTGCACGTTTGTCTGTCGGTCACACTGTCGGTCTGTCGATCTGTTCTGTCAACCATTCAAAGGTCGCAAACGATAACCACTCCTTTTTGAGTTCGACGTGTGCAAGACAGTAATTGTCTATAATCTCTGTTTCAAAATTCATTATAAGGACCACACATCCTTATAATGAAGGCACCTTGGGTAATAAATAATGAATGATTGAGACGGTTCTCATCAGTAATTAATGTTGTGCTTTAATATTTTATGGTTTTTCGTTCAGCGCACAAACTGTCAAGTCATATGTTTAAACGTTCGGTTACTGTGAAAAAAATAGAAGCTAAGCGGCCTTGCCTGGGTATATAAACAGCGCCCTCAACGTGCGTGTTTTACCCGCTACCCTCTCTGTAACATTGGTAAAATAGGCCGAGCATTAATGCTCGCTGTTGATTTTTAATGACAGGCACGGATCTTGCTCGATTGTATTGATTGTTGCCGATATTCATGAATAAAACATGTGAATAAAATTAAGTATGTTTTTTAGTAACTTTGTGTTGTGCACCATGAATTAATTAACATTAACATTTAACAGTGACACCGCGAAGTCATAGTGCGACACATCAACATAGGTACATGTCTCTATCTGTCAGCTGCGTCTGAAAAAAAAAACCCAGCTTAACCAGTACCAGTATCTGGAGCGAAATGAAAATTATATCCAGGGTGTCATCAGACTCTCATAATCTGACAAGTAGCAAGCCATACTGCGCATGTGTTACGCGCGCGCATTCAGTGCTTCTTCGTCCAATAAGATTTACAAATTTCACATGCGTCTCAAATTAATTAAGACATGCGCGTTATGCGCGTCATGCGCGTCATGCACGTGAGCGCTGCACTGTAGTTGTAGTTGATTTACATGTTGGATGTCCTGTTGTCCGTGTCGTCGGATCCTTGGAGCGGGTTACCGTTGCACAGATGACCACGGGTCAACGACCTGATCAGTCGCTTGTAACCCTCGCGGAACGAACGATTCATGATGCCGTAGACGATACTACAAACAAACAAAAGAAACAAGGAAAAGAAAAAAAGCTGAAACTGAAGTATCAAATCTGGAATGTGTTGAAAAAGTGACACTTTGGATGGAAAGCATGAATGGGCTCTCATAGCAACACAGGCGAGAGACAGAAGCTTACACAGTACCAGTTCACTGGTTCACGTGCTCTGTTAATAGTGCAAAGGAGAGTTCACATCAGAAAGGCAGGTGTTTACGTCTGGTTCCCGGTCCTTATACACTTAAAAGAAGGGCGGGAACCAGTTCGCTGTTTCGCATGCTTTGAACTGAGAAGTAGGCCTATACCCGTCAATGTTTACTATGAGATGGCATGTTTGCAATTGGGAAGATGTTGAACCATTTTGGTCGAAGAATCAACTCGATCTCGAGTGAACTCGGTCTCAAGACAACTCGTTCTCAAGACAACTCGGTCCCAAGTCACCTTGGTTCCACTTCCAAGTCATCTCGATCCCAATTCATCCCGCCGATATCCCAAGTCAACTCGGTCGTAAGTCAACTCCAAGTCACCTTGGTTCCACTTCCAAGTCATCTCGATCCCAATTCATCCCGCCGATCCCAAGTCAACTCGGTCCCAAGACAACTCGATCCCAAGTCAACTCGGTCCCAAGACAACTCGATCCAAATTCACCTCGATCCAAGTCAACTCGGTCCCAAGTCGCTCTTACCTATTCATACTGGAATTGGCATGGGCAAAGATGATGGCAGCCACGTACAACTCATCTGGGTACGAGTTGTGTAAATCGGACAGCACAATGATGGTATAGGGAGTCCAGCAGGCTAGGAAGACGATGAAGATGACGACTACCGTCTTGAGGAGGCGGGTGTCGATGGGTTTGTTGGACGGGGCGGGGGCCATGATGCGCCCCATTGATGCTGACTCCGACTTCCATGCTTGAATCTGAACCGCGGAAAAACGAACAAAGCAAAACTCAAGAAGAAAACTTGGACCAAATCCAATATTAACATTTACATCTGCCTGTCTTACAGTTCAAGCAGAATTTTAATTGAGCTGTTTAAGTCAAATCACAAGTCAGGTTACAAAAACAGTGGATGCAAAATGGAAAACAGGAATGTGGTTTGTCTCAATTGATTATGAAAATATTGTCACGTGACCTAAAACTTCAAGACTTGTGCAAGACTTCTTTGTGACTTGAGACTGACTTAATTGCTACTTTTGATCAAATGTCAATGAGCCGTTATCAGATTGAGTGGTCGAGTGGTCTGGCATCTGCAGTCGCGCAACTACGGATGGCACGGGCTGGCACGTGCCCCCCCCCCCCCCCGTGTAAAATCCTGAATTGCACAACAATAATAGATCAGTTGCCTTTGGTCCCCTCTGAAAAATTGGTACACCCCATGTGCCCCCTATAATTTTAACCCTAGTTATACGTCGCTTGGCATCTGCACGAGCGAGCAGGAGTCGTGGGTTCGATTCCCACCCGAGCATGCTTGTCTTTTTTCTCTCTCTCACAAACACTCGGACAGCACCGAGCACACATCGTTGACGGACGAATTGAACATATTCTTGTCAGGAAGAAATCTTAATCTCTAAAGTATTAAACCTCTTTTAAGTATTAAAAGTTACGGCATTGTAAACAAGTTTCTAATATGCATTACGTATGGTAACTCTTCACTTCGCAGTATCCTTCATTAAATTGATTGTTTGTCATGATGATGCACTTTTATTGCGAAAGAGAAAACAACGAGTCGGCTATCAATTATCGTTCAAAGATCATACCTGTTTGTTATTAGATAGTTAATATTAGATAACTCTAAAGAGTGGCTGTATCTAGCCTTTTAATATTTTGCTTACGCACGCGAAGCAAAAGTAAACCTCTTTTGTTTATTGCTCGAAGATTGTATAATCTCGGTAGATAATTCAATAAGCCGAACCGATTTATTTCCAAATGAAAATTGACTTCAGAGTGCACTGTTCATTTCCATTAGGGAAACCTCCCAGTGTTTGCTATTTATTAGCGGTTATTAATGAGTGAATGTAAATTGGAATGGTTGAAGTTGCGGCACGAAGTCTCGGGTTGTTGAACTTCCGTAACTCAATTATTTGGCTTGATCATTGTACCGACATGCTCATTCTGCGGACTTGCAGGAAACAACATTTGTGTATTGGTAATAATGTGTACGCTGCATTATATAGACACGACTTGAAATACGTATGGGTATTAATGTCTGTCGCGTCCGATGTAAACAACCAGTTTTTGTCTTTTCTCGGGAACGGTAAGACATTAGGTTTGTTTCCTTTCAACCAGACCTTTGAAATAGGATAAGTAAACAATCCAAAACATGAAATTTTCGTGGATTTCAGGCCTTAATGCCCCTTTAACTAAAAAATAGCTTTCATTTTGTGCATAAGTGAACCCGCCCTGCGAGAGCCGAATTATTGTCTGGCAGCTAATAATTCGACTTTTGTGAAGAAATAATGTAATAAGTAAACGTCGGTGGATTTTTCTTTGGTTTGATGTCTCATTCAAAAGTGAATAACCTATACATTGCTAGGAAAAAAAGTGATTGAATAAAAACTAATCTGTTTTTCGAGACGAAACTTTAAAATAGCACGGCGAATGTATGTTTAAGTGAATAAGTTCGGTTTGCGCAGTGGTGTACTACTCTTGCCTGCCATACATGTGGCCCAGGTCCGATTCCTACCAAACCAACAGGAAGATCGGTGTATTCCGTGGATTTGACCGCAAATATGTTGTCAGTCTAGTGTTTGTTTTCTTGCATCCTCTAAAAATTAAGCATTTCCTCATTGTCATCTTAAAAAAAAAAAGAAGTTTTATTACAAGCTACAAAGCCAGTTTAAAAAAAAAAAGATTATTCAATTATTAAAGTACTTTTTTGGACTTTGTAGAGCCTTCACATGAACAGGCGAATTATTTAACGAACATGTTTTTCTCAATATCCATATATTTGTACGGTTCATTCACATAATGTCACTATGCGGCGACTATAAAATGTTATGCATGAACACGGTATGAATAATAAAAATGCTATATTGTGATGCGAGTGACTGAATACCGGCAACAGTTGCCAGCTATGAAATATAAATGAGGAACCAACGAATATCAAATGAAGTATCTAAAAAAAAAAAATAAGAAGCAGTTTATTGTGGCGACCTTTATCAAGCCGACAGTATACAAATAATCAATATTTATGAATGCAATGGGCATAATATTCACTACATGTGTTCAGCTTGCTCAAGGCTTGTGCAATTGACCTATCGCCGTTTGCGAGTTAGCCACGCCCCCTATATACAACCCCATGGAGTTTGTGTACACGCTGCGTCGACGCGATTTTAATTCGATTCTACCGTGATAGGTCAATCAGCTGATTTGATGTTTTGTTTTATAAATTGTAAATAACATATTGCAACCATGCATGTGTGCATATTCTACCCTTATACCTCACATTTCTGGCATTAATATTATAAATCACGTACATCCTGCAAGCAAGACTACAGTCAATTGTCGTGGTAACTAGTGTTTGTCGAGCAAACTTTTCAAGTGCCTTGCGACTTTATGTGCATAGAATCTCCGTAATAAATTGACCCTTGGGTTTGAAGGTTTTTTTTGGCAGCTTAGTGATCTTTCAAAGCAATATTTTATTCTATAGTAAGTACACGAAAATGGCCTTTTATTCAAACCTTCGTGTTATGCGCCTTGACGAACAGAAACGTCTTGATGTAGCAGACGACGACAATAGTCATGGGCGTGACCACGCCCATCCCGATGAAGTATAAGGTGTACCCATAATGCCCCAGTCGGTCGAAGGAGCAGCCTCTCTTCTTGGCGTCGAAGATGTGCGCCCCAAGACCGACAAAGTTCGGGAAGTCGATCATGAAGCAGAGTAGCCAGAGAGCAACTGCCATGAGAAGTGTGTTCCTCCGCGTGTACACCCTCTGGTAGATGGAGCTCTTGGCCACGCAGATGTAGCGGTTGATGCTGATGGCGGTGATGCTCCAGAGGGAGCAAGTACAGCTGATGATACAGATGGAGGCGGCAAAGCTGCAGAACACACGGTTTTCCATGAGCAGGCCTGGAATGAGGTTACCTGAAGAAAACAAGTACTGATAAGACCGGGAGATGTGGTTTGGAACATCACAAGTCAATCACAAGTACAAAGTCCAATCACAAGTTTGGTCCTTCGTATAATAATTGATGAAAGTGATGTCGTTTCATAGTTGAATAGATTGCTCCTTGACTTGAACGTGGATGACTTGCGATTGACTTGTCAGGACTCGATTCCAAGTTTCCAACTCTGCTCGAAACTGCTCGAATCTTATTTAATATAATTATGTTCAACGCTAATTACAGTTTATGTCAGGTAAGATGTGCTCATTGCTTTGTCTTGTAAACGTGCTGAAATCTCAGACATGGTACATGTGCTGAAATGTTTGATATGTTCTGCTTAAATCATACTTGGTAAACAAGCTAAAATCTCATTTATGTCTGTTGAGACGAAGTGCTTAATTCGATGGTTCAATAGTACGATGTGCCTAACCGTAACCTTAACCAAGTTCATGCCTGGGTTGAAAGGGTTTTTGTGGAGTTAATTCTAATAAATGCAATGAGATATACAGACTTACCAAGTACGTAAGACAAGTCCACAAACGAAGTGACGCAGAAGTCAGCAATGGCCAGATTGAAGATGAAGATATTAGCCACGTTCTGACGAAGCTTGCGGCGTGTCAGTATAGTCGCCATAACCAACGGGTTACCGATGTTGCCCCAGGCCATAGAGAGCACGAAGAACGTCACCAGCACGGCCCGGAAAGCGTCGCGCTCTCCATGCAGGAACTCACCGGACTCGTCGCGCTCGGTCAGGCCGGTGAACGAGGCGTTGGTCGGGGTGATGAATTCTTCGGCCACGCTGTGCTGACCAGTCATTGTGTCCATGTCGGCTGCTTTCCCGAAAGCCGTTCGTCAACCTGTCAGGCGATGAAAAGGAATAACAGGGGTCAGTTCGATTCATATAAGAAAATCCTCGCCACATTTCCTCTCATCAAACATCTTTTGATACGTTACTGTTCACGAGCCGTCACCGTTTGGAGACCAAATCTATTGTTGATCACTGTGTGCGCATATTAATTGAAATATTCTAATGCAGGGAGTTTCCATAATATTATGACAGGGGCGCTGTAAGTTGCCGTGCATCTTGGAGTTGCAGCACTGCTGACATGAACTGACACAATGGAAACCGCATGCAAGCGTGAAGTGTACACGCTTGCAGCCATTCAGATGTCCACATGAGCCAAGTTATCGCAACTGTAAAGTTCGCTCAAAATCGTATACAAAATAGTGGTTAACTATATAATTATTTCAACCACACTGAGAAAAAAAAAGTGTTCATCAAGAACCATTGATTTTTTAATTTTACATGTAAACTTAACTGATCGAGACCTATACCGTAGTCTTTGCCCGAGGCTGGATGCTGTATTTTACTCCCAAATACAAGGTAATGCGTGCGCGCGGAGTATATGCCTGAAATCTCCTGGGTAGCGCTGCCAAAGTTCTTAAGACAACATAACTGTTGACAGCGTCCTCTACCGCACGCCATGGCAGCTTCACCGGGCTTGTCAGTGACTGGCTGGGTTCCGTAATAAACTCCAAATCTAGAGGCCAAGACTACACCTACCGAAGACTATCTCAACTGGAGCTCTCCGTTGCAGACTGGTCTTTGTCGTCAGTGCGTGATCAAGTGAATTATCACAGATATATATATACTCGGCCAGCAACACTCGCCGGTGAATAAGCTAGACCAAACGACTTGTAACGTAACGACACTAAAGGGAATATATAGATGTATGTGAACGGTGCCAATTATAAGCCTGCATTGATCCTAGGTATTCACTCGGAAATATTTCCAGAAATGGTTTGTCATTTCGCTTTCGATGTTGGCCTCTTCCTCGAAACCTGGCCAATTACAGATGAGGACGTGTAACCCAATAACAGGATGGGGTTAGACTAGAATTGGAACATTTTCTGGAAAGAAAGGTAATATATACGGTGTAGATTACATTTCTTTCCAGAAAATGTTGCATGGATGGCTGTACATAGAAAAAGAAAACCGGTCAAGATGTAAACCAAAACATACATTTTTTTTAAATTAAAGATATATTCGTCTCCCAATGGCAAAATATCGGTGTTTATGATTGCTTACTATATACAGGTGACCCAAACAAATGCAACCCTGAAACATTTGTCCTTTTTTTTTAAAACGTGATCTATGAATTTTTAAGTTTTGGATATGAGATTAAAGCTGAGACATTGCGTGGCTGAGAAAATGCCAATTATGTAACAACACTCCTGGTCCATTTCAATGACATTACCACAGTCAAGAAACATTTATTTTAATATGTCTTTCATTAATTGTGCAATTTCTTCAGTTTTTGGACATATTTATGATGCTGAAAAGGTTCAAAATAGGACTAAAAGGATAAAATACCTGTTCGGGTGGAAAACAAAAGGTATTTCCATCAAATTCATTCGTACTCTTGTCATGTTCCGTGTTGTTTGTAAGGATTAGGACACAATGCGCTACATGCATTTCATGCACAAATAGGTACAGTGTAATCCCTTAACTGTGGTAATGCCACTGGAATGGACCAAAAAGGAGTTGTGTTACATAATTGGCATTTTCTCAGAAACCCAATTTGCTGTTTTCATGATATTTTTCAGCATTTGAAAGAAAAACCTCTCAGCTTTAATCTGATATCCAAAACATAACAATTCACAGATCTCGTTTTTGAAACAAAGCAAATGTTTCAGGGTTGCATTGCTGGAGGGTCACCCTGTATATTCAAAGGTTAGATACACAGGAAACACACATTCAAATCCGGTTGCCATTGTCTTTACCTTGCACACGTATTTAGCACAAACGCCATTTCATTACGAGTCAAATTATATAGCAACGTCAGACTGGAGCCGTAATTCATACAGAGTAAAAGACACTTGAAGAAATCAGGCTCCACATCAATGGTACCACCTTCGTAAATGTGGTACAAATCGGGGAAGGCTACCACTACTTGTAGCGACTGTGAGACCCACCTAGGCCCCCACCATCCCGGGATACACCTATTGGTTTAGCGTCTGTAGATATTTGGAACTCTATATGTTTGACTGTTGGGGCCCGCATATCGCCCACATTGGCCCCGTCGGTCCCATTATATTAAATCGACAATAAAACAGTTACCACAACTCGCAATCACAACAGTTATAGATATGTAATTTAATCAGTTTACGTTTTGTATAGAATTGATCCATCGTAAATCAACGAGAGAACACTTTCCAAAGTCAGTGTGTTGTAATATCAGATACCATTGAAAAAACCTCAGGTATTGGCGCCAAAAATACAGTTGTTTGTTTACCAAAATATGTTTTACCGACAAATCTGAACATTTTGGTATTGGTATGCTGATGTTCCTGAAAAGTGGATAATAATCGTTTTTCATTACTTCGTAACTTGGAGTGTTCAAGAAATCACGACTATAGTTCCTGGCAATCTGACCTTTGACATGGTGAAGTTGGAAAGCTGATTAAGTATCCGGGGAGCGTGGGCTTTATTCATCGAACGCACGCTAGTCTAACATGGGTAAATGGGCTTTTGTAAACTGACTTTAATTTTGGACCAGCCTATCGGTTATAATTATCGCTGGGTACCAAGAGCGGCGCAGGTGCAACATACGTCACGAAACAAACACTAGTCAACCTACGATCCTTGATCGAACTTGCTCGATATCGGTGGAATACATAAAACAGCCGTTGACTTCAGTAATAATCACGCCCACTTCCAAAAATTGTGAAAAATACTCATGACACATCATGTAAAAGCTGGTGTGCACCCCTTGAGACGTTAATACCACAACGCCCTCTGTTGTCCACGCAAACGAGCTCTACTCTCTCGTTATTGGACATTCCGATGATAAATTCCTCGATCCCAGTTCCAAAAAAAATTGAAGATGATCAATGCATAGGCCTATATCAGAATTAAAGCTTGATTCGCCCTCTTTCATGTGCACTTTCTGTTACTTTCTTTGGAAGTTCACCAATAACTTTGGGGTGATTTTTCCCTCCAAAGATGATCACCCCAAAAGTGGACCTGAAGCCAGTCGCCATTTAAAAATAATAAAAGTCCTTCATTCCATTGCAAAATGGGGTGATTTTCGTGTCCAATTTCAAATCCTAATTTGTCAAAAACAAGATCAAAGACCGGTTCAGAGCTGGGATCCTTCATATCTACAAACCCTCAAGTGCAGGGCCACATAACTCTCTTAAGAGAAAATTGAAAGTATACACATTGTTAGTTGGCCGCGCGTAGGCAATTTTTGGCCCTTTAGTCAGCTGCAACCATTGATCTCCATATACACAGACTGGATAGGACATCGCGTACGAACGTGCGTCCGCGCGCGCGTTTTTTGAAAAGGGTAAAGAACACGATTTCGCATTCGAGTTGTGTACACTTTCGAACGGAGGATTAAAAAATGAAGTTGGGTTTTCTTCGGTTTCTTTGTCATTTTTGAAAGAATGAAAGAAACAGAGATCTAAATTGATCAAAATCGACGAGGAGTATAGTCAAGGTGTGCGCAGCATTAGATTGCTGGAGTCGGGAAGTAAGGAGCGTTGAAGAATAGGACAATTATTCGCAAGTAAGTTGTTTTTTAACGAGGCCTATACAACATGGCATGGAGGAATATAAACATAGCAAATTATAATATCGTTAGTGTTGTCGCTCTGAGTTTGAGGGGATGGAGGCCTGTGTGGTAGCTAGCGAGATATTCTGTTCAAATTCCATGCGATCTAGACCTGTCATGCTGTTTGCCGCCCATGTTGTTTTAAGACATAGGCCTCAACGTGCATGACTGACCCGGCAATGGCAATGAACAAAAGTTGATTTGTTTAAAATAGTTTATTCGAATAACCTTTATTACGAAAGCCCTGTAGTGCCATCAAGTATATATTTCGCCAAGTTCGTTTTTATGAGTTATATATTTCGCCAAGTTCGTTTTTATGAGTTATATATTTCGCCAAGTTCGTTTTTATGAGTTATATATTTCGCCAAGTTCGTTTTTATGAGTTATATATTTCGCCAAGTTCGTTTTTATGAGATACATTTTGTCGAAGTTCGTTTTTATGAGATACATTTTGTCGAAGTTCGTTTTTATGAGTTACATTTTCTCGAAGTTCGTTTTTATGAGTTACATTTTCTCGAAGTTCGTTTTTATGAGATACATTTTGTCGAAGTTCGTTTTTATGAGATATATTTTACGGAGTTACGGAGTTTTATGAAGTTACGGAGCCCCTAAAGGGACATCCAAAATTATTTTCTTATCTCGTGCGCACGACATAATATCTCGTGCGCACGAGATAATTATCACAGGCGCATGACATATATGACGTGCGCACGACATAATATCTCGTGCGCACGACATAATATCTCGTGCGCACGAGATAATTATCACGTGCGCACGACATATATCTCGTGCGCACGAGATAATTATAAGTATTAACGGAGCTTGCTGCACTTGCAGCGGACGAGTTTGTGTGTAACGAAAGCAGCGTGTCTGGTACGCTGCCCCTAAAGGAACATCCAAAATTATGTTTTTATCTCGTGCGCACGACATACTATCTCGTGCGCATGACATATATCTCGTGCGCACGACATGCGCAAGCTCCGTTAATGCTTATAATTATCTCGTGCGCACGAGATATATGTCGTGCGCACGAGATATATGTCGTGCGCACGAGATATATGTCGTGCGCACGAGATATATGTCGTGCGCACGAGATATATGTCGTGCGCACGTGATAATTATCTCGTGCGCACGTGATATATGTCGTGCGCCAGTGATAATTATCTCGTGCGCACGAGATATTATGTCGTGCGCACGAGATAAAAACATAATTTTGGATGTCCCTTTAGGGGCTCCGTAACTTCATAAAACTCCGTAATTCCGTAAAATATAACTCATAAAAATGAACCTTGCGAAATATATAACTCATAAAAACGAACTTGGCGAAATATATAACTCATAAAAACGAACCTTGGGAAATATATAACTCATAAAAACGAACCTTGGGAAATATATAACTCATAAAAACGAACTTGGCGAAATATATAACTCATAAAAACGAACTTGGCGAAATATATAACTCATAAAAACGAACTTGGCGAAATATATAACTCATAAAAACGAACCTTGGGAAATATATAACTCATAAAAACGAACTTGGCGAAATATATAACTCATAAAAACGAACCTTGGGAAATATATAACTCATAAAAACGAACCTTCCGAAATATATAACTCATAAAAACGAACTTGGCGAAATATATAACTCATAAAAACGAACCTTGCGAAATATATAACTCATAAAAACGAACTTGGCGAAATATATAACTCATAAAAACGAACTTGGCGAAATATATAACTCATAAAAACGAACCTTCCGAAATATATAACTCATAAAAACGAACTTGGCGAAATATATAACTCATAAAAACGAACCTTGCGAAATATATAACTCATAAAAACGAACCTGGCGAAATATATAACTCATAAAAACGAACTTGGCGAAATATATAACTCATAAAAACGAACCTTGCGAAATATATAACTCATAAAAACGAACTTGGCGAAATATATAACTCATAAAAACGAACTTGGCGAAATATATAACTCATAAAAACGAACTTGGCGAAATATATACTTGATGGCACTACAGGGCTTTCGTACTTTATAACTTTTATATGCAAAATCTGATTGAATTATGTCTGCCTTGGCTTTAGCTCTACTCAGTGAAGCGCTGGAACTTCGGTACCCTCCGAGCTACCTTGGCTTAACGCCTACTCCAGAAGTTGTGGAGTTCAACGCAAGTATTTTTATGAGCTTCCAAGATGACTGTCACATTTTTGACAGTTTGTATGGTGAAGAAAGCAATGAGTACTTTTACGGTTTGAAATTATGTTGTGTACGCCGTTATATAAGATTACTAGCTATAGCCATATACACCGCCATATTCGCTCACAAAAACGATTCCCATTACACTTACAAGTAATTATATTTATTTTCAGAAGTATAGCTAAACATTTAATTATAAACAAGACCGTGCGTAGCTTGAATTATTCTTTGACATAATAAGTATAGTACTATTTTGGTTTGTGATTCATCTCCTTTCACACAATATCACAAGAGGTGAACGATGTCATTCCCTGATCAATCTAGGGACGGGAAGAAGTTTTTACTGATAACTTTGTAAAATTAAGGTTTGTTTACCTTTTAGATTGTAATTGATGTATGTTCAGGTTTTTTAATAAATATATCAATCATTGGAATGAATATCCATACAATTTCTCGTGTGAGTGTTCAGTTAAAAAAATATGATGTCATTTTAGCATATTATTAATACAATTATTCATTTCGTTGATGGAGTAATTCAGTGTGCTCTAATGACCAATGTGCCAAAAATGAAATGGCAATTAATTTTACTTACAATCATTTTTGGGAGGAGGAGGGATTTAAAAAAAAATAAGGGAAAAGGAAAGGGGGGGGTTCTTGAATTTCGAAAATGCATAATAAGAAAGTGTATATCAAGAAAGTGTGGAAAAGCTGTTTGGAGGGATTGAGGGTAACTCTTCATCGTTCAGTTATTTTTTTTAAAGATTGTTTTGGAGGAACGCTTGAACTCCCTTCTGTAAGAAAAATTCCACACAATAGTCCATTTTCCAAAGTAAACAAAGTGAAAGCACAATGCGCGTTTACCCGTCTGACAGTAAACGCGCCGCCATTGTTCGGCTGCGCATTCGTGCACAAACACGGCGCGATGTCCTATCCAGTCTGTGTATATGGAGATCAATGGCTGCAACCATCGGATATAGACCTCTATCATGCTGCCACCATTTCAGTCATGTTCCCTGTCTCCAATACCAGTACTGAATGATAGGAACCAGACTATTTTCCCGTTCAGTCTCGCTTTGGTTACGTTGATTTGAATGGGAAAAAATACAAATGGTCGCAACATGATAACGGTCTATTCCGCTGTACCTTCGTTCTCTCTGTCACTCATTTCACAATGTGACAACTTGATGGATCGCCGCGCACGCGAAGCTCGTCAGAGAGAAATTCCGACAAAGGTGGGTTTAATTTCCAGTGGAGCGCGGAGAGGACTGTAAAGATTGAAAATTTAATCACGGGATTTTCCTCGAGGCGTGACTATTACACGGACCAAAATAAGACCGGGGAAGAAGTGTTAATTTGCCCTTGGAAGAGACAGATGCGCCATCGGCAATATCACTTTGATCTAGCTTTCATTATGTTCATATTTCCTCCCCTATACCATGGCCAACGTGTTGAGTGTTTTCAAGCAGATTCCCTAGACATTTCTGGACCAAAATATCCGGAAGTAAAATAGATTTCCTCTTTTGAGAAACGAGTTAATTAAATTTGATATTCTGTTGCTTAGAATGAAAACTGTGCTCTCGAAGTCGTCAGTCATTACCGTCTTGCCAGAAATTAAATTTGTAGCTGATAGATGATCAGTCCCGGTCAAAAGAAAGGACGAATGTGCTTCTTTTAGAACACAATTTCCCTTTTTCCTGCCGATCCTAAAGACAATTTGAAACCGTTCGTGTCCAAATAGCGTACCGAACTCGAGCAAGAATTGTGCTATTATTTTGATAGAATTTCAGCCATAATGTTCGAAATTTGCAAAATTAACCTGTTAGAGCTGACCATCAAACTACTGAGATATTGGATAACATTATATATTTGCACGATGCATGAGAGAAGGTTTGCGTCAGCACCATGTAACAAATCCCTTTCGCGAGTTTGTGAGCTTCTGAAAAGAACCGGGGGCTGAACTCAACATTTCCGACAATATGCTCTGCCCGTCGTCAGGAGACCACGATATTTGTATTCACTAAAAAAAATACAGCGCAGATTCATCTATAATAACCTTAGACTTAAGTCCAAGTTTGAGCCTTCGATTGCATTTTCCAAGGGTGCCGAGTTTTATTATGTTCTGAAATCTCGGATTTATCTGCTGTTCCGCACCCAGCTACCGGCTGAAGTTAAGACCCTTCGGCTCAATGCAGCTCCATCTTTATACAGAAACATCAAAATATCTCGTGTTAGGTCGCTTGGTTCCAACAGTCATTATTTTTGTAATGACTCTGGCTGCGCCAAAGCCGGAACGGAGCCGGAATTTGGAAAGTAGCTATTGTGTACACCAGTGCACTATTCCCTTATAATGAAAAAATATGCATTTTGAAATTAAAGCGAGCTTTGAAGCCAGATTGATACGCCTAAGCTAATGTAATTGGATGATTTTTGTGTGACTTTATTTAGAAAAGTCAGAACCGATTCATCTTTCGTATGCCGGCAAAGTCCTCTACAGTTAGGCATATCAGTCAGTTCTTTTTGTAGCCCATGGACTTAAGTGGATTTTACCACCACCATTGACGGGGTTTCGAGCGGATTTAGTCGGCTGCACTAGAGCACAAATCTTCGCTCGTGTGAGTCTCGAGATCTTGACACGTCATGATAAATCAATGGTCATAGGGCTCAATACATGTATTTCATTTTTCTCCGAAGGCCTTCGCAACCAAGAGTGTATAATAAGGGGGATTTAGGGAGCACGATCTAAAATGGCCGCCTGGTACATTAAACGGCTCATTAGCTATCACATGCGCTTCAAAATCAAAGCTTTAAAGTGCTTAAAAGTGGTGCGTCACACACACACAAAACTCATGCGCTTCACTTTTAAGACGCGGTTATATTAGAAGAGTGCGGCCTACAGTCCAAACATGCAAGGAGGTTCAAAGTAATTGAGAAAGAAAATCCACTCGTTTGATCGTGTGGAATATCGGGTTTCACGCTCGTGTCACACCGCCGACATCAAACGAATGCAATAAGTGTAGTATTGCCGGTTCGTCTGATCGTGTAAACGATAACGTTTCATTCTCTTGTCAAGTCTCCTACTTGAGTTATTGTCAGCTTCGTGTCAATGTGCCAGGTAGTGCAACTGAGCATGCGCGGTCTCAAACTAAACGCGCGGTTTGTGAGCTTAACGATCTGCAATACTTCAGAGTTGGTATAGAATGTAATATTACACCTTGAGTCAAAGTCAAGTGTAACATGAACACGGCTTTCGCAAAGATTTTCGCCATGTCAGACAGATTTAGGTTAAGAGCAGGATCGTCTAGCACACCCAATATCCTAAGATTGTCCTTCGTTTCCGGAAACAATTATTATGCGCGAAAAGAAAGAAAAGTAATCATTTTCAATGTGTGAAATTGTCTCTCAATTTCAAACGAGTTCGATCACAATTTATTGATTTATAGGCCTACGTCATTGCACCGACAGACTCGAATTTTAATATTCACTCTTGATGGCGCGCTTTGGTGTAATGGCTGCCTCGCTTCTCCCAGAAGCAGGGAAATCACAAGACGGCGCCTTTAAGCTTTGTGACTACATTGAAATACTATACGCATTCCAACTTGGGAAAATAAGGACGCGCATATCAGGCCAATATTAAATTCTGATTATTGCTTCTAGTTAAAGATATAGTCCATCATTTGTAATTTGTGCATTTTGTTCTTTGAAGCAACAAAAGTGCTCAAAATCTAAAGAAGGGTTCTGAACAACTAACCTGATGAAGTTTCAGCTCAGCTTCAGCTGTATATTCCGAGAAAAACAGCATTCTAGGATCTCAATTTCAAATCAAAAGTTGATGAATCATGTTTTGAATTGCGCCTGAATTCAGCGTTCGAGACACGTTCTCGCTGAGCCGATTGCAGCTACGCGATGTCGCGCACTGATCCGACGAATTATAGCAACCGGGGGTGCGTGTGCGTCGTGCCAATGCTTGCGCGCGCTTGGCCGAATAACAAAACGAACTACTAATTTAAATTGTCCTACGGTGCGTCGTAAGAAGCACCGTTGGAAAGGCCTTCTTTCGTTGATTACTTCAAAATGACAGCTTGCCAGAAAGAATAATTTCACATGGAGTTTAGTTCCCTTACTGTCTTTCTACCAAGTATGTTTTTCAACAATAATTACGCCAGTTACTTTTCGGATGGCTGCAAATGATGGACTATAAATCTGGCCTCTGTCCGGTTCGTTAGTGTGACGTCAGTTCAGTTTAAACCACGCCCACTGGCCATTAAGTAGCAATGGAACCATTGGAACCGGAAGCTAACGCAACGTGAGTGTTTATCCAATGGGCGCGAGTAATCAGCGGTGCGCGTGCGTGTATGACGTTTTTACTAACGAACCGGTATGACCAATAGGACTGAATACCACAATACGCGCGCGCCTCATCTTTAAAAACACGTGCAACATGTGCGCGAGCGTTACACCACCGCAGTAAAAGCTTCTAATTCTGGTCGCCGGATTCCACCTAACAAAATGTTGACTGCTGTGTAATGTGGGATATGACGTTTTGAACACCCGAGGCGCGCATATTTCGCCTCGGGTGCTTTGCGCACCGAAGGTGTTCAAAACGTCATATCCCTCATCACAGCAGTCAACAATTGTTTTGTTATACCTCCGTCTTGGATTCTTTGGATTGTGATGTAAAAATCACGAAAACAAACAGCAGTAAATACAACAATCATGACAATCGAACGCCAACTCACCTGCATGTCGCGTGTTCGAAACAACTGATCGTCTGCTAGTTCATTGCTCCCACTCATGTGTGGAAACATGGTGAAAATAGCGTGGGTACCAACGATAGAAGCGATTCACACTGTATACGGATACCGTACGTACAAAGTCATAGCAGACTCCCTGTGGGATATCACGTACGTGATATCCCACAGGGAGTCTGCTATGACTTTTTTAAACTTCACACGTGATCGTTCTAGGCCAATGAAATTACAGTATTCAAGACAGAGGTATAACAATTATTCTTGTCGCCGGATTCCAGAATTACTGAGTGGAATCCGGCGACCAGAATTAGAGCCTGGTGCCACCGCAGAAAATGGCTGCCGCCGGAACAGCTAGTGCTAGGGAACAATGACGTCACGTTGTTTGCCGCGTTGCATTCTGGAAAAATGACGGCATATTTTGATCGGGGCGTGGGGCGCTGTGATCCAATGGATACCGTGTTCGATTTGTGTGCCGTTGTACATGAGTTCGAATCCTGACCGTGGGAACACGGTGCTTGTGCTCTTAAGCAAGGCACTTTACCATTATTGCTTCGTCCTTCGGATGGGACGTAAAGCCGTAGGTCCCGTGTGTTGTGTAATGCACGTTAAAGAACCCAGTAACACTTATCGCTAAGAGAAGGGGTTTGCCCCAGTGTTTCTGGCAGTGGCTGCAATATGCGCCGCAGCACCTTGTCAACCCTTATAAGGTGCTACATAATGGGTCTCATATTTCTCATATACTTTCTTTACCTTTCTTTAATAATAGACATAATAACCAGCGCCTTGAGTACCTAATTGTTGGTAGATACGTGCGCTATATAAGACTCCGTTATTATTAATATTATTATTATTAAAAACAGACAAATACACAATGTCGAACGAGACGATTCAATGTATACGGGTCCAATTTATTGTTCCCTGTTCGCATAAAATAATAGTGGCCATCAGTGTAACGACAAAGGGGCGTGTTTACAATGCCCTGGTGGTCGGCTATTTTAATTAAACCTCGTGCATTTATTATAACCGCTTGATTTGGTAGCCAATTACATATCATACGTTTTCTCTGTTCAAGTGGTTACGATTAATTACATGTGTATATGCTGTGGAAGATCTTTGATCGTTGCAATGAGCAGAGGAGTGCATGTGCAACAGAATACTAATTTACCTTTTGTTATGTTGTTTGTATATCCACTAAACATAATAGCAGTTACTTGTGCAATCTTCCGACAGGGCAAATTTTCACTTGCGCGTATTTTCAATGGGCGTGGACCTAGACCTAGCTCTAGACAGTTGATTCGGATGCAAACTGTGTCATGTCAAAGTTCAACTTTCCAGCTATAGACCTTTCTGCGCTTGGTTGGCAGACTGCATTTTTGCCAACCACGGCCTGCAAAACTATGGAGTCCAACACTGCAAAAATGAAGAAGAGTTATTACAGATCACTGAAATATTATTTGATACTTGAAAATATAACATTTTCAACAAGGCTACAAAATAATTCCTACATATGCCTTTTGACTATGTGTTGATAGCGTTATAAGGACTTTTTTGGAAAAATATGTTGCCAACCACGGCTTCAATTTATGCGCTTACGGCAGCCCATATCAAATGGCGCCAATGTTTACAAACAAAAGAAAGGCCTATTGCTCGAAACTTTACCCAAAACCGTTCGTTTATTTAGCTCATGCGCGAGTAAGCTGGTATGGGGGAAGTAATCGAACGCCCTCTTCCTAATTTTGTTCAGGGATATCAACCAGCCTGCACGAGTTCATGCCTGAAACATTAACAAAGCCAGCAGGGCATGGCACAACCTCGAGCGCAAGTCCTGGGTTAGGCTCAACCAATGGACGCACTCTAAAAACCGCGTTCAGCAACTGAACACAATCTTCTAATAACGTTTTGCCTTTCACCGATGTATAAACACTGTTTACTCAGTGTGTTACCTCCTGAGTGAAAGTTGGAAACAAAATCATTCGGGTGGGACTAGTGCAGATGTCTTACCACTCGACCACCGAGCTAACGGGATCGGTTGGCTGGTTCGAACCCGATGTACACATAGCAGCGGGTACCGCATTAACTATTCATTTAAGAAGGAATTTTGCGTCGGGATGATGTAAATCATGATTAGAATGTGCCCTCAACCGACGTATAAACACTACATACGGTACTCAGTGTGTTACCTCCTGAGTGAAAAAAAATTGTAGCACAAAACATAATAATGATTGGAAAGCCAATTTTATAAGCTACTTTTAAATGAAAAAAAAAATTACTGAAATTGCTCTATTCATTCAAAGAAAATCACCATTTAAACGCAATGACCCTAAAACCTGTTTCGTAAAAAAAAACCAGTTTATTGTGTATTCTGACTGCTTGGAACAACAGGAAAATCTCACAGAATAGTTGTTTCAAAACTGTCAACAACTGTTGTACACAATATCTTTATTAACAACCCTGGTTAGAAACAATATGATTTATAAAATCCACTTAAAAAAAAAAAAGATGGGCCTTTAAAGGACTTTGTTGAATATTTTTAACTTTTAACTTTTAGCTGAGGTGTTTTTTTTATCGCAGGTGATGTTTGAAGACAATAAGCCTCTGTACTACGTACGTCACACTTTGTTTACGTGTGTGCTTTCATATGGTGCTCAGTGGACCGTGGGCCCCCACTGGCTCCATTGGAAAGTGCACATGTAAACAAAGTGTGACGTCATTAGTACAGATGCTTATTGTGACGACGATTCTACAAATCGCATTTAGTGGACGAAAAAGGTTTCAGGGTCATTGTGTTTATATGGTGATATTGTTTGAACGGATTGAGCAATTTCAGTATTTTTTTTTTCATCTAAAAAGTAGCTTATGAAATTGGCTTTCCAGTCATTATTTTGTTTGGTGCTAAATATTTTTTCTTTAAATATGAAATATAATTTCTGGGGTTTGGGTTCCGCTTTTTTTACTCACCCTGTACGAACGGTGACGAAATCATGATATAAACTCAATCAATAGTACAAGAGGAAACACGCAATCGGCAAATAATTTGGACATCTATATACGGGTGCAACTCGAATTTTGTTCCTTCATATTTTTATTTGCCGACCGACTAACCGACCCTACTTTAGACTCAAAAAAAAATATGAGAACCAAAATGGGACACCCTTTTGTTCAGCAACGGGATCCAGCAAATGGATTGTTCCCTCAGAAGTACACAGGCACGCTTTCAACGACGTTTATTCAAAAAATGAAAGGGAAGAAAATGATATGTGACTTCTTCGCAATTCCATTCTCGTATTCCCTCGTACCGGGGGTACACTATCTTTGCATTGGTATAACTTCAAACTCGTACCCAAGGGGCACATACGTCTACGCTACAATTCAACGAGTTTGCCTCCGGGGAAGAATCGCGTCTCCTCGTCCTCAATGGCACTTTTTTCCCCTTCAAATTGACCCTGGCGTTCTTGATCGATCCATTGCTATACTATGATGATTATATAGTGCACGCGGTGTGACTGCACTGTGCGAATTTGCTTCGTGGATTATCGGGAGATTGAGGTTATATCACGAACGCGAGTGTATAAATCCGTCAAGGAATTTCTAGTCACTTTCTGCAGTGAGGCTGGACTTGATTGGACGATCAATTGTCCAAAATGCCTCTGGCTTTTTGACTATCTAACCCGCATTGGTGCCAATATGTATACTAAACGCTGAAGCCATTACCAAACCGTATAGCACACTGCACTTTCTGTATTGCCTAGAGTGAAAATATCTGGTCGGTTGAAGAGACGATTCACTTAATTCCACCGATTGGAAATTAAGGACCAGACGTTTTAGGGTGAAATCCCTTATTCAATACATGTAGTAGTATACAGGGTAGTCCCAAAACAGTTATATTATTTTAAGAGGCATATTTCTCAACATTGAAGAGGCACGTTGCAATTGTTTTAAGATATTCCTAAACTAAGGTCTTGGTCGTATATGCTGAAAACGGGGTTGAAAATAAAGCTCAACTTTTATAGCGGCCATTCACAGAAGAATGGTCAAAATCTAGTTTGTCCACGTCTATTGCGGTCATGTAGACCTAATTACAATTATTGCATTTCTTTGTGTTGACCATATCTCACAGACCTGCGGTGTGGACAAACTGGTTTTTGACCATCTTTCTTTAAACCATCGCCATTTCTCAATTTAGGTTTTATTTTCAGCGCCGTTTTCACAATATACCGCGAAGATGCTGCAGTATATATAGTTTATGAATATCTTGAAAGAATTTTTAACATGTCTCCCCAATTCCAGGAATCTGCATCTGAAAATGTGTGAACGTTTTTTGTTTGGACCACCCTGTAGTTTCCACTGGATTGATCCTTGTGTTTTTCCCCAGAGTATTTCAACCTAAAGTTAGAGTTATTTTCCTCTAAATCGTCTGGTCCATAGCTCTGTCGTTGTAAAGTAGAGAGCTATCCGCCAAAAACAGTAGCTATAGTAAGTTTGGTGGGAACTGCGAAGAGATATTTCAAGAAAAAGCAGCGTGACACACTTGTTGGCTACTTTGGGTTGGAAATCCCGGGACATACCGTTATTTCGTTTTACCGTTTAGGATTTCCTCAAAAACAAAAACAGTAAACGCACCGTTGACCGTTTTTTCGTTTTACAGTTTTGTAAAACGGTCAAACGGTATTAGGTCACAAAAAACAATGACCTTTTTGTTGTTTTTCTTAATTGTTGAAAGCGATAAACGGTTAGTTGCTTCATTTCAGAGTGCTGTTTTACAAAAACATGACAATGAAAAACTGTCAATAGTCCTGTCGACCATTTTTTGATTTAGGTTCGGAAATTAAGCAATGCACCTAGGAATGTTAATGCGTCCTCATGGGATCGAGTCATTGCCTGGGACTCAAATTACCCTCCTCACGATTCGTTCTCGACATACGGTTTTCGAACTGGCTATTGAAGAGCCGCGCCGATCTCCAATTTCCTTCAAATATCTGCAACTTCTTCAATCGTATTACCATCCTGTATTCATTGTAAAAAGTAATGTCCTCCCTTGAAGTCCACCAACTGAATCGCGTGGGAAGGGGGGTCAGGGTCACGCCAGGAATCACACCACGCATTATGCCGAGGTAACACTTTTTCATGTAAAGCATGGTCCCCCCAGGCTCCATCCCCCTTGCCCAGCACCACAAAATACACCACGGACTGATCACTATGACACTGAAATAAAAAAAAAAACAGTCTGTATTCAATACTGACCGTTTTGCTGTTTTTCAAAGTTATTTGTGTAAAACTGTAAAACAAAAATCATTGATCGTTATGCTGTAATGAATTTTATTAAACTTATAAAACAGAGAAACCGTATTTATCTTAATACCGTTTGACCGTTTTACAAAACTGTAAAACGACAAAACGGTCAATGGTTTGTTTACTGTTTTTGTTTCGAGGAAATGCAAAACGGTAAAACGAAATAACGGTATGTCCCGGGATTGTTGGACATCCCTTGAAGAGAGGAGGGAATCAAACCAACTAACATTCTTGTACAAGGTCATTATAGTAAACGTTCAACCAGATGCACTGCAACCAACGAGTAACAGGTAAGGGAGGGGAAACAACTGCCAATTCACTGCAAGAACCAATATTTACATGCAATCTTTTCCTCCAAGAACTGTGAGAAAGTAGAACAAGCTACCTCAAGATCAGTTTCAATCCCTGATTTAGTCTAATTTGCCATTCTCCAGGCCTCCTTGTCAGAGTTCCGTGAATTCTCAAGAGGATAACCACCAAGTATACAAAGTACAAGTAGATATGTAATTTTAGCAAACTACAGTGCTATTTTCACAATACATGGTTGTAATTTGGTAGACTTTACAAAAGGCAATGGGAGAAGTGTTTTATTGAAAAGGTACCAGACACCAAGACCGTTAATTTGCATCATTCTATGAAGTGTTTTCAGGAAAGGAATATTTCTTATATAGCTTCACATTTTCAGGTTTATTTGCTGTTCACTTTTTATATATTATGCACACATAAAGACCAACATCAGCATACCATATTGACTTCTATTTTCCTCTTTGTTATTCTGGTTGTAGAAATGTGTTGTTGCTAGATGTGTTTGTTGCCTGTGGGGCGCAATTTACCTTCTCTTTTGTAAACTTAATTAGTTAATAGACAGTGTGTATAAGTGCACCCATTGTTCAATTTGCAGTGTCTAGGCCCTATGTGGACCCATTGTATGCGTTCAACTATACTGGGGCACAATTGTATATCTTATTTGGACCTCATTATATTAACGGTATTGTAAATTGCAATTATGCTATAATTTGATATTGCCGTGTGGATATGATAATGGTATAGGGCAGTGCAGCTGGGGTATAATTGCCATCCTTATTTTGTGGATACCATTTTCAAAAATGCGGTTTGTACCTTCTGTGTTTGTGTTTTATCGTTTTTGCTGGTCCCAGAGAGCCAAGAGTCCTACCTATCTCACTCACTGACTGATGTCACTTGTGAGCCGGCAGTCCTATCGTATAGGATTACCCCGTGACACAGCTTATGGATGGGCTAAATGCGGCTCATTGTGTGGTCCAGATGCATGAACATGACTGTCCAGTTAATGGCAATTCTGAATCGATTTAATATATAGAATGTGTGCGCTGTGAGTCTACCTTTACTAAGCTTGCATTATCATTATTCATGTTATTCTTATATGATAATTGTAAATTACACCATTTGGGAGACACTACGTCAGAAGTTTACCTTTGGAAGACATGTGCCTCAGCTCCTATTTAGAGGCAACATTTTAGTGTCGCAAATAGGCTAGATCGATTGCTCGTGCTCCAATTAGTAAAACTACCAAAATTCGTCTGGTAGTATAAAGTAAAATTGGGGTTAGGTGACATTAAAGTTGGGGGAAATGTGAACACAGGTCTATGGGAATGTCTTCCTATAATGGTTTATTTTTCCGGTACATGATTATTCATGAAATGGAATTTGCGTCGGGGTGATGTCGATTCGTCGGTAAAGGGCAAAAGCGAATATGGATTAACATTATTATTATAATTAGGCTATTATTACTATCTGGTAATAAAACCAAGGATTCCTCACAACTGCCCTAGGCACTGTAGCTCGCAAAGCTGATAAAACCCGTATAGAGAAGACAATGAGAAGAAATTACAGTTTTAGAGGTGGGAGGAAAACTCCAGCAGAATATTCTGGGGAAGGCTCATGGAATCAGGTAGGGACTGAAAACCCAATCCACATGTTGGCCCAGGCGGGATTTGAACACTGGTCACAGCAGTGGAAGGCAAGGAAAGTACCGCTACGCCAACCTGACTGTTGGTTAGAGCGAATTCGTTAGGGTAACGGCAAACGCCACAATGAAACATCTATTGGTGACGACGTGAATTTCGATTCGCTTTTGCGTGAAATAGAGGTATTACCCGACCGCCACTTTCCCCAATGGCCATGAAATTAATTGATCATAGTTAATCAGCCTTAATGGGTACCGGCGAGAAACAGATAAATTAAGCTTGCCTACTGATGCGGAACAATAGTCATTGTGCCTAATTACGTCCTCCAAAGTTTCAAATGCATCTATCATGGCACCCGTTTATTGGAATTGCTATGTTTGAAATTGGCACTAGCATTGCGATCACTTCTGTTATGCGGGCGCGCGTTCTGTATGTCTGCACTGAATTACTAGCATTTTATTTCAGTAGTTTCGTTCTGACATTCGGAGGTAAGAGCACGGCAGTTATTCTTGGCATCATAAACATTTATTAAAATTGATCCAAGGTGGCTCTGACAGTGAATGTGCCCGTCATGCAAATGACTTGTTTGCTCCTTTTTTTGCCCCGATAAAATAACATATCCTTCCGTCTTGAAATCCCTTGTTAATAAAACTTAGACTAATTTCTTTGACAGGAGTATTCGCCCAGATAAACCGTCTGTGTTTGGTCAGAAGAAAATCTTTCTTTTTTTTAGTGGAAATAGGGATATTGTGAAACCGGAGCATCATGAGTGCACTACTCGTGGTTGCAAAATATCTTCATCATTTTTATAATGTCGCCCTAAAGGGCCATTAATGAAATTGCGGCGTCATGCAGCTGTGGCTCGTTGACTAGCGCCACATGAGCTTGATTTTCTGGGACCCTATTACAGTTAATTTTAATGGTGGCTTCGTAACTTTGCGACTATGTAGATTCCATCAGTACTACGATTTTTGTAGCAAAGTGGGACTTTTGGAGAAAAAAACAGAAATAAGTAAGATAAACTAATATTTACTCTTGCGCAGAACTGATAATACTAGATAATATCTCCTATCTGATAGCAGTTAATATCTCCTATCTGATGGGAGAAAATATCTCCTATTTGGTAGCAGATAATGTCTTCTTCATATTGCGCGCATTTCTGTTCAGTCCGCACAGTGTACATAGTCAATTTCCTGGGGCAAATAATGCCCCATTTGCTTACCGACTCAGGCGCGCTAAAACTCTGGAATCGCAAAGCCGGGAGTGCATTTATTTAACAAATGTTTGAGTTGCTCTCGAAGTATGTCCACTTGTCCCTGTTCGTGGGCAGTCGTAGGTCCTATTTTTTTTTATTACGGCTTATAATTTTTCATTCCATTTTAACGTGGCTTATAATTTTTCATTCCATTTTACGTTGCACTTTCATAATATATGGTACATGCTGTCCGACTACTTGTCATGATAATGAAACTGTTCACTTTTGGAATGCAGGTTATGTTTTTTATGAGGTCGTGTTCAATGTATGTTTGTTCATCTGTCAACAACATTGAGTGATTAAACAACTATATGTTTGTTGATGGGGCGAGTGTCCCTTACGCTTGTCTCTTTCCTTCCGTACTGACTTCCTTTGGGGTAAAATTCCACCCCCCCCCCCCCCCCAAAGCAATATGTAGGCCCTAACCAGGGCAAATTAGCCATTTCACGTAAAAAGATCAATCCAAAAAAAACATTAAAAGCATATAGTGTCATTTTTTTTTCGTGCAATTTGTTTGTTTCCAATAATAACACCACAGAAGAATGCTCAGAACCTAACCTGTTGAAGTTTCAGCTCAGTAGATTATTACAATTTTCGCGACAACAGTGAAATCCCACGCACGATCTATGTTGATCATGACACGCGACTTCGTCAATAATAGTCTACTGACTGATTGTTTTTTTTTATTTCTTCGAAATGACACTAAGCTACATGGAATAATTTCACGGAGTATTTAGTATACCAGTACGATCTTTACTCCAATTTATTTTTAATAATGTGGAAAGTTACTTTCGGAACAATGCAAATGATCTTGGTGATTTCAATTAAAAACAATGTCTGTCCTGGCTTGTTTACGGGGTAAAGTTTGTATATTTGTTTGAAATGGAGTACGTGAGTTGCGTGCCTTTCTTGTCCCTCCATATCTTACTTGGCCTTGGTTTACAAGACGAATCTTCGTCCAAGTTGGTATTTTGTGGGCAACGATTTTTTTTACGTTTTCCAAATTTGCCCCAAATCGATCAATTTTTTGCGAAGTCATCTCCCGATTCAATTCCGGAAAATCTAATTAGATTGTATACAGTTTTTGCCGTTCTAGCCCTACTCCCAAATGTTCTTGGCAATTGCACGAGCACGCCTCGGTCGTTTCTCAGATATTGTAACTGATTTATTGTATTTTCCTCGCAAATAACATGAATTAGATTGATTTGAAATAAACCAGGGTTAGGTATACGGCTCTGGAAAACCCGGGTTGGAAATTGGTATGAAGGCCCCATGCAATGTAATTATTTTTAATGCAGTCATTGAAAACGAACCTTTTGTGTCCCATTTACCCATATTTTCAATTTTCATTTTGCCATCGTCGAGGCCGGGTGTTTCGGTGCCCAGGGATATACTAATTTGAAAGTCATATTCGTGAGCAAAAGTGTGATGTCATTTCAGGCAGAAACCTCAATGCTACATCAATTGCAGCACCAAAAGATGCCGGAATTTTGGATATTTTGTTGTCGTAATTTTTTTCTTTTCTTTAGTGATTCGTTGTTGTGTCTGTACATGGCAGTAAGCCAATGAGCAAACTTTCCTCAAATATATTTTCAATGAGCACATTTTTGGGATAACAGTTTGAACAGGAAACCCAGAAACTGAACAGTGTCTTCCTGAAATGACGTCACAGAAACAGCGCACTCGGTTGTCCGGAAAAGCATGGACAATTTTAAATGTTCGAAGAAGTGCACTATTTGATAACGTTAACCAAATAAGGATGTCAAATATTTTTCTTACATTTAAGAGGAGTAGAAATTTGTACAAATTTGTTCCTGTAAAGATTGTTAAAAGTAAATTATTTATTGGTAGGGCCTAACCGTCACTGCTGCAACACTCGGCCTGAAAAGATATCGATGTTATTTCTTCGCTTCAACGGCGAAATTGTCAAGTGTTCCATCATTATTCCATGTCAAGCAGTCGAAATACACTAATAAAAATACAGTGGAATTTCAAAACCTGATTGTGAAGCTTTGCATTGGTCTTATTTTAACAGGTTAGCCCATTCAGTGGAATCCACTGGTCTCCCTGGGTCAGTAAAAAGAAGAAAATTGAAAAAAATACAGTTTCAGAGGTGGGAGGAAACCCCAGAAGATTATATTGAGGAAAACCCACGGATTCAAGTAGGAATTGAAAACCCAATCCACGTTTGTTCCGATTCAGGCAGGAATCGAACCCGGGTCACAGCGGTAGAAGGCGAGGAAAGTACCGCTACGCCAACCTGTCCCCTCCTAAAGATATGGACAGACTATAACATTGACATAGCACTATTTCCGAAAAGAAAAAAAAAACACTTCAACACAAGGCAGTGGTGTCCCTACGTGTGGTGCCAATGCATTTAAGTTCTCAACAACTTGGTTGCTTTGTTTTGAAATCTGGACCATTTCAGTTATTTCAGCTATTTCATCTTATGTCACACTAGATTCACGTAGGGTCGTTTGCAATAACATGTATCCAAAAGTGCGAACCGATTTAAACACTGTTGGGCAATATAATGTTACCCAACATTGGTTTGAAATTACCCAATTTGGGTAACAAATTTCCAACAATTGGGGAGAATTTGCTAAAGAGTTTAACCTGTTGATACGTTGACCAACGTTGGTCTATTTATTATCAACCCACTTTGCCCATTGTGTTTATTTGTAGCTATAAAGTTTAGATAGCATGGTATCAAATACCATGTGAATTAAATTATTCCGCCTGAAATGGTAACGCTTGAAAGCAATTTAACACATTGAAGGTGGTTTCAACATAAGGTGTGCTTGGCACTATTACGAGCGTTAACAGCGGAATCATCCCCCCCCCCCATAAAAAGCATAATTATATTGTTCATGTTTGCTCTAATATTAATAGTATCCAATGAGCTGAATATTAACAGGTTAGTTGTAAAGCACCGTTCTTAAGATTTTGACTAAATCTGTTATTGAGTCAAACCTACCACAGAGCACAAAAAATATCTATATACATGTACTACCTTTAAAATTGGAGCTGTCTGGTAAAACATTAAAATCGTAGACCGTGTTATTATGTGGCGACCCTCACGCCTGATCAATTCAAGTTACACATTGATGGATGTTATTGCAGGTTTTGGGTTCATGTAATGAAGTAACATTTTCAGTTTCAACCGTATCCCCCACGCTGAAGCAGACTGTGCAGTTATCAAAGGACTTGACGCGCGACACGCACCAATAATTTCGCGCCTACGTGATTTGTGGTGTCTATCGCAAGGTAATTGAAAGCCTTTCACAAAATTCGGTAAGTGATAAAACGGCACAACTACGTACACTTAGGTACAGGGTGAGTCAAAAGAAAATGACCAGAGGATTAATGATATATTTTTTTGTTAACTTGCGAAGCAAACAACTTTTAATACAGGAATGAAGAGTCTTAAAAGAGCATGTTCTTCCACTCATCTTGAAAAAGAAATACTGAACTTGATCCACGCTATCAAAAGTAATGCATGTTTTACTGAAAGAACCAATTTTTATAGCTGTCCACGGAAGGCTATGCTATTGAGCTGAGTGAGAATTACAGATCACACACACGCATTAGAATACAAATGGGATTTTTATGATTTCAGTCAAGACTGAAACATTATTATTACTGTCAGAATTTGTCTTTTGAATACGAGGAATAAGTCCACTCTTTTTTGTAAAATATTGATGGCCATTTTTGTCTGCTTTCCTTTGCACGTTTTCGTTCATTCACGGAGGTGGGAAAACGTCCATGTTTCGTTGTATTTAATGGGTATTCGTCAATTCGTAGAACGGTAAATGATCAGTGGTGGACAGCTGAAGTTTGCGTTCTTTTTATTGAAATAGTCATATAATTGGAATAGAGTATGCAAATTACGTGAAATTTTCACACTTTCTTTTGACTCACCCTCTAATAATAAGATAGTTTGAGAGCTTTTGAACACGTCAACGCGTAGTGATCTGCAACACATTTAAACAACATATTTATAGCTGGCATATCAGCCAATACGATCGGCAACATTGCAAATATCGCATCATTCATCTGAGTGTTGCTATTTTCACTTCTAATGCAAACATCTCCTGCGAGTGAAGCTTTAGAGCTGAACCTATACTTGCAAGGTTCTAAACGATCATTAAACAATACGGCCCTAATTCTGATAGGTTTCAGTGAACGAAATGATTTTTGTTTTTATAAAGTGTGAAAAAGACTTATAAAAACTGAGGGGTAGTATTCATTTGGGTGTACCATGATGTGAACTGTTTCACATGAAGATGATCAGTATTAAATGCCCGAAACGTTGGCCCGAAACGTTGACTTCATCAACCAACTCTCCAACGCTGCATTCCTACTTGTTCTACCGATACAACATATCCTACCTCAATGTTGATGTTGTTTCACACCAAGATGATCAGTATGAAATGCCCGAAACGTTGACTCCATCTACCAAATCTCCAACGCGGCATACTTACTTGTGCTTCTGATACAAATATCCTTACCTCAGTGTCGCTGCATTGGTGAATATTGGCGTCTGTACTGCATTGGCGTCGTCGTCCGGATAATGAGTCCCATGCGATCGCGAGCACACTACGGCCACAACCGAACTACCTCTGGGAGTTGCCGACAAAGGCTTTTGTACACTCAGAAATACTCAAAATAAAGATAGGGGTCAGACGTGTTGCGTACAAGGCCCCATGGTGTCGCCAGAATGACACTCCGTTTGACTATCTTTCCACCCCGAGACTGAAAGACTAAACGACCGAAATGCTGAACTCGGCAAGGACAATTTTCGTAAACCCCACGCTGGATCGTCGTGGGAGGAAATTAAAGTAGGAATTACTGTACTTGGACATTGATTGAAAGGTGAGGCAGGTTGCAATGACTTGTCGGGCCGTGTGTGCTCCGAGAAGTGTGGCTGACTAATGAGGGCCAATTGCGACTCAGCCCGGGCAGTGATCTGGAGTAGGTAGCCTTGGGAATTAAACGGCCGGATTGCTCGCCGGTAATTGCGGCCGGCTTCGCTGGGTAATTAGGCGCATCGGACAAACGGACCCAAATGACTACCACGACACCCCCCCCCCTCCCCCAAAAAAGTAATGAGCGATCCAATTAATGGTTTAAGCAAGAGCATGTAAACCTCACAAAGCTGGTCCCAGAGTACACAACCTTCTATTCGATCGATTCATAATGGCTATTCACTCAAGTGTTTCCATGCATCTAGTCTTCACATGTTAACGATGGGCCAGATTAAGCCTTTTTTTCGTTAGGGGTAATCCTATACGATAGCACTACCCGGTCCACAAGTAATTACAGTCAGTCAGTGATTCAGTCAGCCAGTCATCCGGGGGGGGGAGTCAGCCAGGCAGGCAATTGGGGAGTCAGGCAGTCAGTCAGTCAGGCACACAGTGAATATTCCTAGCAAATGGCTCACCTTTAAAGCTTTATCTTCTTGAATTTTCCTTGATGTGTAAATTCAAAACCCGTTCTACGTTCTTTCTACCGGCGCAAAATCCTGTCTTCTCCTCAGCTGAATCGTGCTTATAAGCGATTCCAGTGATTTCCAGAATCCTTTATTCTTACCAGTTAATGGGGTATCAAACGGAAATTACTATTATTGTATTTAGGCCACCGTATTACAAAAATACCCCCGACGGATACGTGAGACCTTGGGCTGAGATTGCTCATTGTGAAGTCCACGGCCACGTGACAAGATCGTGTGACTACTACTTAGATCAGCAAGAGTTTGGTGCATGCAGTTACCACTTTACTTATTATTTTGTATTCTATTCACAAGTATTTTACAATGGAAAGTGGTATACTTATGCAACAATATATTTTCTTTTTAGGGAATGATAGGTATGTAAATAGTAATGCTTATAGTGGCGTTATTATGTGCCCCTTAATATATAGACCTAAAACATAATGACGTCATGATTCGTGTACATGTGCGCTTTCCTACGGGAGCCGAGGATGAGATCCACCAAGCTCCCATGGGAAAGTGCACATGTTAACGACGCATGACGTCATTATGTTTTCAGGTCTATTGCTATCGCATTATTTCTTGGTACTTGTTCAGTCATCTAGAATTTTCACTCATCTAGTAGAATACTATCCTAAAATTGAATGGCATAATTGACTAATGCGCTTTTCTGTAGGTTTGGTCATTATGTGTCGTGGCAGAAGTTTGTATGATTAAGGGGGGAATGATTGAGATCTAGGTCAGTGAAGTGCCGTGGCCTCGTAGTCTGGAGCATTGAATTCCGAGTTGTGGTCTGTGGGTAAAGCTGCAGGTTGTGGGATCGAGTCCCGCCTGGGGTTACATGCGTGTGTCTTTGGGCAAGTCACTTTGTCACTCATTGCTTCTCTCCACCCAAGAGTGGATGGGTACATGTGAGGACAGGGATGATTATGTTAATTGTGGTTGATTTCAGCTGCTTTGCACCGAAATGGCAGCATCGAGATGCCTCCCCAGGGAGCTAGCTGAGATGGTATTTTGAATGTTTCATTGACCCAGCGATCAGGGGTAATAATGACCCATGTCCAACGCATCGGGACCTTGTGTGGATTTAAAATGCTTTGAGCACGGATGAACATTAGGTCAAAGTATACGTGATTTGGAATTTTGAATTTCGGTACCGAAAACAGACAAACAAGTCTCGTTGAGTACAACGTAGCGCTTGAGCAGCTTGCCAGCTAGTTAGAGACAATTGCAATTGTGCTTAAAGCTACAGTCCATCATTTGCAGCTATCCAAAAGTAACTGAAATACCGGTAATTATTGTTGAAAGACATACTTGGTTGAAAGATGGTAAGGGGAATAAACTCCCTGTGAAATTATTCTTTCCGGCATGCTGTCATTTTAAAGAAATCAACGAAAAAAGGCCTTTCCAACGGTGCGTCTTAAGAAGCACCGTTGGAAATTTCCGTGGTAGTTTGTTTTTTTTTCGGCGAAGCGCGCGCGCCTATAATTCGTCGGATCAGTGCGCGACATCGCGTAGCTGCAATCGGCTCAGCGAGAACGTGTCTCGGCGGACGCTGCATGCAGACCCAATTCAAAACATGATTCAGCAACTTTTGATTTGAAATCGAGTTCCTAGAATGCTGTTTTTCTCGAAATATACAGCTGAAGCTGAGCTGAAACTTCATCAGGTTAGTTGTTCAGCACCCTTCTTTAGATTTTGAGCATGTTTGTTGCTTCAAACGAACAAAATGCACAAATTACAAATGATGGACTATACCTTTAAATTGTTCCAGGATTGCGAATGCCCCTTTTTCTGGCGACCTCGGATGGGATAAGGAGGAGTTTAACTTTAATTACAAGTTAGTTACTAGCAATTATTTTCGGCTAAGAACACACCGATAATTATTAAAATCCTTCTAATTGTATGTCGGTAGATCAAGGGATGATGACCTTGTCGATAAGTCCTTGTTCTAAGGGGGATTAATTAATTCCTTTAAGTCAATTGTTCAGGACGACTCTGCTAATTGGCTCGTGACTGGTTTGATTTTTCGGACCACTGCACAATTATACAAGTGCATATCTCGAGCTGATGATTTAATTGAAAACCACAGAACAGATAATGAGCCGCCATGGTGAGTGATATCCGGATCTTGTTATGGTGCTTGGTCAGCCGTCACGAGGAAGCATTGCACAAACCGATGTAATATAAGTTTTCCCGGCCGTTTTCGTTCACGTTCACCAACTCTAAGCATTCAGACCGTGAGCACTTGATCTCAAGATGCCATCTCCACAAAAGCCCCCGCGGGAAGTTAGGCTGAACAATCTACAAGTGCACCTGTCATCTTCAAACGAACGAAGACGACGACCACCAACTCTAAACACTCAATTTCGTCCGAGAAGAATTTCACACGCTTTTACCAAAACCAATTTCGTTATTTACCATTCAATTTTAAAGTTTGGTCACCCTCTTTAAACACCGGGTCAAGCATATTCGTCATCACAGATCAAATTCGTAATTTGTCTAGCCGTGTTGCTGAATGGCAGCATTCAGAGATCGAATTTGTCTTATATATGAATTTAAAACTCGAGTTAAGTAAATTAGTCTGTTTGAGCATTTTCATTGTGTCCCCAAGCACTATACAATTTCCCGGCTATATTTTAAACGTTTTTCATTCAAATTCACCACCTTCAATTTCGTCCAAGAAAAATTAACACGCTTTTACCAAACCCAATTTTGTCATTTACCATTCAATTTCAAAGATTGGTCACCCTCTTCGGACACCGGGTTGAAAATATTTGTCATTACAGATCAAATTCGTCGAATTAGCCGTGTTGTCGAATGGCAGCATTCAGAGATCGAATTCGTGTTGCATGATCAATCAATTTAAAACGTGTGTTAACTAAATTAGTCTGGTGTGTGCTTGAGCATTTTCCTTGTTTTTGAGTACAAATTGGCACATTCACTCGCGTGATTCTGATCTATCGGACCAAGAAGGCCCAGAGTAAGGTAAAAGTCCCATAGCCATTACTGGCCGTAGGGGTAGTGGGATGTTAGAGGTCCACTGTGTCTTGGGCGCGGCATAAGAGTGGCGGTGCCCAGTCCTCTCCTCTCGCCGAAGAGTACCGCACCGTTCTTGAAAAAAAAATAAAAAGTGTAAAACTTACCAAGATCAGCAAAACAAATATATTTAATTAATCAAACGAAAAGAACAAGTGTTAAAAATGAAAGAAAAAAATGTCAAAAAACAAATCTCCGTGTAATGTGCCTAAAATATTCAGTGTAGCATACTATAACAAGATAAAATCAAAAGAAACAAACAATAAATTTATAAAGAAACACGAACAGAAAAAGGTGGATAATTATAAATCAAATTAGGTTTTGCCCTTCACCGACGTTTAAACACTGTATACTCAGTGTGTTACCTCCCGAGTGAAAGTTGGAAAAAATCACTCGGGTGGGACTCGAACCCACGACCTCCTGCTTTCTAGTGCAGATGTCTTACCACTCGACCACCGAGCTAACGGGATCGATTGGCCGGTTCGAATCTGATGTACATAGCAGCGGGTACCGCATAAACTATTATAATATGGAATTTTGCGTCGGGGTGATATAAATCAAATTAGGTTTTGCCCTTCACCGACGTTTAAACACTGTATACTCAGTGTGTTACCTCCCGAGTGAAAGTTGGAAAAAAGGCAAAACCTAAGGTGAAGGGCAAAACCTAATCTGCTATGTACATCAGATTCGAACCGGCCAATCGATCCCGTTAGCTCGGTGGTCGAGTGGTAAGACATCTGCACTAGAAAGCAGGAGGTCGTGGGTTCGAGTCCCACCCGAGTGATTTTTTCCAACTTTCACTCGGGAGGTAACACACTGAGTATACAGTGTTTAAACGTCGGTGAAGGGCAAAACCTAATTTGATTTATATCACCCCGACGCAAAATTCCATATTATAATAGTGGATAATTATACTTATTATCTGCCTTCAACTTAAGTTGTCACAATGACGTATGATGAGATTGATCAAAATTATGATTAAATTGTGTTGCATTAGACGAAGTTGATTTCTGAATAACATTAATAAGGTTTGGCGTAGACGAGACGAAAACGTGTGCTCATTTTCTGAATTTGCTTGAACTAAATTTTAATTGACAAAAGACGAAATTAAACATTGGAAGTGCACTAAATCGGTGTCGCTGGACGAATTTCAATATATCGGTGAATTTGAATGATAAATGTTTTAAAATAGCCGGGAAAACCTATAGTTTTAATTAAAACATATCTCTTTGATTGGCTAAGTAATAAAAGCAAGGCGCCATGCGTTTGTATAATTATAATAATTATGAAATAACCAGAATATGTGAAAACAAATTAAAACTCGGTGCTCTAGCTGCACATCGTGATTATCCGAGTAATTTTCTCTTTCGTTTTCTTTTCTACCCCCCCCCCCCCATTTTTTTTTATATTGACGTCAATCAAAGAGAAATGTTTCACACCCAAACAGAGTGTGCCTTAGATCTGGTGTGCCAAGTGAGGTCGCCCTTCATTATTGCTGTTAAGCGTATGGTTCCCTGTCTCTTTGCGTTAATTGCAAGGGCTGTGTAATGGATGTTTGCGGCGAATGCATCGTTGAACCAGCCTGATGTAACAAAACATGCATTTTGTATCGTAATGTATTCGTTCGCTCGGCTTTTTAGACAATCCGCCAGTTTGCGCCGCCTAACAGTGCTGTCAAACCAACTCCAAGCAGATAGAATGAGTGGACTTGCAATGGCCAACAATTCCAGGCAAACTGCTGGTATTTTAAGTGAGTTCTAAAAGGAAATGAGATAGTAGCGAATGGTTGTCCAGTTTCCGGACATGCATACGCATGTTTTATATTGGGCGGATCGGGGGGCGTGGCATAGCGGCAAAATTATATGTCAACTTGTCAACCCTTACAAGAAGAAGCTTAAGTTGCAATCCATAATTAAGCCCCAAAGATTTGGCCTTACACATATTGGTGAAAGCAGTGCTTACTCATTCATGTGTCATTTTACTTGTCATGTTTGTAAACTGTTTTCCCTTAGGCTTAGCTTGAGTAACATCCATCTGACAAGTGACATGCTCATCAGAATTTCACATGTAATGCTGGAGACAGAACTACGTTGTAAAAGTGAGATCTTAAAGAGACCCTAAAAAAAGAGACATGATAAGAGGGAAAAAGGACCATTTTGTAGACCCAGATAGTATTTACATACCTCATAACCACGCAGCATTCATTCACGAAGCTAATATTTATCGACTTGAAACAGAACAACAGTTACAAAAATATGAAAAATATTGATGGTGGCATCTTCAGAAAACCATCCAGTGCCGCACTGTCGTGGCTGTGTTGTTGTTATTGTGTGCTTGTGTCGATCAGCCAATCAGATTATTCCTTGATTATTTATGCTGAGTAGGACATCCAACAGCCGTCCGGTCAGTAGTACATTCTGCATGTACACAGTACAGGCCATTGGCGTTGAGGTATGGAAATGCAATCTGGGTTGGGATAATAAAGGGAAAAAGGACCATTTTTTTGAGGCCATTTTTTTCAGGGTCTCTTAAGATCTCACTTTTACAACGTAGTTTTGTCTCTAGCGTCACATGTACATGTATGTGAATTCCTGATGAGCATGTCAGCTGGATGTTTAATACTCAAGTTAGTTTTTCCTAAGCTAACATGGTTAACGCTCAATTGCAAAATGAGTCATTTTTTTTCATTGTATGACAGTTATCGGAGACGAGATCCTGAAAGGTCACACCCAGGACACAAACTCTTACTTCCTGTGCAAGGAGCTGTATGACCTCGGGGTCAAAGTTGAAAGGGTAAGCATCATTATAATGTCGTCCCAACAGTTAAGACCAAGTAAAAAATGTTTCTCGTCTGGTCTAACTGCCATATAGACCATAGCATCTTTGCCATATAGCCTCAATCCTGCAAAATCCTCCATTTTGCAAAGAGAATTTTGGAGGATTTGGGAAGGTTAGAATAGAATTGCAAAAAAAAAAAGGAAGCAGATGGGAAAAGGAAGCAGGCATGCCAGAGATGCTGCTTTATTTTGTTTTTTTTACCTGGCCTTATATTCAGGTAGCAGCTGGACTCTACCTAGTCCGAAAATTTGGGACTCTCAATACTGTGTATGAGAGTCCCAAAACTTAAGGTATCCATATCGTGCAAAAGTTTGTGCTGCATAACAAAACCAGTGTGAATCAAATTTGCAAGCTTCTTACTCACTACAGTTTCTTCAATAATCCCCGAAACTTCTGCCTCGCAAAGTTGCTGTTGTGAGCATTGCATCACCAAAAATTCAGCTTTTAATTCTAATTTTGCAGAGAGATATCGAAATCCAAACGTGAGACATCACGTTGATGTGTACTGCAATGCATTGTGCAAAAAGACTCCTCAGCTATAACATTTTCATAGTGTAGATAAAACAGCGCCCTCTTGTTGATCTGAGTGAATGCAAAATGTTTCATTTTTTAACAGAGGGCGCTATGTTCATTTGGCCATCGATTAAAAAACAAGTAAGCTGCAAGGCTCTTCCTGCACCTACCCAGGATACCTTGGGAATCAGACATACATTTCTAGAGCATGGAGAATGACGTGGATGGTTTTTGAACTGCCAAAAACTTGCCTTAAAATTGGATTTAAGGTCTCATATTTCGCAGGTGACATGCTTGCAACTATAGCATTTTGATGTATGTGTTGTGTGGGCATTAATTAGCCAAATGGTGAGTAAAAAAACGTCAGTTGTAATTTTGCACGTTTTTATGCACTCTCGGTCCCAGTCTGGACTCTACCATCCTCAATCCCACCCAACAAAAACCTTGTAAACATCCTGGCGGATTTTACAGGGTTTGCAAGAGTTTAGTGTTGTGTCTGGAATGGATGGGGCTGATCACATGATCTCATATTCTTTGCAGGTCTTGGTCATTGGTGATGACCTACCAACCATTGCAGATGAGATTGCCAAGTTCTCGTCCTCCTACACACACGTCTTGACGTCAGGGGGCATTGGACCGACACATGATGACATCACATTTGAAGGTAACAACAATGTGGACCGTAACAAGTACCCAAGTGCTCAAAAGAAAAAGCAACACTATAAAATTTGGTTATAAACTTTAACCCTGAAAGGGCAGGGATGAAATCCCAAATACTTAGACGGATCGAGGTCGCGTCTCGAACCTCTGAACACTTGTGTTTTCATTTTTCAAAATATACGTCCTTTGGGAACCACCATGCATTCAGGAAACGGTTGCACATGTGCTAAAAAACTTGATATTCAGCTTTTACTTAAATCAGAATTATACATGGACCAAAGTGGAATGTTGTCTCAAAAATAACACTGTTCATCAAGTAGTGACGCTCTGCAACCTCATCATTGATGTACATGTATTTGTATTTGATTTAAAACAAAATTAAAATATTGAAGTTGTAAAACTTATTGGAGAGGCTCAAAGGGTCTAATAGATGTTTGTATTTTTCAGGGGTTGCCAAGGCATTTGATGAACCCATCCACGCCCATCCTGAGCTGGTCAAGCTTTGCAGACATTACTTTGGCAAGGACAAAGAACTGGACTCGCCGGAATTGAAAATGGCTCATGTGAGAGAAACCAGGTTTAATTGAATCAGTTACAAGTCAATTCCAAGTCAGTTGTAAGTTCAAAAGGCAAGTCAGCTCAGAAGTAACTGGGGATAAATGATGATGGAATGCTGTCACAGTTTATGTGAATAGCTTGTGACTTGACTATTGACTAGGTGACTTGTGATTGACTTGTGAAGACTCTCATTTGAGCTCTGGCTAAGGGACCAATTCATATCCAGGACAACTTCCAGACAAGTTGCAGGTAGAATCATTCACTTTGTCTGGAAGAAGCTCTGCATTTGCCCCGGACATGTTCCGGGGAAATTTCATCAGCAACTGCTTGACTCACCAATACTGATAACTTCATTGTGGGAAGATTGCGGGGAAGTTGTTCAGAATCATGCAACTTATACCCGATACAATGTCCGCAATTTTCCAGAACTCGTCCCGGATATGAATTGAGACAGGCCCTAAACCAAGTCTCAGTCAAGTGTTACTGTCTACCATTACAGAAAGTTACACTAGCAGACCAGTGGCAACAGTTTAGGCCTAAGCAGGGAGGGTTCTGTTGGTTGGGGGAGTTACCTTAAAAAATAATTGCTTAAACAGAAAAATACTAACAAATATGGCAACTTAACTCAATTTCTGATAAGAATTTAAACAGTGTTGAACTAAATATTCAGTTTAGATCAAATAACTACCTGGCCCCAAAAATATTTGCATTTTTTACACTAATATTTTCCAAAAATCTGTTTAACTCAAAGCAAATTTTAATTGTTTGCTAAAAAGTTAACTTCCAAAACTTATGCAGTCTTGCTTTTTTTCATTCCCTGCCAAGGTTCCCAAGTCAGCGAGGTTGGTATACGGAATAAACCAAAAGACAGGCGAGCCCAACCCATACCCACTGGTCTGTGTCCGCAATGTTTACGTCTTCCCTGGAATACCCAAGCTACTCAGGCGAGCGTTCATGTCACTCAAGGTGAGTCCATGTTCTGAGTCAGGAGACTCAGACCGTGTCAGATGTCTGGAGCTACGGCTATGTCCCATGTAGTTGTAATGGTTAAAGACAATAGCCCTAGATAAGGAATTTGGATGGGGCTTCAGTCTTAGCCACTTGTACCATGGACATTTTTGAAACCTGGGCTTGTCTCCAGCTTTGGTTTCAGGAGAGTTTTTTAGTTGCCTGACTTGGAGGACCCTGATGACTTGTATGGGTCCAAATTCGGACAAAGTAAAGTTTGTCACGAGCCAATGTGGCCCATCAGGCCGCTGTTTATCTCCAGTTTCAGTGGCATGAAACGACTGAGAATATTTCTACTCCCCCTGGATGGGATGCCAGTCCATCGCAGGATACTCCCCAGCTAATGCCAGTACCCATTTAAACTCCTGGGTGGAGAGAGGCAAGTGGGGGTGAAGTGGCTTGCCCAAAGACACAACATACGGTCAGCAGCTGGATTCGAATCCCTGACCCTTTGATCATGAGTCACAAACCCTAACCACTAGACCACAGTCCTGCCATACAAGGTCAAAATATGTAGTGCAATTCTCTTTGGCTTTACATTAAAGTCTTGTTTTCTGAATAAGGTATCCAAGATTCACACTATGCATTTTTGTTAGAAAATAAAAACACCAAAAGTGGACAAACTGAAGAACATTTTTCACTGCCGTTGATGGCACAATGCATTTATTTTATTTATTTTTTTTAAAGTTGTTTTTCTCGAATTGAGGTCGGTGAAGTTCGGCGGAACACTGTCGAAGTTTCTGCTGCATATTTTTGGAATACAGAAATAAATTTGGTATCATTGGAAAGCCAATGATTTGCACTTTAACATGTATGTAACTTAAAAAGTCAAATGTGGGGGTTATTCCTCATTATGATATGGCAGGTCACAACTACTCGCTGAGCATTCCTTGGTCAATCTGTGTTGCTATTGAATCACAATTGACTTGATCCCTACAGTACCACCTCATATCTCAAGATACTTGAGATCCCGGAAAGGACTAATCTAGATGACTGGTTTCTCATTGGTCCACAGAAAGAGTTATTCCAGCATTTAGAATCGTCATTCCACATGCGAGAGATCTACATGAACCGTTCAGAAATGGACGTGGCAGATATTCTAAACAACTTCAATGCTACGTACAAGGACACGGTGCTACTTGGTTCCTATCCCGAAATAGATCACAGGTGAGTGGCAAAAAGTATCAAACTTAAAACATAATTCTTCGGCAATTTGGAAAGGAATCCTCCTGAATCTTTACAAATCCTCCACTGTGCAGGAACCCAATGGCACACTCTTTGTACCTACCAAGTTTCAATGAGCATCAAGCCCCATGTAAAGTAATAGTGGCTGGGCTCTCTACCTTCCTCAATCCTACAAAATCCTCCGCTGTGCAGGAACCCAATGGCACACTCTTTGTACCTACCAAGTTTCAAGGAGCATCAAGCTCCATGTAAAGAAATAGTGGCTGGGCTCTCTACCTTCCTCAATCCTACAAAATCCTCCGCTGTGCAGGAACCCAATGGCACACTCTTTGTAACTACCAAGTTTCAAGTTGCATCAAGCTCCATGTAAAGTAATAATGGCTGGGGTCTACCTTCCTCAATCCTACAAAATCCTCCACTGTGCTGGAACCCAATGGCACACTCTATGTATCTACCAAGTTTCAAGTTGCATCGAGCCCCATTTAAAGTAAAAGTGACCGGGCTCTACCCTCCTAAATCCTGCAAACCATCCAAAATCTGGTGTATTTTTTTTTGGTTCTTGGAGGGTTTAGGATGAACCTTTTCAATTGTGCATCCAGACTGTTCTGAGTTATGACATGCACCTACAAATCCCATGCAATCCTTTTGGTATGTGTCATTTTTTGAACTGGGCAATTTCATCATAATGAAAGGAAGTGATATGTCTGTGACAGAGCCAGTTAACCATGATATCTAATTAATGATTCAGAGAAATGATCCAAACTCCTAGTCTGTAATCTCCTTGACCATTACTAGACGATGGATGTATAAGGTTTGAAAAATACATTTTCAGGTGTATTCGCCAAGCTCTTAAAAGCCCTGTCATGGGCATTACATTAGGCTGGAATTCGGGCGATTCAGAATGCAGTACGCCACCGAGAGTATTCCACGGAAAGTTCATTTTTCCCAGTGCATTGTGGGAGATGGTCGACAAATTCACAGCGCGGGACATTTGAAATGCTTAGTTTTTCCTGTCAGTGCTTTCGTAATCATATGATTCGGTTACATGTTTCAAGTTGCCCTTTTCTTTTCTTTTTGTCAATATGGTGTTTTTTGTAAGGCGACAGAACGTTGTGCCCCAATCTATAGCAAAAATAGCTCAAGTTGTCTACTGGCACTCATTCAAATGGGCCGTGCTTTGTCGACCGTGAACTTGAATAATGGACTCTCCATGGCAAACTCTTGGTGGCGCTCTGCATTGGGAATCGCCTGAATTGCCCATCTGTGTTATCGTTCATGTTTGACTTTTCCCAGCTATTTCAAAGTGAAGCTGACGTTAGAAACAAACAGCAAGGAAACGGTGGACAAAGCGCACAGAGAACTCCTTCAAATGCTGCCAAAAGGTGAGCCTCTACATCCACTCTGAGGGTAAAAAAAAGAGACATGTTATACCCTTCTAGAATCTTGTGATTTCTTCTCAGAATTATTCCTAATTATCTACCCCTTCCCACATAGTAAAAAACAGCATTGTCATAGTTTTTCTTTGAAACCACAGTCCAGTTTTGATGAGCTTCTGTGAAGATCATATATCATATCGCCGAGAGCTTTTTGGCCCGTTGGCGCCTGCTTCTACGAATAGGCGGTGACGTGTGATGTTGAATTTGGGTTCTCCGCAGTGCAGTAGCCTTTAGTTCATTAACTGAGAGACCACTCCACGTCATCAAGTTGTCCACCCATCGGCCGTGTTTTAAGACAAACTTGTTTTCACTACTACAAGGAATATTTTTAAGATTAACCAATTTTTTTTAATGAACAAAACAAAAACTAGCAGGATTTGAACAAGTTGTCTCCAGAAGGCTCCACTAATTGTCTTAGCTATCAAGCCCTATTTTGGCCATCTCCCAATCTGTCAATTTATTTGCTCTTTTACAAGCACTAGTAAGAGATTAATTTCAATCGTGCCATTCATTTGCAGAATTTATCGTCAGTTATGAAAAGGACCCAGCTGGCAACTCAGCTCAGCGGTTACAGCAGCTCCTGGTGGCCCCTGAATCAGCACAGTTAGCGTGCTTCGTTGGCCCCTCAGTGAGGATAATTGAGGAGGCACTTGACAAGTATCCACTGTCATCCATTTGTCTTGGTTTCAATGGCGGGAAGGATTGCACTGCGTTACTGCACCTCGTTTACGCTGTCATAAAAAGGTACATACTTTGAAAGAAAATCCACTCGGATTTCTAAATTTTCCAAATCCAACAGTGATCAGGAAACCTACAATACATTCTGTGTATTTTGAATAATAATTGGCCCCCCTATTCCCATGTAAATTAACACTGATTTTAAAAGTTGAACAAAGAAATTGACTGGAGTGGGGTTTGAACCAGCAACCTCCGGATTGCCGTTCCGGTGCTCTACCAACTGAGCTATCCAGCCCTATGTTGGCTTCTGACTAGCCCCCTTAAACAAAGACATTGACAAAATGAGAAACTACCAACGTAGGGCTGGATAGCTCAGTTGGTAGAGCACCGGAACGGCAATCCGGAGGTCGCAGGTTCAAACCCCGCTCCAGTCAATTTCTGTGTTCAACTTTAGAATAATTATAATGCAGCTACTCAGTTTCCCTTGTTGTTTATTAAAGTTAATAGTAGCTAGGCTGCACAGTCCTGAGAATATCATAAAACCAGACATCAAATGTTGGCGTATTTTGATATCGTTTCTCTGTTAAATTGGTTTTGGGGTTTTCTATTTCTCCATTTAGGAAATTTCCCAAGCAGGAGGAGCCTTTACAGATTTTGTACGTCGACACCAAACGCTCGTTTCCAGAACTAGAGACGTTCATCACAGAATCAGTCCAAAGGTGGGTCTGAATAAAAACATTCAATGGAGTGGGATTTGAACCTTTAACCTCCAGAATATGGCAACAACATTAACGACGCACTACTAACTGAGATTTCGGGCCCAGCCAGAACAGTCCGGAACTTTGTCAATGTGTTTGCTTAATGCGTTTTTTCTGAAAACAAGCTCGATATGATCTCCAAAGCTGCGAACTCCCAACGAATTTGTGTTGCACTTTGCGTGGAATGTTTCTTTGCGTGCACTTTGCGTGGCCGTTGTCTATGAATGAGATCTCGAGAGCTGCTATGCAGCAGGCATGCGGCTATTGTCCCCCGGATTATCACCTTTCATTGAGCTGCAGCTCTGCGGAACGTTTGTTACTAACTAACTAACTAACGAACTAGCTAATGTAGGGACTAACGGAGAGACACAGTGACTAGTTGAGCTGCAGCTGTCCGCAGCAAAAAAAACCAGAAAGGGACTGGGCAATTTACTTAAAGAATTAGAAGGTTGGAAAATTAAGGAAATGTTTTGCTAAATAGTAAGGACTTTGAGCAAAAATGTCTATCACTACAGATAGGAAAATTTCAGTTGGCTAGATGGTATTTTCAATTTTTTTTGGGGGGGGTTTCTTGGAAGGCACTATCCTATGGAATTGTCCATAGATGGCAGAAATTCCTTTTTGTCTTCTGTACTTATTGTTTCAGGTATAATTTGAAAGTCCTACGGGTGACGGGTCCTATCAAGAAAGCCTTGGGAGTTCTCAAGCAGCAGAATCCACAGATACAAGCCGTCTTCATGGGAACGAGGCAGTCTGACCCGTATGCAGGTATGGACTCCTTTAAGAAACTCACAGTGGAGGGTGCTTTAGCAAAGTTGTTATCGAGTCAAATCACAAGTCAATTACAAGTCAGTCCCAAGTCAGTCACATGTTAACCACAAGTCAGTCACATGTTAACCACAAGTCAATCACAAGTCAATCACATGTCAATCACAAGTCAAGCACATGTCCTCACAAGTCAATCACAAGCCAAATCTTAATTTAATGTGATTTGGAACGAGACAGTCCGACAAGTCAAGCAAATGTCCTCACAAGTCAATTACAAGCAAAATCACAATTAATTGTGATTTGGAAGGAGACAGTCCGACCCGTATGCAGGTATATGGACTTCATTAAGAAACTGTGGAGGACGCTATCACAAGTCAATTACAAAACAGTTACAAGTCAGTCACATGTTAACCACAAGTCAGTCACATGTTAACCACAAGTCAATCACATGTCGATCACATGTCAAGCACATATCCTCACAAGTCAATCACAAGTCAAATCACAATTAATTGGATGAAAAATGACAACGGAATGCCTTTGTCACAGTTCATTGGAAATCTTGTTTCTTTACCTGGGACTGACGTAAGTGCACTTTATATGAAGACTGAGGAGTCAAACGATGACGTTCGATCACGTGACTACAGAAGTGTGTTCTTAAATATTGGCACACTGATTTACAGATGTCATGAATCGATATCAACCAATTGTCCTCAATCTAACTTGCTCCTTAATAATATTGAAGGATGGGATTTTGAACCAGAGCCACGGAGTTAGAAGATGAGGAACGTATCACTACCCCAACATGACTCTGGTTTCTGTTTTCCTCTGACAGACAGTCTAGGTGCCTTCGCAATGACAGACAGTGACTGGCCACAGTACATGAGAGTCAACCCCATGCTACAGTGGAGTTACCACGACGTCTGGGAATTCCTGCGGACACTCTTTGTGCCTTACTGTCGAATCTACGACAAAGGGTGAGAATCAAAGTCTGGCCTGAAAGAAATACAGTGCGCAAATTGAAAGTGATACAAAAACACCCAATATGCATAAAGTTTGAATCCCGCTCATTTAAAAAAGTAACATTGAGGCTGAAGATTGAGAGAAGAAGGTTGGAGGTAAAGGCACATAGGATCATTTGCATTTATCCCAAAAGTAACCTTCCATATATAATTATCCAAAAGCTTACTTGGATTAAAGATCGTACTGGTACTAAACACCCTGTGAAATTATTCCGTCTGGCTTGCTGTCATTTCGAAAAAATCAAGAAAGTAGGTGATTTCCAATGATCAGTCAGTTGACTGATTTTGGGAAACAAAAAGTGCTACATCTATTGACAAAATCGTGTTTTGTGATCAAAAGGTTGGGCATGGTGTTTTACTGTTTTCTTGAACAACAATTTAGGTTTTGAACATTCTGCTTTGGATTTTGAGTGATGGTATTGTTGGAAACAAACAAAGTGCATGAAAAGCAAATGATTCTATATGCTGAACCAAATGGCTTGGGGGTTTCAAGGCAATTGTAAGTGATCGTGTGGGTTTTGAACCCCAAACTTCTCAGGTTCTTCAAGCTCCACTGGGTGGTTTTGGACGATTGCACATAATTTTTAATTGTAGAGCCCAGTTACTGTTATTTTACGTTGGACTTGGTGATCCTTGAAATTTTGTAGGTTCAAAGATGTACCATAGGATTCCTGCAAATTGGAGGATTTTTGAGGATTCAGGAAGACTTCTAGCAAAACTGCAATATGAGTTTGGTTAAAGGTAGAGTCCATCATTTGCAGCCATCCGAAAAGTAACTGGCGTAATTATTGTTGAAAAACTAACTTGGTTGAAAGATAGTAAGGAGACTAAACTCCCTGTGAAATTATTCTTTCTGGGAAGCTGTCATTTTGAAGTAATCAACGAAAGAAGGCATTTCCAACGGTGATTCTTAAGAAGCACCGTAGGAAAATTTAAATTAGTAGTTCGTTTTGTTATTCAGCGCAGCGCGCACAAGTATTCGAACGACGCACACGCGCGCGCGGTTGTTATAATTTGTCGGATCAGTGCGCGACGTCGCGTATAGTTGCAATTCAAAACAATTCAAAACATGATTCAGCAACTTTTGATTTGAAATTGAGATCTTAGAATGCTGTTTTTCTCGGAATGTACAGCTGAAGCTTAGCTGAAACTTCATCAGGTTAGTTGCTCAGTATCCTTCATTAGATTTTGAACTCTTTTGTTGCTTCAAACGAACAAAATGCACAAATTACAAATGATGGACTCTACCTTTAATCCTCAGCGTTGGTTTAGCATTTTCCATGCATGGTTCCAGGACCGTACTACAGTTTGCAGTACATGTTACAATAGGTCTCGTTCAAATGACGTCATTTCCTACAGACCATCCACGCGCATCGTCATTTTGAGCGTCAACTTGCATAACTCACATTGGCTGCGTCGTATGTCGAACACATTTCGAGCAACAAGCGCGCGTGTTTGGAACATTTTCAACACTGCGCAATGCGTGCTTGATTGCGTAAAATACGCAGTTGCAGTTCTCCTACAGAGATGGCCGTCATTGAACGAGCCCTATGAGGGTCAAAATTCACTCAACTATCTGCTGTGAAACGGTCAACTCTGGCTAAAGGGGCTCTCATCAAATTTGGCCATGTTTGAATGAGAAACTTGTGAAATATGAAATTTTGTGACCCCGCCACAACTTTTGGAGTATGTAAAAAATTACTTAACGCGTTCCTGCAAAAGGTTTTTCTGACCAGCAGCGTTAACGAAGGTATTATTCTTGGTCTTTGTTTTGGCTTGGCAGCTACACCTCCGTGGGCAGCAAGGAGGGTACTGACCCCAACCCCGCGCTCCGCTATATCAACAGCAGAGGGGAGGTGTGTTACCACCCGGCCTACATGCTGCAAGACGGTACGGACGAGCGAACAGGACGAAAACGCTCCGTGAGCCAAAGTTTGGATAACCAAACTCAGTGACGGAACTCAAACGTGGGCATCGCCAGACTAATTGGATTGGGGGGGGGGGGGAGGAGGGGTTGCAGGTGTGACTACAAATGTTGTTGACCGACCTCTCACAGCCTGGAATGTACTGACTGTCAGAGATTGGAAGTGGGTTGGACATAATCTGACTCGGGGGTGCTATTGTATCGACAACTGGCTGCATCATTTGATCATTTGTCTCTACAGCTATGGGCTCCGTGCCCCAACAAGAGAGGGCGCCTTTTTAACTCTATCCAGAGCATGGAGGACAGCGTGAGCCAAGTTCGGGCAAGGACCATTAGTCGACTAGTGCTTGATTTGTGACGTACCTTACGCCTGCGCGCGGCTATTGGTTACCAGCGAAGCAACCAGCCCCAGTAGGCTGGTTCCAAATAGTCGACTAGCGTAGTCAACCACCGTCGACTTGTTCGGGCAAACGTTAGTTAACCATTGGTCAACTATAGTCCTTGCGCGAACTTGGCCTAGGACACACCCTGTGTGTGCATACTGGTTCACGCATGTAAAGCACACATGACTAATTTTACCCAGAATGTGCACACAGCCATAGCGTCTTCGCGTGAGCATTAGGCATGGTCTGCAATGCATTCGCATGTCTCCCCCAGTGGTCTCCACCAACTCTCCCTTTCTTACCGTTGAGGGGGTACTTGTGCACGGAGCCCATTGTCTAGGTCATCAGCCTCTACAACTATGTGGGAGCTGACCGTATATACGCAGCTGTAGTTCTGGGTCCTTATTCACAAAGCACCCGTAAATGCTTGCGGGCGCGCAACTTCCCCGCAACCCTCACTTAAGCACTTGCGGGTTATTCACGAAGCCCCCTTAAATCTGCGTGTGCCCGTAAACCACCCGTAAATTTGCGGGACCTCCAGACGTCCCGCAAGCACACCACAACTTGCGTGGATCATCTCGATTGTCACAATGGCGGCACTCTTGGCATGTATTTTGGATCTACGAACTGATTTGACGTGCCGGTTCATCTTCCGTGACCGGTTGAACCAACTATAGGATGAGTTAAAAAGAAAGTGACCAAATTTGAAGAATGTGTTCAAAATATTTGGCGCGTTCCATTTTCATGGGCGTCAATCGGTGGGGGACAAGTCCTCCCCCCACTTTTTTTTTTTTAAGTGGCGGATATCATATCGTTGCCCCCCCCCCCCCGCCCCCCCCCCCCCCCCCCCACACACACTTTTTCTATCCCCGAATAAAAATTGTAGCCTACATAATGATTCTATAGTAGCTGATTAGCTGATTCAATGACTCCAAACTCAAAAAAATGATGTTTAAAAGATGATCTTTTGCTCACAAAAGTGGTTTGAGTGCTCAGAAATTGCCTCGGATCGCACCACAGATTAAGCATCTAGAATCCAAAAAATTTCGGGGCCCGCTCCATGCCGTAATAGGTATGTCCTCCACTTTTGGGAAGCGACTGCCGCCCTTTGTTTTTTTATGGGACGAAGTACATCTTATGGGATTTTAAGTGTGAACATTTCACCTAAATTGCACAGTCTAATCCGAAGTTATGTCTATTTCAATAAAACGATCACAAACTTGTTTACCACTCATCACGTGATGCAAACTGAACACCCATTGAGTACAATGAAACGTGGACTTTCCCACCTCCACTGAATGAACAAGAGCATGGGAAAGGATACAAATATCACCATCAATATTTAAAAAAAAACAGAGCTAACTTGTTTCTTATATATTGAAAGCACACATTCTGACAGTGGTTTCTGTCTTGAGTTCAATTATTAAAGGGAACCTGCAAAAGGATTTGTATGACTTAAATAGATTTAAAACAGCTTTCTTGCCATGTTACTATGACTTTCAATCTTCTTTTGTAGTAGTAAAAGGGAGAAATTTCAACATTTCAATTTTTATGCTATTGAAACTTTCCATATTCATGAGCCAAAGCGTGATGTCATTCAAAGCAGAACAGAAGTGTCTCTACAGCTTTGAGTACAAATATAATTATATCACACTTGTTTCTATTTTCTTGCAGTAAGTTCCACTTTTTACTTGTTTATCATGTTAAACAGCTTGTTTGGACACTAGCAGTCGCCACTAGTTTTTTTCGAAGCTTTTTTTGTGGGTAACTTTGAAGGAGTTATGTTTGTACTGTTCATATGCACTTTTGACAAGGAGTTCCTTGTGCGTCAAAAGCAAAATAGCACCCATTACATGCGATTGTTTTGATGAAAGGATTTGCTAACAATTGAAAAACTACCACTCTCTTGTCACTTCCAACGAAAACAAGTATTACGATCCTGTATATATTGTTGCGACACATAATAATGTGTAAGAGAACAAGATGGGCTGAATTTCCACTGCATTTTTCCTTTAAAGTCTTGTTGGCATTTTAAAGTTTGTCTGTAATATGATTCTCACTATTAACTCAATAGCTTCCAATGACATTCAAGGACAGCTATAAAAATGGGCTACGTTTGTAACACATGCATAACTTCTGAAAGCATTGGTAAATTTTAGTGATTCATTTTTTTCTTTAAATGAGTGGAAGAACATGCTCTTAAAGACATGCTTGATTGGTGTTGATTGTTTGCTAAGAAAACAAAGACAAGTTAATCTTTAATCGAATCTGCCTGTAATTTTTACAACGAGCAAGTTCTCTAAAATGGGATAAAATGTCTTGGCATGTTTTTTTTAATGTTCAACCAATTAGTTGCGGGTGCCCGCAACATGCGGGTCCTCTAAGGGAACTCTAAGGGTGCTTCGTGAATACCACTTAACGCAAGTCTTACGTGCCCTTAACATCCACTTACGGGTCCCCGCAACGCAAACATTTACGGGTGCTTTGTGAATAAGGACCCTGGACACCATAGCTCAGTAATGACTCCACAAGACACTGTTACCAGCTGACAGCGCCCTCTAGTTTTAGCACTAATGTTCAACAGCAAAGGATTTGGGTGCTAGTTACTTTTAGGACCCCTCCATGTTTTGAATTCGACTATAGTAACAGTTGGCGAAGTAAAGTAACAGCTGGCGAAGGCAAGATTAGTGTTCTTTCTGACTCATTGCTCTAAAGGAAAAGGGAAGTAAAGTCAAAAAATAATCTGGTTGACTTCTGTAAGAAAAGCAACGTCTAACAAACAAAAGAGGGGTCCTAAAAGTAACTATGTCAGTATTTGGGTGAAGGGGGAAAAAGATCTCACTGAGTTAAGGGCATCCAAAGGTACTATGCAATAATCTATCTTTTTAAAAAAAATCAACTGTGCATAATACATAATTTATTGAATTGTATAAAATTATCATACCTTTTTATTTTCAATTTGTTTTTAGCTAGTTCAATTTTTCCAAAGCCACTGCTATTTTTGGATACCTGAGGGTGCCGTTGGTGTGATGCTGGGCTATAAGGCAACAATCAGTGAGTTTGAGTACAAATAAATTATGATTCAACGTGATTTGTAACAATGTTAACATAAAGTTTGCTCATTGTTAGTCTGAGTATCGATCCGTTGTTAAACAGAGCCTGCATGCTCCGCAACAACATCTGATTATCCAAACATGCAAATTTAATGCCACGTACACCACGCACCAGCCAATCGGAGCTGCTTTTAGAACTTGTGATGTCATTTCGAGCAGAAAATCGGCCTAAGCTTTTGATTGGTCATTTATCTGCCATGTTTGTGTAAAACAATAAGTTGCCAAAGGCCCGATTGAAGGCGCCCACTGAATGGTCAGAATCTCGAGGTCAAGCAGCAGTCTTGTTTCGCATAATTAATCGCCCAATTTGCATGCATATCATAGACGTCAAAGGTAGGGGTAAAAAAAATATTTTTCGTCAAATTTGTTTGGAGAAGAGAAATGGTTTTGTTCAAAAGCACAGGTCGCATTTGGCCTACAGGGTTTAGGTTTAAGATGAATAAATAATTCACTACATGTATATTGTAATGAAATTAAATAAATCAATAAAACAAATAGATTCAGTTTTCTTGTGCAAAATAGAGCAATCGATCATAGTGGGAACTGACAATTGTACGAAATACAGGTGCGATGTCTATATTAAAATCTTGAAATTTATCAAATATTAGTGTCTTGAGAAGACAGATATTGAGATACTGGCATAGTTGACGTGCATTCCGACTCTCAATTTGATGGTTGCGGGTTCGATTCACCCTGGTGCCAAACACGAGGTATTTTACTCTTTACTGTTTCTTATGTTATTGCAACTTAAAACTCTGAAGGGTGAAAAAAATGTTACTTTCCTTGAATGAGGGGATAAATTGAAACTTCCATCTTCAACAAGAGATTGCCCTTTAATTGTAATGTAAATCTTTACCAGATTGGTACATATATCTCAGCCTTCTCTGTCCAAGTCTTAAAACAGAGTACTCCACGACTTTTAACAAACTCTTTACATTCCAGACAAAATTTAAAAAAAAAACGTACAATAATTACATAAGATTGCATACACTTTTATTACTATTGTTCAGTAAATTAACAAAATAACTGCATTTGTATACATATATTTATCACAGTAAGTCACATATTTTGCCATGCTTTTTACGGAAATTCATTAGCAAAAAAGCAACAAAAAACTACATCATTTCGAAAAGAATTTTAGTTTTTCTTATTTCCTTTGAGACTACTAATGAAACGTTAATAGTTTTCAAGCTTACATTGTTATCCACAATATTTGTATATTTCCCCAGCCTTTTTGACCAACGTTCTGTAAAAGATCTTTGGGTATCCTTAGCTCAGAAATGGACATTTCATTCCATCAACACCACAAACACATGTGAGATAAAAATTGCCGCTAAACATTCCGTTAGTCACATTCTACCTCATTTAAAATCAACCTGATTTTTTTTACGATAGGTACATCTAAAACATTAATCATGTTACACTCAAATAAAAAAATCTTTATTAGGCCAAAAAAAAAAGTCTCCGGTTTCTGGTATGCGCGCAAGCGTCGCCGTAGCCATGCGCATCGGCAAAATGAAAAGTTTTTTTTTTCAATGAAAGATGATGTCTCAAAACCGCCAAACTCACTGGTTTGACTTGAATCCTGCTGCAGCACAATTTTAACGTGTTTTGAGATTGGGTTATGGTCGAGAATAAGCTTTATGTGGCCTCTCTGGACTCCCATATATTTGCACTAAGTTTAGTCGGGCACCATTTGCAGTCATCAGCCGACATTTGAAACAAAAAAATCAGGTAAAAAAAAATAAGCCAAGTCGCCGCACCACTTTTTGGGCAAGCTCCATACCAGAAACCGGAAACTTTTTTTTTTTTGGCCTTAGGCACTACAATTTCTACATTTAGGTATTACAATTCTCCGAATACAAACCAGCATGGTGTCTTCATATCAAATGAAAGTAGCAATTATGTATACACAGAACTTAAAGTAGAACGACCAAGAAAAAAAAAAAAAGAATTTACATTCATAGTCTAATTTCAGTTCCACACCAGATTTTATGTGGTGTGGTGGACTTGCTAATATTACCAACTTTTACCAACTTTTCCTTTTGCAGAAATACACAGAAAACTCAGATTTTTTTTTTTTACCACGACAAATAAGGGTTAAGAAAAAAATTACATACAACCTCTATATTACATTAAGACATCATATCACTGGGATAAAGGCACTAAAGATTTTAGAAAGCTGGTTCAAGTCCCACTGTGATGAATGGAGTATTTGTGTTCACAAGCAACCTACTTTACCACAATATCTCAATTTAGGTAAACTTCAGTAAACAATTAAAGATTTTGTTTTTGGGTGTGAGAATCAAAACGGTTGAAGTTTTCAAGTTGCTCATAAACAAGTTTTGACATTTTTTTTTCTCCAAATTTGTTGCAATCTGTAGTTGCAAGCACCTTGACTAAAATTTGTCTTCAAGGTCTGGGTCAAATTATTGTTCGTAATAATTCTCTTATTTGTTTTTTACGTCCTTTAACACAAGTAACAATTTTAACGAGTTATACTTTTGTGACCGCTGTCCGCATGCATACTGTATTTGTAATCAATATTTCTCTGTAAAAACTGACTATAAAAAAGTTGAAATAATCCACATACAGAATTTCCAAAATGTAAACACAAAAATATGCAACTTTGCACAACCATTATATTTTTCCCCTTAGTCCAGTCACAAGTCCAGTCACAAGTCCAGTCACAAGTCCAGTCACAAGTCCAGTCACAAGAAACAGCAGATGAACAATAACAAAGGAATGCCTTTGTCAAAGCTCATTTGAATAGCTTGTGAGTTGAGTTGGGACTGGAGGACTTGTGATGGACTTGACTACATCCCTGGTGGTTTAGCGAATTAAAAAACCACCCTCGGTCGGTGCACAGATTTGTGGAACGCGTCGCAGTTTAGTTGCCAACTTTGATGTCCAAACCCTTGACAGCCGTGGCGAAGCCAACGCGGTTGTTATCGCGGTCGAACTCGGTGTAGTATTTCCCGATGAAGACATCACCCAGGATCCAGAGAGGGCCCATGGGTTTGGGGATGTCCATGCCCAGAAACCCGCTCAGGCACAAGGTCTCGCCCGCTGTCGATTCCTGTCAAGAAATGATGAATTATCAGAGGTGAGATCTTTCAGGATTTTTTCTGATTTCGAGATTTTTTCGTCGGTTTTTTTCCTTCTGATTTACAGTTTTTTTAAAGAATCTTTTCTCAAATCTGGAATTTTAACTGAACCCTTTCCTTACAATGGTCGACTTGGTGGAACCATTACAGACATTAAAAAAAGTACTTCAGAAGTATCCACACACAATGTGAGGTATGGAGTGCCATTTGGTAATGCAGTGAAATGACTTGCAGTTTCATAGGGACCAGATTAAAAAAAACCATAACTTTCCGTAACAAAGATTTCTGTTCTACACAGCGCCCTCGACAGTTCATGCGCTAGTCCCTTACCTTCAGTACATAGTCCTGTGGTGTCAGTGTGAACGTTTTCCCGTTCAGTGTGAAGGTCACGTTGGGCATGGTTGGGATCTTGCTGCAGTCCACAAGGTACTGCGAGAAAATACAGATCAAAATGTTCAATGTTAACATTTAAGCCTTTGCTTTGCTACACCCTAAACAATTTGGTTTTGCTTGTACAATTTTGCTTGTAAAACCACTGGCCTGGAGAAAGCAAGGGTTAATATATACCAAGAATACTCTTTGATTGAACTTGCTTCATTAATCCTTGCGAAATTTGCAAATATTGAAGTGTTTTGGAGAGTGTAGCAAAGCAAGGATTAAGAAAATCAACATATTCCCAATGACAGAGTAAGAACCAATGACGGAATAAGAACCAATGACAGAGTGAGAACCAAAGGAAGAGTGGGAATTACCAATGACAGAGTGAGAACCAATGACAGAGCAAGAACCAACGACAGAGTTAGAACCAATGACAGAGTAAGAACCAATGACGGAATAAGAACCAATGACAGAGTGAGAACCAATGACAGAGCGAGAACCAACGACAGAGTTAGAACCAATGACAGAGTAAGAACCAATGGAAGAGTGGGAATTACCAATGACAGAGTGAGAACCAATGACAGAGCGAGAACCAACGACAGAGTTAGAACCAATGACAGAGTAAGAACCAATGACGGAATAAGAACCAATGACAGAGTGAGAACCAATGACAGAGCGAGAACCAACGACAGAGTTAGAACCAATGACAGAGTAAGAACCAATGGAAGAGTGGGAATTACCAATGACAGAGAGAGAACCAATGACAGAGTGAGAACCAACGACAGAGTGAGAACCAATGACGGAGTAAGAACAATGACGGAATAAGAACCAATGACAGAGTGAGAACCAATGGAAGAGTGGGAATTACCAATGACGGAATAAGAACCAATGACAGGGTGAGAAAAAATGACAGTGTGGGAACCAATGGAAGAGTGGGAACCAATGGAAGAGTGGGAACCAATGACACAGTGGGAACCAATGGAAGAGTGGGAACCAATGGAAGAGTGGGAACCAATGACACAGTGGGAACCAATGGAAGAGTGGGAACCAATGGAAGAGTGGGAACCAATGGAAGAGTGGGAACCAGTGAAGCTGTTTACCTCCCCTTCAAAGAGAGGCGCAGCCCCGATGGCATCTTGGATCTTCTTGACGTCTGCTGTGGGGCCAGCGAGGAGCGAAGTACCAGAGTCGCAGATTGCTTGGCAACCATTCTCACAGACAGTCAGGCCCTTGCTCACAATCTGAACTCTAGAAGATATAAAAAAACAAAAGGAAATAAAAACTAGACACCAACAGTGGCGGAAAGTGACGAAAGTACCACTGTGTCAATCTACAAACTAAGTATGAAGAAAAATTCAAGTTTTAGTATTTTTATGGAGAAACAGTTTCAAGGATCAAAAATGTGTCTATTCTTACTTGTCCATTTTGAACTGCCAGTAGCCCTGTTTGGTGACATCAACGTAGGAGAATTGGCCAGTGTAGTATTTCGGATCGGAAGATCCTAGGATGAGCTCACCACCAACTGCAGCACCTTCCTTCCTAAAAAAAAAATAAAACGCAAGGCGTGATTAGTAAAGCTAGTCTAACATCTCACAAAACTCTGTTTAAACACCTATAATGACATCATGCTTTGTTTACATGTGCGCTTTCCTATGGGAGCCAGGTGGGATGCCTGCCAATCGTCCCCACCTTGCTCCCATAGGAAAGAGCACAAGTAAACAAAGCGTGACGCCATGATGTCTTGGGTCTATTGATTTAGAATGGCCGTTCAATGGAAGTCCTTTTCATGCATGTTTACGCACTAGGCTGGATTTAGCCCATTTTTTGGCCTTACAGGGTACCCCTATGATAGCACTGCCCGGATCACAAGTGACAGTCAGCATGTGCCAGTTAGTGACGAACAAAGACGACATGGGGAAAGTGTAATCAAGCAGTTAGGGTTCGTGACTCAGGATCAGAGGGTCAGGGGTTCGAATCCAGCTGCTGGTCATACACTGTGTCCTTGGGCAAGCCACTTCATCCCCACTTGACTCTCTCCACCCAGGAGTATAAATGGGTACCGGCATTAGATTGAGAGTAACCTGCGATGGACTGAAATCTCATCCAGGGGGAGTAGAAACATTGTCGGTCGTTTCATGCCAAGAAAACTGGAGATAAACGCCGGCCTAATGGACCATATTGGCTCGGCACATACTTTACTTTTACTTGGGACCATGTGGCAAACTGACCCAAATACTGGTGTTGTGCACTTACAGGTAGTACGGGAACCGGGTACCCTATTCCAGTAAAACACGGGTAGCCGGGTACCCGTAAAAGAAACCCAACCCTAAAAATTCAAAATCCCAGAAGTTGTCTGAAGGGCTTTATAGTGTAAACTGCAACTTTTGCGAGCATCATCTGTCACGCGTTTAAATGCACGTTAATGTGAAATCTGTTTTGGTTTTTCGATGTAGCCTGGTGTTCATTTTGAAAATTCCCCACAAATGACTTTGAAAACTTCTGTTTTTCATTATTGTCTGAGAAGTTACTAAGCAATTTGTAAAGTTGGTAACGGGTACCCGATTCCATAATCTGGAACCGATTCCTGACATTAGACGTCGCGGACCTGGATCAGATATACCACCCTACTAAAGAAGCCCTTCATAACCACTGCAACGGACCAAACTAAGCAAACAAACAGCAAGGTACCAGTCACAGGCAGTATGTATATCACTCAACAATTTGGCTGGTAACCATTTTTTCTATTCAAAAACAAATAGCTGCTGTGCTTAACAGCGTCATGATGCCCTGTAGAAAAATGGGCAGTACACTGTGAGATATAATATGATTTTGAGGAAGATTACAGTGACAGAGGCTAAGTCCAATAACTTGCAATGTTGGTAATTAAAGGGCTACGGCTATTCAATGTAGTGTACCTATGGCAAGCAAATCCCTAGCCACTGAATAAAAGATTGGGACTGGGCCTGGATGTCTAGGTTTGTCAGATATATGTACCTGTTGAGGTAGAAGGAGAAGACATTCTTGTCTAAGGATTTCTGAGCCATCAGAGTGTCGAAGACCGGAATTACGCCGTCAACAGATATTGCTGGGTAGCCCATTCCCAGGATGCCGTCAAATTTGGCCACGATGAACGTTATTCCCGGTTGGTGCGTCGCGGCTCCAAAGGTTTGCTTCAAAGCAGTCTCATCGCCGACCTGTCACAGACACATGTTCTCATTAACTCATTGTAATGTCTACAGGTACTTGCAAATATTCATGCGCCTTTAATGGGACACTACGTTCTGGAATATGCCCAATTGGGCTACAAAATGCGTTTTGAATCAAATGATGTTAATCGGAGAGAACATTTAAAAGTAGGATATAAACATCCACACAACTATCCTTTAAAAACTGGGCACTTTTGTAGTATACTTTTGTAGTATTCTTGTGTTATTCGTGCGAGGACAACTTTCGGGGTCCACTTTTGCGTCCCCAAAAAGTCGAGCTGTTCGTGCTAGTTGTGATTCCAGCTGTAAGGGTTCGCCTTTTGCGGACGTGTAAGAAATCACATTTTGTGCATTGGTGATTGGTCACCGCTGTTTATGAGCACGGTGCTGTGTACGTGTGTAATACTAGAAACACACACAAAACGACAGGAAACACGTATCATACGCCGTTTGTGTCCGATGTAAACAATCAGGTTTTTTCGTTTTTTCCTCAGGAACAGTAACACATTAGATTGGTTTCCTTTCAACCAGATGTTTGAAATAGGATAAGTAAACAATCTAAAACATGAACTTTTTGGGGATGTCAGGACACAGTGCCCCTTTGAGAAGAAGAACAAGCTAGAAATTATCTCAGAAGCTGAGGCAGTACAAACATCTGGGTTTTTTTACTTCAGTGATCCAATTTTTCATGATTGCAATAAATTGGTAGCTGGTCAGTAGAGACCTATGAAAGTATCGCAACACAGGGACATGAACCTGAAGCACGTCTTGTTTCGAGGCCAAGGGACAAAGTGATTGATTGCCTTAAAAGGCATGTGCTGATGTTTGTTACTAACGAAATAACTAACGGAGAGACACGATCTTGAGCTACTTTCCGCAGCTAAAAAAACAGGACATTTTCTGACACTCTCTTACTCTAACGGTGTCAATATCCAAAATGCCACTGCAGGCTCCTGTGCCGTACTGAATGGAGAATTTGGTGCCGTTCTTCTGATAGGTGGACGATTTGCTGGAGTCGTACTTGTTGTGCAAATCTAAAGAAAGTGGCAAAAATGGTAGTACAGAAAAAAAAAAAATTAAAAACAAGACGAGGCAAGACTGGTAATGCTGGTCCCAAAGCGCACACAATTCTGTGCAACTGATTAATGCATATGGGTGCAACCCAGTAAATAGGCCAAAAATGAAATTAAGGATTGGAGACATACATGTATGTGACCAGTCACCACGAAATGAACTTAAAGTCGGTAATTGCCAATTTGCGGTACACCTTTCTCCAATTTTTTTTGTTCTGTCAAACATCTTTAAAACCTATTTCGTCCCGTCTATTTTAAGTTGACAGTTCATTCACTGTAACACAAACTTAACAGGGAGATTTTTAAATGCCATTTTCTCAAGAATCAGTTTTACAACTTCAAGTAAGTTGGTGGTCTATATTTCCGTTACTGAACTCAGTACCCCTTAATGTTGCATACCATTGGAAAGCTCTTGTTTTGCAGAATCCAGATATACATATATATTCAAATTCTTAAAAAGTCTGACTTTAAGCTCATTTTGTGATGATAGGTCACCATTGGGTCCAAAAGTGGCGCTACTTAGCCATCTTGTGGTTGTGGAGGAATCCTTTTTTCAAAATGGCTACTTTTCCAGTTTGGGAAATGTCATTCGTTTTAGGGGTGGTCTTCTACTCTTCTTTGGCTGAGAAGTCATAGGTCAACCCACCCAAAATTAAAAGGAAAATGAAAGATGACTTGTTGATCCTCATTTTGCCCGCAATGCCAGATCCCCCCTTAATGAGGACAACATCTTGTTACTATGAATTGGCAGCATACTCACAGCAAGCGACATCCAGCCAGCTACAGTCTACGCTCGGGACCCACAGGTTTGAGCTCCCAGTGTCAAAGATAACGTTGAAGTGCTGCGGGGGCGTTCCGATGGTTATTGGCCCGTAGTATTGCGCCTGTAATGGCAAACATTGGTATGGAAATTAAGTTCTTTGGAACCTTTGCAGCTAGCAGGATTTTGCAAGTTAGATGAGGAACTCAGAGATCAGTGTCTACTAAGTAACACAGGGCTTTAAAGGTAGGGGACAAAAAAGAGTGTGATAGATCCATGCGGAGTGATGTCATCCGATGAAAACATCTATTCATTTGCTCACCAGTTTTCAATCATTGGTTCCTATGTGTTACCATTAGCACTCCTTACTCAAGAACCATTGAGTTCCAAGAACACAAGTCTAGGAGCTAGAAAGACCAATGTAAACAATTCCCGGATGTTCACGCCCATTTGGTTTCCAGTATATGGAGCAATCAGGAATCAGGAAGGTTCTGGAGAAAAATGCTCGTTATGTAAACTTAAATAATCAAATCATCACTCCTCAGGCAATTGTCAATTGCAAGACGGACTCCATACCTCCCGGGCAAGGTGAGTCAAGGGTGTGTCATGTTCTTTAATGCTGTGACACAGGGGTGTGTTAATTCATGATTTGGTATGTCAAACAGCTTATGGGGTGTTTTTTTTCCTCAGTAGGTGTGCATGTATGTATCACAATTTGTGAAAGGTGGGTCAAAAATGACGCAGGGGTTGTTGATGACCCAATGATACACCTGTCCCGCAAGGGTCATGAGGCGCCTAATACAATTGGTGGGTGCATTATTCAGTTAAACAAACAAAATTGACCAGTTTCACCGAAGCAGAATGTGAACCTGCGACTGCCAGACACCATTCAAGCACTCTACCAACTGAGCTGTCCAGCCCCGTGTTGGCAGTTCCCCATTTTGTCAGTGTCTCTGTCCGACAGGTAATAATCGGAAGCCAACAACCTACATGTACTGAGCAATTCATATGCTATCTGTTATCATTGACAAGCTCAGTGAATGACCCTTAAACTTAACTTTTCAAATCGTATTGCATATGTACATCCATCATCTAGTAATGGTCAAGGAGATTACAGACTAGCAGTTCCGGATCATTTCTCTTAATTAATCATTAATAAGATATGGACCTTGTGTTGTTTATGCTCAGCCGTGCATAAATTTAGTCCTTGATTATACTTGACACCCTCCGCACTGCTCCAGGATGTCACTGCCTCTGCCTCAGCCTATTGACAGTCATAACCGGAGGATTTTGCAGGATTCAGGCAGTGGTCACCTTTCCAAGGACCATATTCAAGAAATGATGGAGGAATTTGCAGGATTCAGGCTATATGCTATTTTTCCATGAGGCTAATTGGAGGATTTTGCAGGATTGAGGCTACATCCCAGCAAAAAGACCTAGGGAGTTAGGGTTAATAAGTGAGGATAAGGCTTTTTTTAACTTATAAGTACAAAAATAACCGACTTACATCCATGTAATCAACAATCCTGACTGATCCGTTCGTTGGGGTTTGATACTTCGACGGTTTCAAAGTCACATCATTCTCAGTCAGAGTGCGTCGAACCCGAGGCATCCTGTACAGGGGAATCCTGAAACACAAAGCAAATTAAATGGAGGGTCCGTTTCTTTAATAATTTAAGTATTTTGCAAAACCCTTTTCTTGGAATTTGTGAAATCAATTATTTGTTTAAAAAAAATTCGTTTTCAGTTGGTGATAATATTCAGTTCCCTTTTGTAATCCTTCAAAACCAAAGACTTTAAAGTTGGTGTACATGTGCTGTTTGGGTGTGGCACCTTGAAAAAGAGATTTTCAAATTGAATTGATAATTTTTTAGCATTACATTAGTTATGAGCTTTCCAATGAGACATCGCACACAAAAAATCAGCCCATGACAAGTGATCAATTAATTAATTTCAACCTTTGAATTATGAGTGGGACGCTCATAATTTGTTCTGAATAGGGTGCGCAATTTCTGAACTGGAATGCACCATTTAAAGCAATTTTTAAAACTGTGTAAAGGCCTGCAAAAGCAAACAAGCAAATGTATTTGTTACAGGACATTATATTCCTTTAAATTTCATTTGGAAAATAAGATTGAAATTTTGAAAAAGCACGTATGCCTATATACCAACTTTAAAAACTTTCTTCACCGAAATAACATGCTGCATAGGTTACTTGTAGGCCTACATTTGATATCTTGACAATGTCTGCACACTTTTTGGGGGTGGGGTAAAAAAAAGTTCCACACCATTTGTAATTCAACAAAAGAGCGCCCTCTAGCGTCCATGCACTTGTCCTTTACACATCCTGCAAAACTTTTGGAATTCACCGCTGCAACAATTTCCTCAACATCATTTTAACAATTTTTTTTCTTCATCGCAACTAAAGTTTGTCATTTGATCAGTGTCTTCGAACTTTTTGGAGGTAATGCAAACTTTTCAGTGCCCTTTGCTTAAAGGGAAATTACAACATTTGCAAACATCGAAAAATAAAACTACCTAGTTTTTACGAAATACCTTACTAGGATGTTGGTAAATGACAGTCTAAAGCATCCTGTAAAATTATGGCACCTGGTGTGAAGTCATTTTCAAGAAAATGGTATTTTTGTAAAAATTTCCAACGGTGGTCAGCCGACCACCGTTGGAAAAACCTAACTATTTTTCAACTACTGCTCCGAATTAACCATTTTTCTTTCAGTCCAAATTTTGTTTGCTATTGGTTACATGTTCATGAACGGGTGCAGGCCGGCTAGACTGGTTCCATTACCTTACAAGTTTCCGGCATCTGTAAATTGATTGATCCATTTTATATTTAGTGGAGTCAGGGAACGAGACTACTTGAACATTTTTGTTTTTCTTGATTTTTTCCAGCATTTTCGAACACAAACCTTCAAACATGTCAGTCTAACAATATTTGATCTATTATACTTACCCCTCAAATATTTCATTTCTGAAAATTACAGCAAAAGCCAATCATGTATATTCCCTTTAAGTTCTAAACATGAAACTGAAAATGTCCCTCATATATCTTATGATGAGGCCAAGTAAAAAAAATAGTTGGTCCGGGCTCTCTGAAAAAGGGGGGAGGCCCTTATTGTTATCTTTTTTTGCAAGATGGCGGATTTTCCAAGATGGATTCTTCCAATTCCTTGACTCTTCTGCTGATACTTTTGTGTCCAAAAGAGGCGTCACTCTTTCCCCTAGATTCTAAAGTTGCATTGAAAAGAAAGCAGGCAGGAAGGAGAAACTGGTTATTTTTTTGACTTGGCCTATTTGAAACTGAAGTAGTTGAACAAATATTGAAACTGGTCAACAATAAACCAGCAAGTCACGGAAGTAAGTGCAACATCAGGTCTTGTGTGACTTTTATCAGTCCATAGAATATTGACCTTTAATCACAATAGCATAAAAATTGTGAAATACCATATCTTGAGACTCAATCTGTAAATTATATGACACTTGAAAATGGTTAACTACTAAAACCACTGGTCTGGTTGTAAACTTTTAAGTCCAGTTTTCTTATTTATAAACAATTTTGCTGTTTTCCCATTTTTTGCATTGACGTAATTAACAAAAAATAGTACTAGTAGTATAATAGGCCTACAAATTTCATTCCTCATTTTGTATTGGGATTGTTCTGGCATTATGAGAATTTGTCAGGGTCATTATCCACTTCCTTCGCAAAACTGAACATTCAAATTAGGAAAAAATGTTGCAACCTGACGTCACTTTTTTCTTCATATATTATTTATTTATTTATTCCATTTCTTTACCCAGGGTATGCCCAAACAGTTTAAAACTGGTTTCCATTGGGGCCCTGCATACAATAATAATGACTACAAACATGTTTAATTATACAATACATTACAAATACAATAAAACGCTGTGCATGGTAAATCGACCGCCATTCATTGTACACAATTTTTTTTTGTGCACAAACCAATTGCAGTCCTGGCCATGCCTGCAAGGTTGTCAGGTTAGCGGTTATTCCTCCTTTTTTCACTGCAATTGTAGGCTGAATCTTCATCGTGGATCGTTTTTTACTTCAAGGACCTGTGTAATGGTTATTCCAGGCAATTTTTTTTTGGGACCTGCCTACGCTGCTTGGTTACGTGAAAAGTGTCCTCCAGCCCTAAATGACAACCCAATGATAAAATTTAGGGCTGGGTAACTCCAGCTACAGTGATCAGATGACACTGACAGACCTCCACTGAGACAAAACAATGTAATGGGAAAAAAAGGTGCAGTCAGGAGGCAACATTCTTTCCAAAAGCTATAGGTTCGGTGACTTTTCATAAATACCTAGCATTGTAAATTGTGATTGTCATGTTCATTCATCATCGACATTCAACATTGTCATTGCATTGTCATTCATCATGCATACATTGTCGACGTCTTTCATTTTTCAACACATCAATCTCTAATTTTACACTTAAATTACAGTCCAATAATTAATACATGTATGTTACATGTACCTTGTCGCTGAGCTGAAGACAGCTGCAGACAGCAGAACGGCCATCAGAACGATCTTCATCTTGAAAACCCGAAGCTAACTGGCTCAAACAAAACGAAAGTTTCTCAGCAAACTACGCAAGTTCTGCCGCTCTCGCTCTCTTCAGCACACGAACAATGCAATGCGAGAATTTCGCAAAATGCAAAACAAGCTCTCTGCAAATCATGTGATTTCTGGTCATCTGACAGTACAGCAACTTTGTCCCAGTGTGTCGAACAGTACGCGCCCATCACTACCTGCTTACTATTGGAAACCAGGTTGGAAATAAAGTAAGCACTGGGGACGAGGTTGACAGTACAGCAGGTCGCTCACTTCGCTGGTTCCCTATCGTGCCTGTCCAAATTATCGAACGTCACTGGTGGTCTGTAGTGTTGTGCAAGTTGGCGTGCGTTCGAAAAATAGAGTTTATGAAAATCCGGTCTCGTTTCCAGTATGGATATCTCTTTAACTTCAGAGTGTAAGAAGCTATTTGCTCAAAACCAAATAGAGATACTCTTCTGAAACATCGCCTCCCTATCATAGGCGCCTTGATAGTCATGGAACAGAACATGGACTTACATTAAGCTTGAGTCCCATAATCATGGGTCTTCAAATCGCCTAAAGCCGTATTGTAAACAAAACCGAGAATTAAAAACGTCAAGATTGCAAAAAGGGGTAGGCGTGGATTAATTGTGGGGGTTGTCACAGACAAAAAGCACGAATGAGTCATTTCTTTTAAAATCTTTCCGATTCAGGATTGTTGGCCAAAAGAAGGGTTTCTAAAATGGAGGTTTTTCCATTTATTTTTTTAAATAAGGAACGCACCAAAGGTTTTCTCATCTGTATTTTTGGCCCGATACCAGGGTTATAGGGGCGTCATTGGACATGTTGAAGAAGGTGCTACTACACGGTACGTGCATTCGAGCACGTGGTCGCTCGTAAGTCCAGTAAAAGATAAGACAGCTCGTACAAAGTCCAGTAAAAGAAAGACAAGAAAATATTGACCAAAAAAGGAGAGCCACTGAAATAGGCCGACAACTTTTGTTCACTTTAAGTTTTCTTCATTCAAACAGTATGTTTAAACTGCGATATATTTTGTCGTTTCTTGCAATTATAAACATGTACTGTATATTGGCGGGGGCAATAAGGCCAAATTAAAAAAAAACATGTTTAGCGTCCCCGCCCGTTCCCTTTTAGGAGACCGCCTCCTTTTTTTCTTTCCCCCCCCCCCCTTTTTAACCGAAAAAATGATAAGTTTTAAACAGTGACATCGTTTTTGCCTCTTTGTCTTTTGCATCTATAGCCCATATAAAGCTGTTATGTCATTTCCTGAGTCCAAGTGGCGGCCATATAAAAAAAAAAGCTGGCAACCATCTTGAAAAATAGCCCGGCCGGTCGTTTTGGAAAAAAAATAGAAAAAAAGGGCCTCCTCCTTCCTTTTTCAAAAAGGCAGGACGCTAAACATGTTCTTTTTTTATTTGGCCTAAATAAAAAAATTAAAAGAAATAAGGTTTGTACACGAAATTCTCCCGAGGACTAGTGCGCAGGTCCTCGGGCAGCATCGGACGGACCCATTGTTATCGCACACATCCTATTGTTCCAAGTCCTCGGTCGTATAGGATGTACATGTTTATAGTGTAATGCGCCTTTCAATAATTTTCCCACACTCCTCCCCCCGGGCTGCCCCACCCAAGACGGGGGGATTGTCACTTTTGAAGTGACCAAATCCCGACATCGGACCTGAGGCCGGGGCTGCGCGGGGGGGGGGGGGACATTTGATAGGCGCATAATAGAGCATATTGTTCCTCATCATCGATCTTGTTTATACTCAAACTTTTTTTGGCAACAGCTCTTATTGGTTTTGTATACACGTTTTCTAATCGAGATCGTCCTCGATTTGACTCCTGTCCTCAAAGGATGATTCTTTTTTTCAGTTGATGTACGTCCTCGATTTACTACACGCACACACACGTACGTACACCCACAGTTGTGGGGACTACACACGAGTTGTCTCATGTATTATGAGGACAGCAGAAAAACTTCCACACAAAGCGGCGACGGCTCGCCCACACTCGCCGGCACAGATTAACGCCACTGGGCGAACTTCATGGGCGTCAGGATAAGGGTTATTTGCCAAACATCACAGCCCGATAGATTCAAATCAGGCTGCCTCAATTTAGGGGGGTCAAATTATTCACCAACCTTGGGGAACATTATTTGCCCGCACGAGAGTGTCTAGCCAGTTGATAATAATTATATTCAACTAACATTGGGTAAAACTTTCCAACTCGTTTGCTCACTTTTTGAGTGTGGCACTCTAATTGTAGACAAGACACCGATATGCTTGCGGCGGATAAACAAAAATCACAGTGGATTTTAAATGTTTTTTTTTTAATCTGTTATTATTTCCGCATGATTACAATCTGTTTTTCGGGATGAAACTCGAAAATAGCACGAGGAACGCAACTTTAAAGGCGAAGCCATACAAATAAACATACGTGCCCAACAACAAAACAATATTATCATACAGAGAAAAAGAACATTTCAATGTCATATAAAATCCATGTGTTGCGAAGTATACGTTACTTTAATCAAAACATTAAAACTTAAACCATTATCTATAAGAAGACTAAGCCTATATCACACGCGAGTCCGAACATAATGCATGTAATGCTGCAAGCACTTTTCTTTCATTTATATTTTGAGCAGCTCGTTTATGTGGCGCTGAGTGCGGCTTTCGAAACTTAATTATTTACATTCCTTGTTCGAAATCGGCAGTGGAACATAATTAACTTCATTGAAGAAAACGAACCAATTTAAAACACGATTACTTCAATATAATAAATCAGCTACATCCATAGCTTAACATTTTGACATTCCCATAAAAATTTAAATTTATTTCGTCCTGCGCTTCATTCTCACTATTTTCTGTGGAATATCTCCTTGCACAGCAAGGGTCACGTGCTGCAGATTCGGTGATTAATTATGCAAAACAAGACTGCGTCTTGACCTCGAGATTCTGACCATTCAGCGAGCGCGTTCTACTTGGCGAGTCAAAAGGAAAGTGACCGAATTAGAAAAAGTAGTTAAAAATAAGTGGCTCGCTCCATTTCATAAAAAAAACACTTAGGCATAAAGCACATGTTATTGACTAGTACCTGTGAAAAATTCACGTAATTTGCATACTCTATGCCCAAGTTATGTCTATTTTAATAAAGAAGATCACCAAATTCAGCTGTCCACCATTGATCATTACCGTTTTACAAACTGTTGAATACCCATTAAATACAATGAAACACGGTCGACGTTTTCCAACCTCCATGGATGAACGAGAACTTGCAAAGGAAAATATATACAAAAATCGCCATTAACATTCCAGGGGGGAAAAACAGCCGCCAGATTTCGGAATGAAAATGACGTCATGTCGAATCCGATTGGCTAGTGCGCGGGGTCGCATAAATTTGCATGCGTAATAGCCTTTAGATATATTAGAAGTTGGATCGGAGACAGAGAGATCTCCGTTGGACAACGGGTGATACACTCAGACTAGATATTCTTGCAGCCGTATCTGAAAATACATGTAAGTGTTTAAACTGGGGAAACTTGGAGTTCACCGTGGTTTCCCTCATCCATTCCCCCGTTCCCTACGTCTTCCTCCCCCGTACATTCTGCCGCCGCGCCACCATTGGCCCCGTTCTCGGTAACTCGCCGGTATTCACTCATGGTAACTCCTTCATCAACGCGCTCGCTATCAGCAGACGGCAGTTTTCCCGCACCGGATCGCCTCTTGAGCAGCGCCCAGGCCATCACGTAGGACGCGGCGCTGAGCACCTTCAGGCCCACTGTGACGCCCATAAAGGTGTAGCGGAAATCGGGCAGGTTGTAGGCCCAACACTCGCCCCTGTCACCACAGAATTGCTGCCACAGGCGACAGGTCGCGTCGATGGCTAGGCCGTAGTACAAAGGCGCAGGAATGTTCCCTATAGGTATGAGAAAAAAGGTTATAAAGTTATTAAAGAAACTTGGTCGGACAGATTTTTTCAAACAGCACTAATTAGCACAAAATTATTCAATGTCAAATAAAAACGAACCCAAAAGTGATACGTACCAAATACGCGGGTAAAAACATGCCTGAGACCCAAAGCAAGCGATTTGTCGGACTTCTTGACGCACCTGCGAAAAGGGAATGGTGGAGTTTACAAAGGTGCATTTGATAAAGCTATCTATTCAAATCTAAAAACCATCATAATCATCATCGTAGAGTCCATCACACGTAAGGAAGCTTCCTCTTGCCAAAGTTGATTAAAAAAGCAGGTCCCTTGTCTCGAGATTAATTACTTGCGATTTTACTTATCGCCATCAGCAACACAACCGTTGTATAGTTCAGTTAAACTCTTTCTCTTTTGTTGTTGCCTTTTAAAGGTACATTGGAACATTTTACTTTTTGTGCATTTTGATCGTACGAAGCAACCTAAGAAGAGTGCATAACAATTGACTTGTTGAAGTTTCAGCTCAATGGATACTAGACATTTCGAGAAAACAGAGAAAAGATGTGGACAATTTTCAGGGTCTCGTACTGGATTCCGTTGCTAACGTAAAACACTGTGCCCACGTGTATTTTACTAAAACCATCTTCAACGACTGTTTTCTTCCGAATGACACCATTTCATGCGTCTTCACTTTGGTAAATGATTTTCTCGTTAAGTCGATTGAAGTACGTCCCTATTTTTCTAGATAATGATGTAAAATGCCTGGTTTGTTCTTTCACCTCATCATGACCATTAGTTGCGGGATTTCCTCAAGGCTCGAGAACAGAGCAATGATGAACATGATGGCGAGAAATGGCGCCAACATGTGGCAGTCACTCATTGGGCATGCGCCGGGCTGGGCTGAACCGGCCATCTGATTGGTCGGATCCTGCACGCATGAGCAGTTGAAAAATGTCTGCGAAAACAAAAGGCATGCATGAAATTCACTTATAATTCCCTTTTTAATTGAGTAAACAAATGGAAAGCCTGGTACAATGCCAATCAGAGCCTTCCTCGTACAAAATACGTACCACTTTTGTGAAATAAAATTCGAACCATTGCAAATATATGCCTTTTTCCCTCGCCATGCAAAATTTGGTATGAAATGTCATTACAATTGGACTTTACCACACGAACTTTTTCTCAAGCATTCGCAATAAGTCACCAAGTAGCCTTTTTTTTTTAATTTAGTCCATTCTTCAAACAACACCCACTACATTTCCTCAGCATTTTTTACGACGGGACGAATTCGGCCAAAAATCCATATTTTTTTCGAAAATTCTTTTCCGGTCGAAATCGGTTAAATAGGTGAACAGCAACGAACATTTTGACACATTTTTTCGGGTCAAAATCACTTTAAATCAAAACAATCATGATAATCAATCCAGGGAAATTTGACTTGCATTTTCAAATTTCAAACTTTATCACCTTGTTCTATGGGGCAAAAAACAACGCGCGTATAGGCGTTTACGTTTTCACGAAGAAACGAATCTAGCGCTATGGGTATGGGCAAATTGCCCGGAAAAACGCGCGTATGGGATTTTGAGTTTTCACGAACAGACAAATCTCTATGGAGCTAATTTCTTCGCAAGCAATTGTTCTATTGTACTGTAAATGGTACATCTTTGAAGTTTATGATCTCAGCGTACTATCTGTATCAAAAATTAGTCAACATGTGCTCCAAAAGTAGGCGAAATCTATTTTTCAAAAAGTGACGTACCAGCTTAAACCCGATTTTTTCAAATCCACTGTTCAACACGCTGTGGCCAAATTCGTCTCCGTGAAAATGCTGACTATTTTTCGAGTCACATACTTAAAGAAGAGTACATCTGTCGTTATTATGTTTGACATTCAGGAATCAGATGTTTACCCCATTCATGAATTCTTTACAACCGGCATGGCAAGCTGAGAAGTACGATATCCCATCCACTCCGCAGACGGCCTCAGGATCGTCTGAGTTGCAACCACAGTCCACGTTACATCTGCTGGTCAGATTGACTGAAGTCCAGTCAATCCTTGAAGAAATTTAAGACAAAAATACGATATTATAAACGTTTTTGGGAACTAAAACTTCAATCCTTATTTGGCAAAAACATATTGAAATTTTGGCACTAAATTTCATCTTGCAAATCTCGATTTCCGCAATATTATTATTGTAAGACACCCTTCAGAAAAGGAACTATTTTATTTCTGTAAAGTTCCGTCGAGAATGCATGTTTCGGTTTGGTTGGGTTTGGGCTAGGTTGGGTTGTGTTGAGTTGTGTTGTGTTGGGCTGGGTTGTGTTGTGTTGTGTTGTGTTGTGTTGGGTTGTGTTGGGCTGGGTTGGGTTGGGTTGGGTTGGGTTGGGTTGGGTTGGGTTGGGTTGGGTTGGGTTGGGTTGGGTTGGGTTGGGTTGGGTTGGGTTGGGTTGGGTTGGGTTGGGTTGGGTTGGGTTGGGTTGGGTTGGGTTGGGCTGGGCTGGGCTGGGTTGGGTTGGGTTGGGTTGGGTTGGGTTGGGTTGGGTTGGGCTGGGTTATGTTGGGTTGGGTTGGGTTGGGTTGGGGGTTGGGTTGGGTTGGGTTGGGTTGGGTTGGGTTGGGTTGGGTTGGGTTGGGTTGGGGGGGCTGGGTTGGGTTGGGCTGGGCTGGGCTGGGTTGGGTTGGGTTGGGTTGGGCTGGGCTGGGTTGGGCTGGGTTGGGCTGGGTTGGGCTGGGTTGGGTTGGGTTGGGTTATGTTGGGTTGGGTTATGTTGGGTTGGGTTGGGTTGGGTTGGGTTGGGTTGGGTTGGGTTGGGTTGGGTTGGGTTGGGTTGGGTTGGGTTGGGTTGGGTTGGGTTGGGCTGGGTTGGGTTGGGTTGGGTTGGGCTGGGCTGGGTTGGGCTGGGTTGGGCTGGGTTGGGCTGGGTTGGGTTGGGTTGGGTTGGGTTGGGCTTGGTTATGTTGGGTTGGGTTGGGTTGGGTTGGGTTGGGTTGGGTTGGGTTGGGTTGGGTTGGGCTGGGCTGGGCTGGGTTGGGCTGGGTTGGGTTGGGTTGGGTTATGTTGGGTTGGGTTATGTTGGGTTGGGTTATGTTGGGTTGGGTTGGGTTGGGTTGGGTTGGGTTGGGTTTGGTTTGGTTTTGGTTGGGTTGGGCTGGGCTGGGTTGGGCTGGGTTGGGTTGGGTTGGGCTGGGCTGGGCTGGGTTGGGCTGGGTTGGGCTGGGTTGGGCTGGGTTGGGTTGGGTTGGGTTGGGTTGGGCTTGGTTATGTTGGGTTGGGTTGGGTTGGGTTGAGTTGGGTTAGGTTGGGTTGGGTTGGGTTGGGTTGGGTTGGGTTGGGTTGGGTTGGGCTGGGCTGGGCTGGGCTGGGTTGGGTTGGGTTGGGCTGGGCTGGGTTGGGCTGGGTTGGGTTGGGCTGGGTTGGGCTGGGTTGGGTTGGGCTGGGTTGGGCTGGGTTGGGTTGGGTTGGGCTGGGCTGGGTTGGGTTGGGTTGGGCTGGGCTGGGTTGGGTTGGGTTAGGCTGGGTTGGGCTGGGTTGGGTTGGGCTGGGTTGGGCTGGGTTGGGTTGGGTTGGGCTGGGCTGGGTTGGGTTGGGTTGGGCTGGGCTGGGTTGGGCTGGGTTGGGTTGGGCTGGGTTGGGCTGGGTTGGGTTGGGCTGGGTTGGGCTGGGTTGGGTTGGGTTGGGCTGGGCTGGGTTGGGTTGGGTTGGGCTGGGCTGGGTTGGGTTGGGTTGGGCTGGGTTGGGCTGGGTTGGGTTGGGCTGGGTTGGGCTGGGTTGGGTTGGGTTGGGCTGGGCTGGGTTGGGTTGGGTTGGGCTGGGCTGGGTTGGGCTGGGTTGGGTTGGGCTGGGTTGGGCTGGGTTGGGTTGGGCTGGGTTGGGCTGGGTTGGGTTGGGTTGGGCTGGGCTGGGTTGGGTTGGGTTGGGCTGGGCTGGGTTGGGTTGGGTTGGGCTGGGTTGGGCTGGGTTGGGTTGGGCTGGGTTGGGCTGGGTTGGGTTGGGTTGGGCTGGGCTGGGTTGGGTTGGGTTGGGCTGGGCTGGGTTGGGTTGGGTTGGGCTGGGTTGGGTTGGGTTGAGTTGGGTAGGGTTGGGTCGAGTTTGTTTTTGCATTTAATAGGGGACGTTGAACAATAGAGGACAATAGGGTCTCTAATGCCCGAGAGGTCCCCAATTTGGATTCGTGTACAAAACATAATGGGAGGTCTTCTCAAAAAGGCAAACAAAAGAGGGACTAGGGGTCCCCGATTGCATGCACACTTGTGTGGGTTGGGCTGGGTTGGGTTGGGTTGAGTTCACGGCACCGGCTTGAAGTCAAACTGGATGATGATGCCTAGCGGCGATATCCAGTCAACTTTCTGAGATTCTGAGATTCTGATTGTTGAACTGGGTTGAGTTAATTGGGTTTGGTTGGGTCACTCACATGTGCTTGTTAGGATATGACACATCTACACCGGCCAGGCCAGTATCATCGCAGCCAATGCCTAGCAACACCACCTGACCAATCAGCGCGATGATACTGCAGGTCAGGGCCAGCATCATAGCGCCCTCTGCCTTCAGGGACAGTTTCTTCAGCAAGTATCCGCCCAGGATCGATCCCAGGGCAACGGCAGGAACGGGAATCACAGCTATGGGAGGACAATATGAAACTGCTTAATAATGTTGCGGTTTCCTCACATAAATTAAACATACACGTAATGACTCTATTGAAACCAAAGATTTGTTTTTCCAATATACATTTCTGTTTTTCGTCATCCCAAAATTTATGGATTTTTTTGCCAGCTGTTCAGGCGGAAAACTTTGATCTGAAACTCAGCTGGTTGCTCTATGGACTCGATCCATGAATCAACAGTGGACAAAATAATGTTGTGCCTACTCGTTCCAAATGGAAACAATCAAAGGGTTGTGGAACAGCGCCCTCAAGAGTCAATTTATTTGAACTGGTTTTGATTCTAGAGTTAATAAACACCTCATAAAATGGGAAAGCAACTGATTAAACTGGAGCAAAACACTGGAATTTGCGGTAGAAAGTTACAGGAATAGGCCTGCCTACTATGGAATATCGGTCAAGGCTCACCCATGAAAAAGTTGGCTTCGGGTGGAGACAAGCCAAACTGCGTCTCGAGATACTTGGGGAAGAAGGTTACCAGACCGGCAATGACGGCCATTTCAGAGAAGCTGCCCACGCTGAGCCATAGGTAGATCGGGTTGCACAGCAGACGCCACAATAAGGAAGGTAAGGCTATTGGAAAAGAAAGCCAAGTACGCCCTCATCGGTGGAAATGAGTAACACCCCTACCTTTCAACACTGGGCACTTCACTTATAACAGCAAATATTCTCAAAGTGAACTAAATTAGTTCACTTTTTGGCTAAATTGTGGTTTTTCAATCTTACAAATAAAATTTAAAAATAGCTATTATCCAGGCATGGCTTTGTATTTATGTCAATATTGAACACGTTTAAGTACATTATAAAAACAAAATAAATATTTGCTCATGGTTGAACTCACTTTGCTCCTCTTAACCAATCTGAAGGAAAAATAGTTGTACCATTATACATGTAGATCGAGCAAGGGCAATTGGTCTGTGCATTGACCCATGCTAAGAAAGCGACATTAAGTTTCATTGCCTGGTATTTGGGATATTATCTCCCATGCCAAGCAAGCCAGCATACGTTTCAGAGCCTAGTATCTTCCATGGCAAAATATACATCGTACTTTCTTAATGGCTGCGTTCAAGCGAGTCACAGGTGTTAACACTACACATCTCGGGCTCCGTCACGAACGGCACTGGCTATATGGGTACGTGTGAGTAGGCTCGACCAGATCGACTCGGGTGAGCGGCCCCATGCCGTTCGATTCGCTCTAGCTGACGTCATTCTCGGGGCTCACCCGGGTCATCAGCCCCCACAGACCCTGCTCGTGGCCGGAGCAGAGTCAGTGGTGAAAATACGGCACACGCATGTGTTGTTCGTTCCAAAAAACGGATATGGCGGCTGGACAACAGAAATCTGAAGTGGACTATTTTCAAACGAAACTGCATTGTGTAGTCTAAAGGTAATGTTAAGTTCATCAAGGGCGGATCCAGGGGGACCAAAGGGGACCATACCCCCCCCCCAAAAAAAAAAACAGTACCCCTTTTTAAGTGACGTCGTAATAAAAGCAGACACTGCATACACCACCATCTTTTACCCAACAAAATTGGTCAAAGTGGTCAGAAACTGCCTCAGATCGTACCACAGAGCATCTAGAATCCAAAAATTACAGTTCGGGGCCCTTAAGCGGGCCCCAAACTCCATTTTTTTCGGACCCACTTTTTGGGGACCCAACTCTGTTATCTTTTTTTTCAACTGACCGAAAAGCAGTAAATTGAAACGGCCTGGGTGTTTGCGAAACGGCCCGGTGTTTAATTGCGAAACGGTACGGGCGTTTTGGTTTTGTCGGTGTCAGTGCCGTTGTGCGGACATCACATGATGATCGTGATGGCCCGCGGTCGAACGTTCGATTAGCCCGGATATCGTGGCTAGTTAACCCATGTGCCTTTACCCGAGTTAATACGGGTGAGCTGCTCGCACGAAATACAAACCGTACCCTTGCACCTGTGTGGTGCTTAAAATCACGCGATGTCGAAATTGCAGAGAATTAAACATTGTGACATAAGATGTGGATACCCTCTCATTTTAGTACGGCATTTAAAAAAAGGGTTTTGAATACATGTTTCTGTTATCAGCCTACTCACTGGACAAAGAGACCACACCCTTTGAAGTGCTTCCAGGTTCAAGAACCTCTTCTTCCGGGTCAGGATCATCTGTGGTGTAACTCTCCAACATAAAGTTGTCGTCCTTGGCGCAAGATGAGGGAGATTGGGTCCGCAAGCGACGTGGGAAACCAAAGAAAGGCAGCGAGGAGAGGAAATAGAGGGCGCTCGTTATGGCCAGTCCGAGCCACCACGCACCCACCCAGAGTTTGTCACTGGGGACAAGCTGTGTGAGAAATGGCCGGAAGATTATCATCAGATTGAGAAGTTTGTAGAAACAGTTGCTGGAGGCTATTGTTGCTCAGCCGATGAGAAGAACGTGACCATCAGCCCAGAAATTAACGTGGGCGACTTATACAATAATGGCTATTCTTCAGTTACTTGCTGGTTTAACCCACACAATATCCGACCGATCCACTATTGGCCCCTCCCACTGCGCACGTGGGCAAACAGCACGTGTTGCACCCTATGCCCACTGCATGTGCCAGCCGTGCGCGTCATACGCACGTGCGGCACATTCGGACCTTTGGGTCCGCATTGTGTGTGACATCAACCTCGTCCCCAGGGTGTCGAGCAGTACGCGCCCACCACTACCTGCTCTCTCACCCTGGTATTGGATCATTTGCATGTGCAAGATTTTTGCACACGTATGCAAATGAGGAACAGTCTGGTGCCTGGATATGCGTTACACATTAGCGTTTGTTTTTGTATGCGGTGTCTGGGGTAAAAACAGAGTCAATTCGTAGCAGCGCGAGCACGGCGTGAGTTACGAAAACACGATTTTTGAAATCAAACTGTTACGATCTTATCAAGACAACATGCAGTATCATATTTCCTATTTATATGAGCAAATTGGAAAGGAAATTAGTATTTTCGAGAAGGCGTGGACGAATGATCGCGAAAACACGTACTGCACGTTGTGAATATATAGCACCAAGTACACGATAAAAATCCATTACTAGCCAATTGCGGTATCCAATCAGGATACAGGAAGAAAGTTTCCTATCCAGGGTTTACTATTGGAAACGCGGTTGGAAATAAAGTAAGCACTGGGGACGAGGTTGGTGTGACATAGATCACGGCTGTAATTTGGTCAAAACACCATGGGGGCGTAGGCTATGGTGTTTGATTGGTAATCACTGAACGGTTTTCGGTGGTGCAGTAATATTGTTTCGTTTTGATGTAACGATAGTTATTTCACTTTGTATTGAATTGGTTATTCAGGGTTTTTTTAGAGGTAGATAGGGTGCAGTCAAGCTAGGCCATCTATATGTGGCGTCAGATGTACTATTTTGGACATTCTCAGAATCGATCAGCTAGCTCGCCTGGTACCAAGAGCAAGGAACATATCAGCTTAGTTTGTCAAACTGAAGTCTCTCCTTATGGAGGCTCCCATTGAAAATCTCTAAGTGTTTGCACTGTTTCTCGGGGGATTCTGGAACCTTACCTGGATTTCGTCAATATCGACCCGATAGAAGTCAACCCAATGCGATGCCACGGCTGCGCTTACCAGGAACCCGGCGATGGTACCGACACCAAACATACTCTGGATGATACCTGAGGATTAAACAAAAGGTATCAAGATCTCCACAACGTCTGATCGAGCTGTGGTTATTTTTTTTATAAGCGAGACTGCCTATTAGTCCTTCGTACAACGCGCCTCCGGTTTTTTTAGGTGCCTCTAATAATGCCCCTCCCCGATCCGACTACTTTCATCGTTAATTTGTTTTCTTCTTCCATATGTGATTTTCTCTGAAGATTACACTTCGAAACTGAGACTTTCACCCAGGAATGGCCAAGATACTTACCTATGAACATGGCAGAGGTTTTGGTGTTGACGTTATCATCAATGTACGACATGGCTAGCGGCATTACCGGCGTCCAACCAATACCAACCAAGATCTCACCGCACAGGACCACCACGTACGCCATACGGCTATCCTGTTGGAACACATGCGACTCTGCGAGCTCGCATCGGACCTCCAGCCAATCAGATCCACAGGTCAATGGCTCCGTGCTCTGATTGGTGGAGAGTGACCTCCAGTTAGGCTCGTACGCGGGAAAGAAGAATTGTGGCGAGTACGCGATGGCTGTGCCGATGGCCATTGTAAGTGCGCCCAGGCCGATCCATAGCGGGCGTCGGTGCTCCTCACGCCCGGCAAAGTGCACCACGAAGATGACGAAAATGAGATTTCCCGCCTCGTATAAACTCTCGATCAGCCCCAACTGGGAGGCGGTCAGCTCGTATCGCGTCTCCAGACTCGTGAGGGCGCCACTCAGGGTGCCGATGTTGAAGGCGTCGCTGAAGATGAGCATGCACATGGCGAGGAGGAAGAATTTCCCCGAGGCCAGGGGAGTAAGACCCGAGGGGTGGCAGGACAAACAGCCGTACCTGGCTTGGTTCTGCTCATGTCCGACTTCTTGGTCTTCTGGACTGGCGGCTGTCTGATCGCCAGTCATCGTGGTATACTGTTTACGAGTCATGATGACGAAAGGACACCTAAAACACCAAGGAAACTACATACATTACATTGAGGGCAGGTTTTATTAGCAGGTTTTATTATTGATTTTATTAGCGATCTGCCGTCTTCAATCCCCTTATACAATTGATATTTCTGAATTTAAAGGGGCCATGAAATAAATGTTTTCAGAGGAACATGTTTTAAGCAAATTAAATTTGTAATCCTCTTCAATTTACAATTTATCAATTTATAATATAGACCTTTTTGGTCTATATTATATTGAAAAGTACACTTCGAGCTGCGAAGCGTAAAAACTTACGCCGCGTAGCGGAGGTGCTCACGCGTGAGGCAGTTTTGATTTCGCGTATAAAATACTATTTTGTGGACACAATCCTTTCTCTAATGGTCTAAATATTATGAATGCAGGTCCCCCGAACCAACACCAGATTGAATCCCCTCCAGTAGGTCACTCACAGACATTGTGGCTGCACAGTCATGTACATATACACTGCATGCACTGTGACCATTACATGTTGGATTGACCATTACATGTTGGATCGACCATTACATGTTGGATCCCCCCAAAAAAGATGGACATGAAACAGTCGCACATGAAACAGTCGAGACAGCCTTTCTGTGGCTCTAGCGTGACAGCTGTCACGGGGCCAGCAGTAGACGATGATTGATGACATTGTTGTGACGGCGGTATGTAAAACACAGAGAACTTTTTTGTGCACAAGTGAAAGGGCTTTGGCTGGAGGCCCAACTTTCCCAGGGGCGGCCGACCCCCAAGTGAACTCCTACAAGAAAAGCGACCATAATATCTCAAACCACAAGGTTCACTTTAGACATACATGTAGTTTCAAGGGAATTGGGCGATAGTTTCATTAAAAAAAGTTAAGAAACAAAAAAGAGTGCCTAGCGCGCGAGCCCCTTCGAAGCCCACAGGGTTAAAAGATTTTTTTTTAAATGCCATGCTTTTCCCGACACTGAGGGCTCTGTAACTGTGATGTCACTTCAGCAATACACTGCTCGGTTTTGTGAACCCAAAAATTTGCTCGTTGAAAACATCTGTGAGAAAAGTTTGCTCACTGACTTACTGCCATGAATACTCACACAACAGAAAATTACCACAGAAAAGAAAATGTACGACAACAAACTATCCAAATTTCTGGCAACTTTGGGTGCTGACATAACAGTATTACATTGAGGCTTCTGCTTGCACTGAGTTACTCAATATAACATTCGCATTAGCGTGAAAACCAAAAAATTAGCACCAAAATACCCTTAAAAATGGCAAAACAAAAATTGAATTTCAGGTTAAATGGGACACAAGAATGCATTTTCAAGGATTGCATTAAAAAAGTTACATTGCATGCGCTTTAAACTCAAAGGTGTTTTTTTTCATTCCATGCCCAGTGCGTGTGTGAGCGAAAGAGGGCGCTGTTTAGAACGCGTGAAAGAAACTTGCTAGCTGGTTTCTCCATGTTCAAGGTTTATGCAAATTCATATGCCTCACAAGACCACAGACTCAGCTGTATCTGACGGGTCTGACACCCCCCCCCCCCCGCAAAAATGCCTGGATCCGTCCCTGAGACTCCATCACTTGTAATAGTATATATGCCATATATAGTTTCATACACATGCATATGGTTCTTAAAATGAGAGTTTGAATTGTGAACCCAAGCATTATTAATACATGTATTTTGATGTCGATATAATGATGCTGCATGATGCATATTGTACATCATTCGATCGCGGGTTATTATTTTCCGAATCAGCATAGTTTCCTTCCTTGTACTGAAGTAGCGACAACATGCCGAAACTGAAGGTTTGTTGTCAATAACTGCTGCTATAATTACAAAATAGGTTTGTTCCACTGTATTTCATATGCATATCCTGGATCATCATGCACTTTACGTATACATGTATTTCACACACAACACCCCAAAAATCCCGGGTTTTGAATTCGCAAACACAATTAATAGGCCGAAAGCCAAATGAATGGCGACTATACCAACAAAAAAGAAGTCAACTTCAAGTTGTTGCACTCGAGTTTAATGTTATCATGTGGATACTTTAAGTTCCGATTGAGGATGCAAAGTCCGAGCTCGTATCTCGGTTGACCAATAAGCTCAACTTATTTACAATGTAGGCCTATATATAGTCTTGATAGCCGGACTCACCCGGATCCGGATTACGGTGAAAATGTCAACATTGTGAAAAGCCAGTCGTCATATGCACTTGACATCTCTTGATATCACCTACAACCGCCGGTCTTCTTTGAAATACCAGGTGGATTTGGACACACACGTAGTACTTTTCAACAATGCAAGTTGTGAGCACGGTGGGCCATAACGAGAGCCCCGTCCTGTGCGGTAAAGTTCGTATTCTCTCTCCGCAATCACGGTTGCAAAAGAAACCAGTACCAGCTTCCAAAATTCAGTATAATATTGTCATAAAAAAATGTCATAAAAAATTAACAGTACATTGTACACGTATTTTGCAATGGTTTTACCAGACAAATTTCGCAACGCAGCCAATTGCATAGACTATAAACTTGAAATTAAAGGGCAACACAAAGTTTTATTATTGACATTTTTTTGGCTTAGGGGCCTACCCACAACAAAGGCCAAGGTCTTTTGAAAGACAAGATACAAGTACAAAGTCAAGTTTATCTTACCTTTAGAGTTAGACGTGATGAAATATGTGGTCCTATACTGGACAGATTCCAAAACTCAAGCTGTGAGAGAAACCCGTGCCTAGGTTACTCCGCATGAAACGGTCGTGCATGATACGGCCGAGATTTGGCGCGGCGCCGTATTTATAGGAAGTTGAACAGTCAGTCATAGCTAGTACAGGGGAACTAACCCGGATCTCGCCCCAGGACACTATTTGTACTCGGAGATGACATCAAGATATATAGCAATAACCTTGGCGTATGGAACAAAGCGACTCGAAACAGGTGTTCCCAACATGGTGAGGGGATCAACTTGGGTACTTTAAGCGTTAAAGGTAATGTGCACCATTAGCAAACATTCAAAATGAAACTGTCAAAATACACTCAACCAAAAAAAAGAAAGTCCCCCTTCCAATAAATGCTTTTCTAACTCAAAAACTACTGAGTACCTCTCGCTGAAATAACGACTAATCAGTACAGAAATTCCTAAGCAATCCAGCCATAGGCCTACTCTTTATTATTTTGGCCAAAAGCAGTGATGATGTTTACGAATTATGCAATTTATGACAAATGATACATTTGCACTTTTGTATACGTGCAGGTTGTGGTTCACACTCACCTTGCACGTATACAAAAGTGCAACTTTTTCCCCCGAATATTTGTCATAAATTGCATAATTTTGTACACATTATCACTGTTTGGACCAAACAAAGAGTATGGCTGGATTGCTAAGGAATTTCTGTACTGATCAGTCGTAATTTGAGCAAGATGTGCCTAGTAGTTTTTGAGTTGAAGACAAAAAAATCATGAAATGTCCTACTTCATTGTAAGTAATTAATGATAGGATCAAGCATCCTGTAAAATCATTGCTCCGGGTATGTTGTCATTTTCGAGAAAAGAGGAATGACCATCATTGCCTCACGATGGTCAAGAAAGGACAATCTCATGTTCAATGGAATATGCTTTGCGTCGAGAAAAAAAAATGAAGATGCATTTTCAGTTTTCCCAGAAAGTATATCTACTGAGCAGTTCGACAGGGTATTTTTTTTATTGACCTGGTTTAAATTGAATGTATTGCTGCTCCTTGAATCGGCCCCCGAAAATGCAAATGGTATCCATCACCTTTAACAATTGACAGTTCTACGTTATTATGTTCTACCCGCTGGGAATGAAAATAAAAATAGGTAAAGTTCAATGACACTGTATTCTGCAGGTGTGTTTTTTTAGCTGACTCCCCTTAAAGTTGGTTTACAGGTTGTGTAAAAACAAACGAAACCCAAATGGCAGGACCAAGTTTTGAATGAAGCGTTGAATTGTTCCATTTTCGGCTGCACTTACAGTCATAAGAATTAGGAAACAAAAGAACTTCAAGAAAAATATATCATCGGAGCTCTTCATAACCGAGCTACAACGTTGCACCTTTTTTCCGCATGACCAGCAATATTTTAATGGGAATTTGTGATTTTAATTTATTGTCACTGAACTTGAGCGCCAATGCAGGGCTTCAGATATTCAGTTTGCGACCCTTTGATATCTGGCATGCACAATCCAACACTCAATTTTCCGGTACTTTTGTATTTTGATGTTCAAGTTTTGTCAAAGTATACTTCTGCTTCTAGGTTGATGCTTGGCAAGGTCCCCACACGGCCACGCCAAATCGGGATGTCACGACAAGGTTGCGACGATATGTTAAACCGAGAGCCGTGGTTTTGAATTGGGCAAGTATGCTATACAAACGTTTGCCGATGTACATGTATTATTGCAGTGAATAGGATTTTGTCATTGCCAGTTGGCTTGCTTATAGGCAAGCGTATATCTAGCAATTAGGAAAAAACCAAGAAACAGCAGAGCAGGAGCATTGGATAACAAGCAAACATGGTACAAACTTGACAGACCGTAGACAGAGCACATTCTGAGGAAATTGGAAGCTGGCCAACGCCAAACGCTTACTCATAAGTGACATAGCTCTATAATGTGCATGCAGGAAGTGCTTCTATAGTGGGGCAGATAGGGGAAATATTGGGGGGAATTGTGCCTTCATGAGTACAAGCATGGCATTTGGCACATAGAGTATATAATATAGGGCCATCGCAGATTCGTCCTTTGAAAAATGTAGGTAGAATAACAAGCAATGTTCGAAATTGTCGAAACGGTTGCCATTGTTATTCTACCTATATTTTTATCAAAGGAAAAGTCTGCGACGGCCCTATAGCCAAATTTTTTTTCTCAAAGACATAGGCCTACTGCGACTTTGTTCCAAATTCCAAGTATCATAAAAGGCATATTTTGGACTATATTGTGTATTTTTTTTTTTAATGTTTTTATATTGTAACATTCTCGCAATTTGGCCTCAAGAGTCCGGCTAAGCGCGTGGGACTTGACTAAGCAAAGGCAAATCACCTAGCTGCCGTAGAACACCCAAGGCGTTTGGGTTAATCCAAAACCAGTCTGCGACTTAAGAAACAAAGCCCTAGTGAGTGTACCGGACAAAAATGGGAAAATCCCTACAACGGTTAAGTCTAGAATCAACATTACTCAATGTTATTACAGAATGCCTTCAGGGTTCGAGAACCCTCCCTCCCTGGCGGTAGCCATGGAGTTGTCATAGCAGCAAAGCTGGTCTTTTCAAATCCCGCTGTGAGTCACTGGCATTGCCTTCGAAGGTCGTGACGTTGAAGTTTAACACGTCAATACCAATCTAGGCACGCTATCACTTATTACATGTATATTGATTATATAAGTCGAGTCGGAGACGAAAGCATAGTCCCCGTCATATGAAAATCCGATTCCTATGAAAATCGGACCCCTTTTTCCTATCATTGGTTAATCCCTCACACGTGACAGGTCATTCGCCCGTATGTGCTCCTAAAAATAGCATATTCTCGTACTCACGCATGCGCAATACTATGAGTCCACATTTCATGAAGTCGGATATTCACGCTACACCGGTTCGTTAGTGACTTCGTCATACGTATACATGTACATTTTACATAAAGAATCCATTTTACATGTTGAATACATGTACATACGGAAGACGGATAGTGCCACTCAACGAGTGTGAATTGATTTTTTTGGTGCGTGTGAATATATTTTTTTTGTACAGCGGCCGCCACTTACTATGACGACTTATGTGGCGACCGCCACTTATTATCTGGCGGAATAAGTGGCGGCCGCTGTACAAAAAAAATATTTTCACACGCACCAAAAAAATATATTTACACTCATTGAGTGGAACTCTCCGTCTTCCGTATGTACATGTACACATGTATACACGCGCGCACCCTACTAGGGCCCACTGGATAAAGTTGCATTAACTTCCGGTTCCAACGGTTCCAATGCTACTTAATGCGCAGTGGGCGTGGCTTAAACTGAAGTGACGTCATACTAACGCCTCGTGAGTGTACAGCGATCACGCGCTCGGATTCGTCTATACACATACATGTACAATTTTGGCTATAGTAAACCATTAGTGAAACTAAACAAACAACACAACGAAACTGTAATAACTTCTGTGCGATAAAGTAATGCTTTATTCAGAATACACCTCGACGATCAATTGTTCAGAAGAAAGTTCTTATTGACCCTAGTAGTAATATGAGGAGCTTTTCGGTCCCCAATGTGGAGGAATCAGGTGTGAGCCGCAAGTCAAATGAGTCTGGTTTAATACCGACACTCCATCAATCCGATTGTTGATTTGGAACCCAAAGAACCTCGCGATGGCTGTGGGGGGTTTTCTTGGATAAAATGTTTTTTACACAAAGAATCCATTTTACATGTTGAATACACTGTACTTTTTTTTTCAAAGTACATTCAGTGGGAAAGTTAGCTTCAATGCCTTCTTGAAAATCACACAATGTAAGTTATTAGTCTTCAGATGAAGGCACGAGTATTTTGCTTTGCATAAGTTTTTTTTCCGGACCAGAGTTTTTGGAAAAAGAATCTTGTAAATTAGGCTACATCTAAACAACAGTAACAATGGAGAACATCTACATGTATGTAGATAGAAACTTAGAAAGTTGAGGTTATTAAACCAAAATGAAAGAAGAACTGAACGCAAAACTAAACAACCCCATCGTTACCTGATGACAACTGTGCTTTGCTCGAAAACCTACATGGGAAATAAAGACATGAACTTTTAAGTATTTTGGACGAGCTTTATTAAGGGAATAAATATGTGCTTGCACGGTTTTAAACATTTACATAAAACTGGCTGGGAGGCCTGGCCGCGGATAATAGGAAGGCCAGGGCCATTATCCGCGGCCTGATCCCTAGCCGGTTTTAAACATACTTGTTTAATACCGGCCAAGCACATATTTATTCCCATTCATAAATACCTTTCGGTCAAAAAGTCCAATCAAGTCAAACATTCCCAAAATTCCAACGATTTTGTTTAACAATTTGTTTTGTGAAACACCCCTCTAGCCATATCTATGGTACATGCATGTCTCGTGCGCGCAGTGCTAAAAATGTCCTATGGAAATTGGCACAAGGGGCGGGTGCTGCACGATGTGGCTCAAAACGCAGGAATTGTGTCTAAAACCAGCCGGTGTTTTATCAGCGGTTTATTAAAAACGACCCACGTGACGGGCTCTTGACCAATAGGAATGGGTAAACTGTCTCAGGTATTTATGAATGAGTGTTGAAACAACATATTAAGAACAAACATATCAACTGAGGTGAGGTAATGGCAGAGCAAGGCTGTATTTTGAGATTTCAATTACATGTACTATTTAAAATTGACACTTTTTGTCAATATATGTTATTGGTTTATAATCGCAATGAGAATTTGACCGGTATGTCAGTAAGATGCCATCTATAGGAATGGTGTAAAACAAGTCCACAGAATGGAATACATGTATATTCAAAAATATATCATCAATAACCACAACAATCAAGTTTTTTTAATTTAAAATCAACAAAGCAAATTCAAGCAATATGAGGGGAACGACAAGCACCTCTGAAAAGATACAAGTATTTATAAACTTAACTATTTTGTAAGACACGAGAAATTATTTAATTTTGAAATAAAAGAAATTGATAATCTACCTGCTGATTTGTCCATCACGTGATGCAGCAGCGCCCTCAGTGGCAGTACAGGGTCATCTCACCAGAAAGACTTGGCACGCTCACAGATGTCGATTTTGCTCCATGTTGGGTATTCCTGTACGCTAACAAAGAACATGCAAATTCTAGGGTAAACCCTCCCCCTCCACCCTCCCCACTAAAAAAAAATAAAATTCAGAAAAAAAAAAAAACAAATTCATATTCCATCAAACACCCATAATTTGAAGGGGAAAATACAGTTTTCAGTCACAGCTGTTAATAATTATAACAACTGAATCTGGTCAGTGCTTTAAGTAAAACACTCAAATGTACACTTTCCATGATTGACAAAAAGAAAAGGGAATCACAACCATTTTTCTTGCTTTCAAATTTACAAAAAATGAGGATTCTCAGGTTAATGTGATGTACTCATCTCGTCCCATTAGTTGTTGGTTTAAGACACAAGCAAGAATCCAAGAAGATGGTAACATATTTCAGTCAAGTATGCAGTCAAGTAGCCTAAACAAAACAAAAACCCAGCTTGACTGTTATAATGTACATGTATCATTAATGACAAAAAAAGGTGTCCAAAAAAAGTTTTCACAAAAAAAGTGTCACAAAAAAGAGTCAACTTGCAATCAAGTTACCGGCAACAGTTAAGCAATTTATTCTACATTTACTAGAACTGATTAATATACGCTTACGGTTAAAAAGGATTTCCTTGAAAATTTTGCTCTAACGAGAATCGAAAATTGAGGTACGTACTGCATGGTCATCAGCCATTATGTAATCAAGTTTTGGCCATTCTTGTGGTAAATGTAAATGTATTATGTCAGTATTATTTTTGATACCAATAAAAATCAAAAGTTTTTGATATTTGGGGTAATCACATGCATACCACATACCTTACAGCTTAGCTCAGGTGATATATTGTGGGGGTTTTTTTTAGTCATTAATGTGAAGAAAGTTACCCATCTTGTGGAAACAAATTGACCACTTCATATAAGTTAGAGCAAAATTTTGCACGGAGAAAAACGCCATTACAGTTTCTAAAAATGTACACAAAATTATATCAGAAAACACAAACAAAAAGCGAAAGGTCAAAGTGTAAATGACTGGTTTAAAGAAATGGCTGACTCCTCATGATGACTTTTTTGAAGACGGCAGCTACAGTCTGATTGGGTATATCAGAAACCAATTACATTTTACCCAATTTCAAATATAACAAATCAACTTTTGGCATTACTGTGCAGCGATGTGGTGAATATTCGTGAGTCGTTACGTGGACAATGTATATACAACTTTTCTTTCCAAGCTACTTTCTGAAATTAGAAACCACATTTCCGCGTGATAAAATTAAGAACAAGAATTCATGATACAAACAATAAAAGAAGTTAAGCTATTAAGCATGCAGAACAAAAATATTTAAAAGATCAATTTCTTACGGACTTGTTTGAAAGACTGGTCTTGTCAGATTTGGCGACTGATGACGTCATTGGTGGTTTTCTTTCCGAGTGCCTCTAGAGGGTGTGTCTCTCCACACGTCTTGCAGGAGCCGTCTTGTCTTCCGGTGACGTGGTTGATACTTGGCTGACCTTTACACTATGCTCTTCCTATTGCTGTTGATGTTGCTCTTGCTGATGATGTTGCTGATGCACACAACTGCTCACATTGAACAACTCGCTTGGGTGAGATTCAAACGTCCGAGACGACTTGTGGTTCCAAGCCTTGTTCCAGGTCGTCCAAAATTCCACGAAACTTTCCAAGGTCCAGTTCCCAAAGTTCCAAATTTCAATTTTTGGTTTTTGTTTTACATTTCATATGACATTGCTTCATGCTAATTTTGCCTCTTGAAAAGTCTGGTAAGTATGTACAACCAAGCTTTGAAAATTTTCCTCCGATACAAAAAAAAATCAAATGCGACAAAGCCTAAAAACTATGTACATTTACAACATTTGAAATTTCACAGCCAAAAACAGAGACCCTTTTGTGTCTTTTCACAGGGTGTGCAGAACTGAACACAATAAAATTCACAAGAAATTGTTCTAAAATTTGCCCCATAAAGCATACCAGATAACTAATGCTACAGTTGATAAATGTTAAGTTCACGAGTCACAGTTTGATTTCCCAACACAGTGGGCGTTTTCTTTAGCAGGTTACACATACAATTGTGAAATAGAGTGATGACGAATTCCTTGTTCATGATGTCAGATACTTCCTAAGAGAGGGAGAATAGGTGTAATTGAGAGAAACAAAGAAAACTGGGTGAGCATCAAGACATTTTAAACACTTCACATTACAAAATGCTAGCATAATTTTAAAATGGTACAATACAAACTACAGCAAGATTTTGTTACAAAGAGAATTGTACATGTGCTTCACAATGTTTTAAAAAGTTTTTTGAAAAATAAGGCCTATTTTAAACCTCCTAGTTTTAATTACTTTCAAAATCATTCAGAATTTGCACAGCCAAGAATCATGGTGGTACTTAAACACTGAAGCATTTTGAAGTGTTATACATATTTACAACAACAAAAAAGCAAAATGGACCAGCGTTCTTACAATGTACAATCAGATATTGATCTATTTCCCCAAACATTTGTATATTAAAATCAAGGTTGAGCACCTATATTGACCAAAAAAAGTTAAGAATTATTCTCTTGGCGAGTTAACATGGCAAACAGTTTTCAAACCAATATGGAACAAGAAAATGTTGATCACTATTCCATTTTGGTAGGCCATGTTTTATTTAGATGGTACGGGTGGTACTAGGCACTATTTGACAGGGGGAGGAATGTCCCAATTTAAAAACAAAAATGCTAAACTTTGGTGTTAACATTTTCTATTGTGGCAATGAGCATTTGAAACAACCACGAAGAAGCAAACAACCAACCCCAGCCAATCAAACACAGCTTGGCCGTATTTTAAAAGATTCAGGAGTAGGCCTATACAAGCCAGCCACGATTTTTTACATGGAGTACACAACATAAACAGCAGATTATTTTGTCGGATTTAGTCTATACAAGTGTATCCTTAATTTATTGAACCCTTCACAAAAAAAGCAAGCTACGTCCAATATTCAACAAACTATCAAAGCCATGATCATACATATTTAAAAAAAAAAAAAAAAAATCTGCAATCTTTACTAACAACACAAAAAAAAAATGATTTACTAAATCTTGGTCACTTCTTTCATATATTCATGAGAACAAAAAACTTCAAAAAATGACAAACTTTTAAACAAAAACGACACACAACACAAAAACTTTTGAACATTTGGAACATACTGATTTAGAACATTTTAGAAAAGAGTACTGCAAAGAAAACGTAATTACTTTACGATTCACATGAAGAATTTAAGCATGTACCCCCCTGGAAATGCATGAGGGAAATGCAATTTTGTTCCCTAGCAACGAAAGCCCAATTGCACATTAACTTCTTTGACTTCTGCTCGTAAACAAATGGCGATTCTCAGATGATTTGAGCGAATTTTTGTTTAAACCAGTAAAAGAAGAGGTGAAATGCTGTGTTGCCCTTGAAATACATGTAGTAGTAATAGGAATGATTAATTATATTAGTCACATCACGAACAATGTTTCTGTGGGCAAATTCATGGTGACTTAATCCAGAAGATAAAAAGACCTACCACACATTGTGTTGGCCACGCAATTTTAGTTTAAAGGTGTATGTAATATACAACATTTGCTTTTGATGTAATTTTATAGTTTTTGATGTAAAGTTTAAAGCAAACACTGTTACACTGACCTGTTTAAAGTTTTGTGTTCATAGATGCTTGAACAACCAAGAAAAAAATGCTTTTGTAGTCTGGTTCCCTGACCCTAGTTTTTCAGACAAAATAGAGATATTTATAGACGCTGGGGAATTGTCAGGTCAGGGAATCAGACTAGATCGTTTCAAGTAGTGGCTTGCAACCGTTCACGGATGTGTAACTGATTGCGAACAAAATGTGGACTTACTAAATTTGGTAATTTTGGGGCAGAATTTGGAGGGAAAAAAATCAGGTTTTTCCCCCAACGTTGGTCGGCCGACCATCATTGTAAATTTGATATAAAAATTCCACTTTTCTTGAAAATGACAGTACACAGAATGCTTGAGACTATTATACACTTGCAGTCAAGTAAGCAACTTCATAATAATTTGGTAGTTTTGTTTTTTGATGTTTGCAAATGCTGTATATTACCTTTAAGTGACAGAATGCAGAATTATTTCCAGCTTCCTAAATTTCCAACAAACTGACAAACAAAGCAAAGGGCTCAGTGACGTTCACAATAGCAAAATGCAATGCCTTAGATCCTGGTCTGCTTAAGAACGGTATTGATTACAAAGTGTTCCCCCAAAAAAGAGAGGAACACATATAAAGTGATTTATAAGCCCTAACCACCACGTTTTGTCATCGGATTCATATATACATGTACATGGTGCAAATTGTTACACTCTGTCTCACATTGTGGTTGTGTCCGAACTTTTCAACACACACACACAAAACATTTGGTGGCAGCAGCACTTTAGAAGTCTCACTTTATTTGTATTTTTTTTAAATATATGAATATGTGAGCTCTTTAACCCTAACCACCCCAACCCCTTCAAAATCCAACTGCATGTTTTGTTGGAATCTGTTGGAGTGAGTACTACACTAGTAAACTGATTATGCTTTACATGGGGTCAAGCATACCACCATAATCAGAGTCCAACAGTTAGTTTACCATATGGTGTTGGATTTTGCAAGAGTGAGGAAGGATCTTAGTAAATCACTCAAGGGGGTTAGGGTTAAGGTACAAAAAGATCAAAATATTGTGGCAACTGGGCATATATCCCAGTATAAACAATATGTTGTCAAAAGCCATCTTCAGTCATGTCAGTCTTAAAAAAAAGTTAATTTGAATAATAACACTTAAACAAGGGGACAAAGCCGGCTTCGTTTCCTTTTCTAATTCACACACAATTAGTATGCTAAGCTTGCCACAAATCAATTAAACCCTATGTACATGTACTCTAAAGCCAAATTACACCTTAGTGGAGCTGCTTAGGTCCATTTTTGGCCCAAATCGTGCACTTTGTGGTAAAAGCATGAAATTTGGCAGGTTGGGTCCAAATGGGCTAGAATTCATTTTAAGATCGGGACCCATCCTGGATCTTGCCCATTTTTGGGGCGGCGCTTGATTTTTTTTTAAAAGGGGGTGCAAACAATACAAATTCATAAAAACTGTATTTAACATCCATTTTGGTTTGAAATAAACTTAAACATAAAATATAACATTCTAGCATTCGAACACCAGTTAATTTCCACCCATTTTGTGGGCGTGGCCTAAATGTACAAAAGAGGCGGTATATATTAGCAGTTTGGTTCTAATATGGAAAACATTATTTGGTTTGGTGGTAAAATCCTGAAAATTGGCAGGTCCAGTTAAAATGGGCTGAAAATAATTTTAAGAGGTGAACACATCTTGGATCTTGCACAATTTTGGGGGGCGGAGCTTGATTTTTCAAAAAGGGAGTGCAAAAAATTAAAAAACTCAGAAAAACTGTATTTAACATCCATTTTCCTTTGTTCTGCATGCTTGAAATAAACTTAGACATGAGAAATAACTTTATGAGAAATAACACGTTAAAATTGTGCAGCAGCAGGATTCCAGTCGAACCAGTGAGTTTGGTGGTTTGAGACATCATCTTACACTGAAAGACATCATCTTACATTGCCGACGCGCATGGCTATGGCGACGCGCGCGCATACCAGATACCAGAGAAATAATCGTTTGCTTCGTTTCGTATGAATAAAAAGGAGTAAATGCTTCAGATTTCAAATATGCACTTGTCATTTACAAGGTTGGGTTGGGGCAACCTTGAAATTATAAAGTAAAATAATTCTGCGCAAAAACTACTGCATTTGTTAAAGTTCATAAAGTACAAATGATACCATATGTTTTTATGAATAAAACATGGCATTTGCTTTTTCTACCACTTTGAAGCATTTACTCGCATCTGTATGAATAAAAATTAAGCAAACACTTTTACTAAAAACCATTTGCTCTTGAGTAAATGGCCTGCAAAATGTAAAGCTTTACACGTTTATTAGTTTGCAGAAAATAAAACTATCGTAACCGAAACGGAAAGCGGTACCGGGGAGGGTCACGTGCTGGAGGACAGATACAAAAAAAGCGCACCAAACGTGACGAACGCAATGCCGTTTACGTGCACAATGCGCTGTGCATCGGCACCCATGTTCTACATGTGGATTGGGTTTTCAGTCCCTACCTGATTCCGTGGGTTTTCCCCAGACTATTCTTCTGGGGTTTTCCTCCCACCTCTAAAACTGTAATTTCTTCTCATTGTCTTCTCTCTACGTTTTTTTGGGGGGGTTTGCGAGCTACAGTGCCTGGGGCATGCACTTTTGAGGATCCTTGGTTTCATTACCAGAAAAAAAATTATTTATCGTTTACTTCGTTTCGTATGAATATAAAGGAGTAAATGCTTCAGATTTCAAATATGCACTTGTCATTTACAAGGCTGGGTTGGGGCAACCTTGAAATTATAGTAAAATAATTCTGCGCAAAAATTACTGCATTTATTAAAGTTCATAAAGTACAAATGATACCATGTTTGTATGAATAAAACATGGCATTTGCTTTTACTTCCAATTTGAAGCATTTACTCGCATCTGTATGAATGAAAATTAAGCAAACACTTTTACTAAAAACCGTTTGCTAAATTCTGAAAATAATTATTTTTACCTTTAAGCTTTTGCTACACTATAAGCGTTTACTTCGTTTCTTACGAATAAAAAGGAGTAAATGCTACAAATTTAAATATTTACTTGTCATATTTCAAAGTTGGGTTGGGGCTACCTTGAAAATATAAAAGCACATAATTCTGCACAAAAATTACTGCATTTATTAATGTTAATCGCAAAAAAGTACAAATAATACCATACGGTAGTTCGTATGAATAAAAATAACAGCGTTGCTGTTGAAACCCCTCAGCCAGAGTCAAGTTATCATCCGGAAACCATTAACTCAACATGGCGACCTTGACCTTTGACCCCAGAACCAGTCCCAACATGCCTGTACCAATGGGAAACCCCCTACTGAAGATAGACCCCAAAAATTCATGTCTAACTGAAGTTATCATTCGGAACCATTTACATTTAACTCACCACGGTGACCTTGACCTTTGACCTTTTGAACCCAAAACCAATCCCAACTTGCCTGTACCCAAGGGCAACCCCCTACCTAAGTCAAACACCAAAATCTCATTTCTAACTCAAGTTATCATCCGGAAACCATTTACATTTAACTCACCACGGTGACCTTGACCTTTGACCTTTTGACCCCAAAACCAATCCAAACTTGCCTACTCCCAAGGGCAACCCTCTAGCAAAGTTAGACACCAAAATCAACTGAGGGGTAAAAACTGGCATTTGCATTACTCCCATCTGAATGAATAAAAATTAATCAAAGGCTTTTACTAAAAACCATTTGCTCTTGAGTAAATGGCCTGCAAAATGTAAGCTTTACACGTTTATAGGTTTGCAGAAAATAAAACTATCATAACCGAAACGGAAAGCGGCACTGGGGAGGGTCACGTGCTGGAGGACAGATACAAAAAAGTGCATCAAACGCGACGAACGCAATGCCGTTTACGCGCACAATGCGCTGTGCATCGGCACCCATGGTCTACATGTGGATTGGGTTTTCAGTCCCTACCTGATTCCGTGGGTTTTCCCCAGACTATTCTTCTGGGGTTTTCCTCCCACCTCTAAAACTGTAATTTCTTCTCATTGTCTTCTCTCTACGTTTTTTTGGGGGGGTTTGCGAGCTACAGTGCCGGGGGCATGCACTTTTGAGGAATCCTTGGTTTCATTACCAGAAAAAAAATTATTTATCGTTTATACTTCGTTTTGTATCAATATAAAGGAGTAAATGCTTCAGATTTCAAATATGCACTTGTCATTCACAAGGCTGGGTTGGGGCAACCTTGAAATTATAAAGCAAATAATTCTGCGCAAAAGCTACAGCATTTATTATATGTTAATCGCGAAAAATTAATATACAGTGTAAACAAAGTTCATAAAGTACAAATGATTCCATGTTCGTATGAATAAAACATGGCATTTGCTTTTACTTCCAATTTTGAAGCATTTACTCGCATCTGTATGAATGAAAATTAAGCAAACACTTTTACTGCACTATTTTAAACGATCAAGATCCAGGATGGGTCCCGATCTTAAAATGATTTTTAGCCCATTTTGACCCCACATGCTGAATTTCATGCTTTTACTACAAAGTGCACGATTTTTCGCTTAGCAGCTCCACTATTTGTTCTGCACTATTTTAAACGATCCAGGACTGCAAAGCTGACACAGTCTTACTGTACATACGTAGTTTGGTTTCCTATCTTTATGTGGAAAGAATTTTAAATTCAGTCTGTGAAGTGTTTTGAATCTGTCACATTCTCATCAAATGTTTCTTGCCTTAAGTTCCGCCATGTATAAAATCAGAGGTTACTCTTACAAATAAAGCAGACTAAGGCAGAAAAAAAAAAATAATCGGTCTCTGGTCAGACCGAAGTTCCGGAATTGATACAGCGATGCGGGGTTTTTTTTTGGGGGGGGGGGTGTTTTTCTTTTTTTTCCAAGCTTGAATTGTACAGACAAGGTGGGTACTATTTTGTTTTTTTGTGTCCTCATTATACATTGGTGTTCTCCATAATTTGCCTTGGTGCCCTTTATCATTTGCCTTGGTGCAATTTCCCCATTCCTTGGTGCTCCTTGGTACAAAAATTTGAGGAGGTGCGGCAATAGAGGGCGCTGTTCAGGGATGTGATTGGTCTGTGACCAAAAAAACCTGAAAATTGTATGCATGAAGTGCAAACTCTGGCGCGCAAGAAGCGCAAAGCCATTACGGCGTGGGGTCGGGGCCCGCATAGAGGGCCCCTGAAAAATTTGAACTTTAGAAGCTTCAGGTGCATTTTAGAGCATTTCAGTTGAGATCTTGTAATATTTTTTTTTTTTAAATCAAAATCAAAATCACGGCCGCTAGCGCCGCAAACATTCAGTCTGGTCGGCCAGACATCGCGCTGTACACACGGCGCAGTGTCAGTGACAGTGTGCATTGCTGCACTGTGAACGGCCCATCCCACGTGGCCAAAAATTCTGCACTACTGCAGAAACACGCTGCGATGTTTCTCCACAGGTTCGAGTTTTGCAATCTCGTCATTTCAATGGAAAATACATACACAGAAAATGAAGATCATGTTCTGTGAATTAATTTGCAGAAATTCTCTGTTTGTTTGGTATTTTTACGATCCAACTTCGGCCGATTATGCACGAAAAATGATGTAAGTACGGGCAGTAGTCACTGGTTCCGGTCCTTCATCATAGCATTGATTCTGCTAGCACGCGAAGGGTACCAGTGTACCATTAGTCTGTACACCTGACCAGCGCAACACGTGCATCTCAAGTACCGACACAGGAGCTAGACCTAAATAATCACAACCTCGGACCCGAGCGAAAAATCACATAATCGCACTAATGGCAACGCATGGTCTTCAACTTCGTTCTCACATTGGGTATTCAATAAGTGCGTGCGTTAAAAGATACATGTATATCGATCAACGAAATTTATGTCCGTAAGTAAATTTCGGATATTTCGGCAAGCAAAACTCATTATGAATAATTAATTAGCACTTTCTACCCCGCTATTTTCTCAACGGATTCACACAATTCACGTTGGTGGACTTTTGAGGCCCCAAAAACTGGATTTCTGAAAAAAAACAGAGGAGCTTCAGTGTTAATTTGAAGGAAAAAAAAGGTTGACACGCATGATTAAAATCGACGCGCGCGCTGACCAGAGACCGGAGTATTTTTTTTTTTGGCCTAACTACGCTTTTTTATTTTTGTGCTCAAGTACAAACATGCATTTTCTTTGTTATGCAAAGAAGATGCATAGTTTCATGGTGAAAAACATGGAAAGATATTTCTTGTATTGTTAAGACATGGTTATGAGACGAGTAACTATCGCTCAATGTTGCAAGCAGTATGCTCTGATGATCTTCAAAGCACATTGACAATAGAGTACAAAAGTGTGATGTCATCTGTCTTTGTTCTGTTCATGCGCTGGTCAGCACGTGAACAGAACAAAGCACACATCAAGCTCAGGTATGAACCTGGGCCCAATTTCATAGAGCTGCTTAAGCAGAAAATTTGCTTAAGCACGAAAAAACATTGCTTAGTAAAATTAGGTTACCGGCCAAAACTCCATGTGATGTACATTGCTTGTGACTGGTATTTAGCTGTTGTTTACTTAGCATAACAATCGCATGCAGTTTTGGCCAGTAACCTGATTTTATTAAGCAAGACGTTTTTGTGCTTCAGCAAATTTTGTGCTTAAGCAGCTCTATGAAATTGGCCCCAGTATACACAGGAAAACTTTGGTACCCTAAAGACAGATCCAAATGGCCCCGCCCACTGTGCACATGGCAACTTTTAATAACACGTGAGAAAGAGAGAGTTGGGGGAGACCAATGGGAGGGACTTTTGAAAGCATTGCCAACGATGCCTTAAGCTCACGCACAGACCTTATGGCTTTTTGCACATTCAGATTAAAATAAGTTGTGCGTACTTATGCTATACGCGCACGGACCACTATACACAGGCGGTGTGTCCCGAAAGCAGTCTAAACGTGCCCTCTCTCATTCGCGCACGGAGCCCACGGCGCGTTACAATGAACTACTTGAAGTACTTGTCCACCATGAATAGTTTCAAATCTTCATTAGCAACATGCAATCATAAGAAACAATGATGAATACTGTACAAATGATCTTTTAAGTCGTTCCGAGACTTCAGTACCTGTCTACATTCAATCAAAGGCAACTACATGTACATGTAAGACTACATAAAGATATTTCTGTAAAAAGATTAGTTGCAGCCGATGTCTCCTGCTAAATACTGAAAAAGAAGATTGGTTAGAAAGTAAAAAAAAATACTATTTGTATAATTAACATTCATCAACCATTAAACTCAGTTCAAACATTTTTTCAAGCATTTCTCCGTGAAATGATCTATTTCCCCTAATTATTCCATTTTCATAAAACTGCTACGAGCTTATCGTTATTCACTGCATAATTCATTATTTATGAACATCTATCATTTAACGTATATCTCTACCATTATATTGGAGGTTAAATAACTCACTTGCAAATGTGTGTATCTTGATGCAATTTGTGTAAGGAACCAATAATGTTAAATTTTGTTGCTAGGAAAAATACATGACCAACCGCAGTAAAACTGGTAGCCAGACTAACACATACTCTCCATAATAATGTTTAGGTACAGTTCCGTTGATATTTTGCAATGGTGAAACACTTGTTGTATCTCTGGTGAATTAAAAAATAATGCAAACTTTCAAAAAAAGTCTATATTGAGGTTGCATTGTGTCTTAAGATAAACATTACAATAAAAAAACCTCCCACATCAATTGGAAATTATTAGATTTAGCGTTTGCTAAGAAGAATATGTTAAATGAACATTTAACAACTTATACTCCGTTCCAAAAAAAAATGGTGTCTACAGTTTTCATGAAAAGCCAACACGTTCATGCATGAATATTGCATGAATATTGCTTTTCACTTTAAATTAATGAAGAATGAACATAATCTCCACTCACAGACAAGCAAGGTCACACAAAAAAAAGAAGTTCAAAGTTGTAGTAAAAACCCTTCTATGGCATTTTCAAGTTTGTTTACAGCAAGAACTCTATTAAAGCAAAACCTGATGAAATCAGCCTCAATAATTTTTTTTTTATAATGGTAACAATTATTTTTCTTTTACAAAATAAAATGAAATTTGACTTCTGGCAGAGTCCAGAATGACAAGGTACAACAAATCTCTTTTTACAGTTCCGTAGTCTGACCCTACTTTATCCAAATAACATGGTAACTTGACAAGGAAAAAAGGATAAATGAAAACTACTATAGATTACATCTAAGATGAATTATGAACCAAATGGGGGAAAAAATGCAATTTTTGGGTTTTTGGGGTTCGACTTTAGCATATCACAAACTGATAATGTCTGCATGTGTTCACTGATTTCTCTGCATTTTCACCACAAACTGGCTTAAGAAAAACAAGGTGATCTGCGGATTGCACATGTTGCCTATTTCCGAGGTCAATCCCTATATGTTTCGTGTTATTAAAAACTCAATCTGTTTTTGCATTTTTAAACAATGACCTCCAATAACCCCTAGATGACCTTTGACCTCCAATTTCGGAAAACTTGTCATAAACCCCCACCCAAGGATCACTCCATCCACGTTACATTGAAATCCATTAAATTTTGTAGACAAAAAAACATTTGAAGCATATTTGAACAATGACCTCTAATGACCCCTACATGACCTTTGACCTCAGTAATCCATTGAAGAATTGTGTCTTCCCACCAAAGGGTGACTGCATCCAAGTTTCATCCAAACCCATGAAAGCATGTAGAAGTTTAGGCGACACAAAAATCACCACAGAAAAAGATGAATGAATTCAAAAAACACATTTGCTCTAAATAATAAATTCTTTTCATGGAATGTTTATAATTTTGTCCACACGTCAAACATTCAAAATTGTGCTACTGAATTCACAACACACATTTGGTACATGTAGCTGAACGATTTGCAAAGCTGGACAAATTAACAAATCCAACTTATGTTCCGGAGGTTTACAATTTTTTTTAAAAAATAACTACCTACGATTAACAGTATGCTCCTTCAATGTAGCCAATTGGCCAATGTGCATTGGCTCCAAGAGGAATGCTTCACAATTATTTACAAGTAAAATCTGCTAACCAACAAAAGTGTGCTGCAAGGCACATTGATTGGTTCATTATTACAAGGTTTGATGCAGATCAGATGACAAGAGCACCATTTTGTTTTGCATTATAAATGCACGTCACTTCTTTGAATGTTTCCCAGTTTTCCAAATACAATTATTATTGATAGCAAGCAGTGTTTCCCCTGCCCATTCAAACGTGAGGTGGCCCACCTCGCTACTTTCAGTGACCACCTCGCTCAATTTTTGCCAATATCACCACCTCGCTGTGAAGATTGGCAAAAAAGGAAATATCAATTCAAAGATTTTCATTTTGTGTAATATATGAGCATTTTCCTTTACCTCCATGTATCAAGAACTCACAATTTCGATGTGTTTTTGGAAGCATCGCACATTTTTGTGAGCGCTGCATTCTTTTCAGTTTACAGACTGTAAATTTCGTTTCAATCATCAATTTGAATTGTTACCACCTCGCTCAGTTCATTAGCCAGGGGAAACACTGATAGCAAGTAACTCAAGGCACAGCTCCCAGAACCTAAAAAAACCACAAGGCCACTTTAATTTATTCACTTACCTGACCTGTAAGTTTTACCCTTTCCACAAAGATACAAAAGCAATACGCGTGAACAAAAGACACAATTTCATGTACCAATCCCAGCCCCCCCCAACAAAAATTAATAAATAAATATATTATACAGGTTTTTAGTGAAGCGTCTAAAAATTGTTAGAACTGCTAATAACAGTTAGGAAGCAACACATCCTTTGAGCTTGGAGTTGATCCCACTTCTGGCACCAATTTTAAAACAAAATAACTTGCTTATTGTTTAGGTTATTATTTTCGAGATGGTTTTGTACTTGTTAGTCTGGTCAAGAATCTCATACGAGTAAAAAAAAATCAAGATATTCTTCAAAATTCCTTCGCTATATTATTTACAGGTAATTTATTTTACGAAATGCTAATTTTCCTATATTCATCTCTTACAATATACATTCTCCCACCCTCCTAATACTGGTAATGATAATGCTTGCTTTCCTCTGATATTATGAGGGAAACTCTAAGCCATAGGCTCATTAATTTTAATGAAAAGTTACAAATTTACTGAAATTAAGTTTTCAATTGTTGACACGGTTTCTCTTACGCGTCACAAAAAGAAAAGAAATTTTGTTGTATACACACTGAGCCATTTACACTATTAGGAATTACCGAGCTCCAATATTTTTTACTCATTTTTAGATGTTATAAGCTTCTCAAACTTCTCACTTGCTAAAGTTTTGGCTTGAAAAAGCTCAATTGAAATTAGACAAAAAATACTTGGTACAAAATAAACTTCTACAATCTAGTTTGAGGTGTCGTATACAGTGTACAGTTCCTTCACTCACTGTTAATTCATGTAATAGGCCTATACACAATTTTATTAACATTTTCATTTTTTATATGTTGGGCATGTTTAAAAACAGTCGGATTAGGTTTGGTGTTCGACCATTATTTCACCCTATGAAATTGCGAACAAAAACTCACAACTGATTGTGTTACTGTCAAATGCGGTTTTATCCCCCACCCACGCAAAAATGTTGTAGTGCTCAAGATTAACAAATTTTGATTGTGCTAATACTAAGCGAAAAATGATATAAACTACAACCAAGATTTTCATGTACATAAACATTTACTTCTATACTCATATACTGGACGTGAGTTCCATTTGCCGTGCATTGTACTCGTACTGATTATGTGAAAAATGTGCTTGGTGTGAATGAATTTATGGGGTTTTTTCTACAATATTTATGACTTGTACTCAAAAAACATCCATACTGAAATACTAATCATTTAGTCTCACTTTTTAGACTTAACATGTGAATACAAACCCCAAATTCTTGAGGTCTTTCCTCAATACATCAGACACAAGAATTTGAACAATATATTAAAGAACGCACACAAAAATTACAGAGTAATTATTTTGGGGCAATCTGGGGAAAAAAGAGCACAATTGAATGACCAAAAAAAATCAAAAAAACAATCTCAACCAACAAAATGAATTGTCTGCACAGAAAGATGGGCTTTTCTAAAAAATCAAACAGCAAAGAATTAAACATCAAACTGCAAACAATGCTTACATATCTGTATAATCTACAGCTTCTTTGGTTTACATACAACCTCAAAAAGGCCGATATTTACATGTAGGGGATAAAATGTGGGTTTTAAAACATAACAACTCACAACTACATATACCATCATTATCCTACAAAGCTACACATCCGTATTAGGAAAGAATTCAGTCTGTCGAATTTGCGATTGATGGGGTTATAATATCAGGGTTCCCAGCACTTTATGAAAACAAAATTCCCTGACTTTCTCTGATATTTTCCAAAAGAAATTTCGAAATTTCCAAAGCCATCATAGCCAGTCAGTCGATTGACACAACTACGACATATGGCACAGAACGCTTGATGCATACCAAAGACTTTTTCCTGATTTTTGTGTGTTTTTTCCAAGTTTTCCCCGACTGGAAAAATGGAAACTCATTTTCAAGGTTTTGCCTGATTTCCAGAGCGGCAGGGAACCATGAAAATGTATACAAGGGCACAAGTGAAATTCAACCTATTTCCTTACCACACTTGTAAATCTGCCAAACGGTTACCTCCATCTTACCACTGAAACATTCAAAATATAAAACTACAACATACAACATACACTGTTTTTTTCCAATGGAAAAGGGACCCTTCATTTCACTGAAAACCGATAAAATATTCACTTGTCATTTAATCCTGCAACAAAAAGAAAATAAATTGTCAGAACAGACGTTGCATTGAAATGTAGCATTCACGGACCTTCTGTGGAAAAAAACTTGCACGTTGCCCTGTGGACAATAAGAACAGTTAGTCATTCGGGATTATCAACAAACATTAACTGCTTCTTTAAACGGTAAGCAAAGCTTCGAATTATTCTTTGAACAATGCGTTAAGTTTATTTTAATAAACTCGAATATTCAAATTATTGACACCAAAACTACTATTATTGGAGTGCTCTCAAGAAAAAAGAATTTCAGACTCTTAATGCAATCAACAACAAAAATTGGATAAAAAAAAAAACTTTAAAAAGTCTTGAAATGTTACCTTTGCATGCCATTTTATACGTACCTCGGGGCTGCTATTTAATTGATGATGAATACTCCTGATGATGAATTTAACATTCAATTGATGATTTATACGTACCTCTATCTGGGATTAAAGGTTAACGTAATAAACGCTTCGCACATATCAATCAATCAAAAAAGAAGACCATCGCCTAAAGAGTAGATGCCACCTTTTCTGGCGGACGATTCTGTTGGTGTGCCAACATCCCTAAATTCTTAAACTAGATGTTTCTTCAAAAGCAACAGAAAAAGGACACATCATTTCTAAAAAAATACACAGTGATCATTCAAAATTGGGATATTATGCAGACCTACCTCAGTGTCGCTAACAGGATGCGACGTCCTAGCGGCGGCGATACTCGCGATCACGGTCACGATCCCTCTCCCTTTCTCGGTCCCCTCTCTCTCTAGTCGACGAGGAGTAATCGTTGCTGCTGCGCTCCCGGCTGCGATCGCGATACTCACGGTCCCGGCTACGTGATCGTTCCCGACGCTCCTTGTGACGAGAGCTCTTGGACTCGCGGTTGCGGTGACGGCTCTCGTCACGCTCCCGTGAGCTCCGTTCTTTGCGCCTGCGATCAGGATTAGAGGAGAAATTGAAAAATTAGCCCAGGACTGTTTACCTTTGGTATATTTCTTAAGACAATTTTGTTTTCTTAGGCCTCATCTCCTTAGTTTTCTCAGACAGTTGTGGGAAAAAGTTCTCTGCTAGGCTTTAGTTTTGGAATATTTTCTGCACTACTTGCAGGAAAACTTTTATTAGCTGTTGCAAAAAAATTCAAACCATCAATCTGCAGGTCTCTTGCTTTCCAAAATTTCATGTTAATACTTTTTTTAAATCCACAATCTTGGCTGGAAAAATAAAGAATACTTTCAATTCCAGAATTTGCCTTTAGTAAGCATATTTCCCCTTCATCTAAAAATCACTCACATAGACACAACAACGGGTGATCAGCCACTAACCGTCCCAATTCTTCAAAATCCTCTTTGCAAAATGGAGGATTTTGGAGGATTGAGGCTACATGGCAAAAATGTTTGGCTGATTTTGGGAGATGCACTGTGTCAGGGTCTTGAGCCGGACCTTGTGTTGTTTATGCTCAGCCATGCATACATTTAGGCCTTGATTATACTTGGAATCCTTTGCATTGCTCCAGGATGTCACTGGCTCTGCCTCAACATACTGACAGTGATTGCTGGTGGATTTTGCAGGATTGAGGCAGTGGTCACCCCTCCAAGGACCACATTCAAAAAATAACGGATGATTTTGGAGGATTGAGGCTGTATGCATTTTTTTACATGGAGGCAGTTGGATGATCTAGGTTGCATCCTAGCAGAGATGCCAAGGGAGTTAGGGTTAAAGGGCCATGAAATGAATATGACTCTGATGCATATTTGTATCAAATATCCATTCCTCTGAAATGTATGAAAACTACGACACATCCCATTTTGCCAAGTGCTCTTTTGTCAACATTTAAACTGTGTCATGCTTTTCTATGGCAACTGCAGGTGTTGTTGCTGTGTTGTCACTTTAAGAACACACTCTATAGATTAGGGTTTTCCTCTTCAAATTGTAAACCAAAATTCTACTTATTGAAACATTTGAGCAGAAGGTTTTCTCATTGTCTTACTGTCATATATTGAAACAAGGAACCAATGAAAGCAGAAAAATAACCACAGCAAACTCCTAAAAATTCTGGTGACTTTTTATGCTGAAGCAGTTGTGTACCTGAAGTTTCTGCCTTGAATGACATCACAGTTTAGCTCACAAATATGGACATTTATATCAGCATATAAACCAAAAAAGCCACCAAGACGCCCTTAAAATTGCAATATGAAGATTACAAATAAAGTGAGATGAACACAATGATACATTTCAAGGATAACATTTTTTTAATCCATTACATGGCCCTTTAATCATACTGTGTGTCGCTTGTAATTGCTTGCAAGCTGATTTTCACTTAACAAGCAAAAAAATGCTTAGTACTTTTCTCGATTGACAGGTTTCGCTAAGCAGGGAGTCTTACCTGGATGAGGAGCCGTAGGACTTAGACTCGATGCCATGCAGGCAATCCTGGAGTGAACTGACCAGGACCTTACACCGGTCGTCGGTGGAGACCTTGGACTGCTTGATGAGTGAAATGGCTGTCACTAAGGTCTCGATGGCACTGGGGTAATTGGCTGAACGTATGCGGGAAAACAACACAATCACCCAATTAATAATAAAAATCAATTTAATTTCATTTTTCCTAAAATTTATTTTTTTCCTAAAATTTAATTTTTCCTAAAATTTAATTTTCCTAATATTAAAAAATTAAATTTTCCTAAAATTACAACAACAAAAAATTTTCCTAAATTAAAAAAAGGGGAGAAATTTCAATACGGGCGATTCCCAATACGGTGCGCCACCAACAGGTTGCCACGGAGAGTCCATTTTTCGCAGTGCATTGTGGGAGAGGGTCGACAAATTTGCCATAACGCAGGATGCTTAATAAAATTGTTAGTTTTTTTCTGGTCAGTAGTTTTGTGAGCATATGATTTGAGTATCTTTTCTTTCTTCTCTTCTTTTGATCATGATGTTTTTGATCAAGATGTTTGATCAAGGTGTTTTTTTATGAGGCGGCAGAATGCTATGCCCGGATCTATCAAAAATTTCCTCAAGTTATCTCCTGACGTTCGTTCAAATCAAGAGAAGTCGGCCATGTTTGTGTCGACCGTAAACTTGAAAAAAATGGACCCTCCAGGGCAGCCTCTTGGTGGGGCACTGAATTGGGAATCGCTCGCATTGTTCAATCAAAGTTCTTCTTGAGTTATGTAGATATGTTTGTCAGGGTAAAAGGTTTAGACATGGATTGACAAAACAACTGTTGCCTGTTTGGATAAGGTCCATGGGTTTTTTAAGGCCCTTCGGGTTAACAAAACGCCATGGAGAACTTGACATACAATAAGCATTTTACAATAAAGCTCACCTTTACTGGGCCGAATTTCATGGAACCCGTAACGGTTAGCGAGAAATCGCCGCTAACTATAGCGGAAAATTCCGCGCTAATGGTTAGCGTATTTCACAGGTTATCAAGGAATTTTGGCTTGTGCGCATGCGTACTTCCCGTAACTAAGGATTCTGTGCTTACAAGGTTAGCGCAGAATTTTTGTGCTAGCTCGGTTAGCACAAAATTGCGGGCCGTTAGCACAAAATTCGGCGTTACGGATTCCATGAAATTGGGCCCTGGTGTCCATGATAGCACTAATTGCTTGTTTGCTTGCTGTGATTTGGTCCGAGGGTTTTTAACACCCCCTGGGAGGAAACCATGGACCACTTCACAGCAGACCACACGCTCGGCTTTGCTGACATCTATGACAGTACTTGTAAAAGCACTAATCATCCAAGAGCCAGTATAACAAAACATGTTGTGATATTTGGGGGGGGGGGGTGCCTAATCAACCTTACTTGAAGTAGACGCTGAATTGCAAAGGATGCAGCTACAACACGGTCACACCAAAGGCATGTTAAGGCGCCTTACCAAGCATGTCTGACCCACAGTACAGCAAGATCGAAAGTGTGGATTTTTGCAGAGAGAGGAAAACTGGAGAACCAGGAGAACAACGCCATGGTGTGTGAAACGCCATGGTGTGCGAAACGCCATGGTGTGCGAAACGCCATGGTGTGCGAAACGCCATGGTGTGCGAAACGCCATGGTGTGCGAAACGCCATGGTGTGCGAAACGCCATGGTGTGCGAAACGCCATGGTGTGCGAAACGCCATGGACCATGTCACAACAGTGTACACTAACCCTCACCTTTGCTGGCATCCATGACAGCGCTTGAGATGGCGCTACTAGAGACGGTACGATTACGGCTCATGATCTCCTCAAACTCCGTCTCGCTCATCTGAGGAGCCTGAGGCGGCGGTGGGCCGTCCTGCCTCCGTATGAAGTTGCCGTTCTCTGCTGGAGGCGCTGAGCCTTGGCTACTAGGGAGTGATGAGGAAAAGACTTGTTACCAACACTGATAACCAATAGACCGATCTGTTAAGCCCCGCCCACTGCCCCGCCCACCCCCTCTTTCAATGCCACACTGTACGCTCCAGCAGCACCATCCTATGCACATGCGCGTGCAGACATACTGAAATTGGTATCCTTGTGGAGACATTTCTTTGTTCTCATGTAGTAAAGTTTTCGAGTTTGAAAGTGTAGTTTCAAAATGCTCCTATTTTAACCAGAATTAATTTCCTGGGCTGATATACGGACTTAATATCCCTTTTCTAAAACTCTTCCACTTGGACAAATCAACCCACCTTGGAAATTCCTAGTTTTTGAGTAAAATCCATATATCTATTTCATGAAAACTTTGTGGAGACGTATTCATCTTTAGAAATTGCCCTGTGGAGACGTATACAATCTTTTGTTCCCTATTGTGTGCATGTCTCCAGAGGGCACGGTGTATCAGATCGCCAGACTCTTGTGCACACATATGAGACATTAATCAAGGCTGTGATTGGTCAAAGCATCAAGGGGCGAGGCTTGGTCGATCTGTTGCTTTAAACCCTAACTCCCTCTGTCATATCTGCAAGGACCCTTCCCGTTTCCCCCATAAACCTTCAACCCTATCCCTGTCAGACGCAGCAAAGTGCATCAGGTGGAAAAGAACTGGTGCACTTTGATGCATTCAGCTATCAACACCAGTACATGAATGGCCAGCTGTAAAACAATGAGAGCTAATCCCATTGAACAATGCCTCAGTGGTGTCCTGCTGCGTGCGGTGACCACAGACTCTGAGGCAGTGTGGCCTTGAGACTTTTCCCCGATGGATCTTGCTACATTTGACAGGCTTGTCACTTGGACAGGTGTTGCATGTTGCTACGTTTGGCAGGGTTCTAGAAAACATACCCTGGTGGGTTAGGTTAATGTGTGGGAATTAACAGTGCATTCTTTACACAATTGAAAACCTTCAAGCAACATCCAGCCCACATACGGCCAAAAAAAAAAACAGTTCTGCTTACGATTACATCGTCATGGCATTCGAAAATAGGGTAGGTAGGGAATTTTTTTTGGCAATTTTTTTGTGTACGATCATATGGAGGTGTCTGCGTGTTGTCAAGGGTAACAGGTAGCAATTGATGGTTTTGGGGGGTTTTCCCTCATTTTTCCCCCAAAAAAATTACTGTAGGGCTGTCAAAATAGGGTAGGAAGGGTAACCGTAAGCAGAACTATTTTTGGGGGGGGGGGGGCCCCTCATCATGGGCAGGCTCTGCCTTCTTCAATCCTGCAAAATCCTACATTTTAAAGGATTTCGGAGGGTAAGGGTCCAATTAAATGGAAAACAATGCGAAATTGATGTTGAGAGTCGTTCTATAATTTAAGTGTGCAAAGTGTGACATTTTCGTGTCCCAGTTACCTTGCTACTTTGTAATTTGCCATTCAAGTATCATTAAGAATGATTTCAAACATATTTTATTTGTTGGGAAGGTAGTATGCTATTCATAATCACTCTAGGAGGATGACTGCATTAAGGAGTGCATCAGAATTATAAAATCATAGAAGTCTGATGTATAGGGACAGGGGAAGAAAGTGGACCCCAAATTTAGGCAAGGTTGGCTGTGGCTGCCTTATTATCTTGGCCAGGGACAAATAGTTGCAAACTTGCTTGTCGTTAAAAAATGCAGAATTCTACATAATTCTACAGTCTAATAATAATAATTATAATAATTGTGCTTATATAGCGCTTTCCATCGTATCAACGATCTCAAAGCGCTTTACAATTATTCCCCCGTTCATCACGCCATGGGACCACACGGCAGCCGATATCAGCGCTCAATCGGTCCTCGACCCTCACAGGTACCCATGTATACTCCAGGGTAGAGAGAGGCAATTGTAGTTAAGTGTCTTGCCCAAGGGCACAAACACCATGGTCCTGGCCGGGTTCGAACCCACGCACCTTCGTACATGAGTCAAACACCATAACCACTGGACCATGGCGTTCTACATGGTCCAGTTAGTCTGTATACCTTTTTTTAATTTGAGCTTGTCGTAAAAAGTCCAGATATTTGAGAATAGGAACATGTCTGAGGTTCTCACCGTTCTGCTGAGGCTCTGTACTGATCCCTCTCAAAGCTCTGACGAGACGGACCCTGGTCATAGCTCTGCACAAAGACAATTGCAACTTCACTTGTTCAATATTGAAAGGGAATTTTACTGTCAATGCACACAAAAACACAGATTCATTACAGAAGGGCTTGATGGATGGTACCTCATGAAATGTTGCCACATATTTGCACTTGCCACGACGTTACTAACTGTCTTTATTTTTGCAACGTTGAGCTTTCATTTGGCAAAAAGTGCCAACTGGTGGTTGGCAAATAAATGTATATTAACTTTAATTCCCTAGGCCTTTTTGCTAGGATGTAGCCTCAATCCTGCAAAATCCTCCAATAGGCTTCAAGGGAAAATAACCAAAGCCTCAATCCTACAAATTCCTCCATTATTTCTTGAATGTGGTCCATGGAGGGGTGACCACTGCCTGAATCCTGCAAAATCCTGCGGCAGTGACTGTCAATATGTTGAGGCTTGGCCAGTGACATCCTGGCGCTGCAGTACGGAGGATTTAAAGCATAATCCAGTCCTATATTTATGCATGGCTGAGCAAAAACAAGACCTTGACAAAGTTCATCCTAAATAATGAAAGGTTTGCGGAAACACCATGTGCGAATAATTTCTCAACTAAGAGAATGGTTCTGAAAAGAACCAGAGGTATAAACTCGACGTTCCGGTCAGTATGCTCTGACCGTCTTCAGGAGAGTGCCTAAACTCTTTCTTAGAGTTTAGGCACTCTCCTGAAGACGGTCAGAGCATACTGACCGGAACGTCGAGTTTATACCTCTGGTTCTTTTCAGAACCATTCTCTTAGTTGAGAAATTATTCGCACATGGTGTTTCCGCAAACCTTTCATTATTTAGTATCTTCACCATGCAAAGCCTCAAATCTTACTTAAAGTTCATCCTACAAAATCAGTAACGCAATTTTGCCATCTAAGCTGAAATAGAGGTTTGAAACAAATTCCTTACCTGTCTTTCAGGCTGCGGAGGTCCTTGCTGCCCCTGAAAGAACGCCGGGTTGACATGAGGCGACGGCCCCTGAGGTTGACCCTGACCCATCGGAGGACCACTGCTCTGAGGAGGGGGTCCCTGCTGCATCGGAGGCGCCCCAAACCCGCCCGAGGGCGCGCCCCCGGGATGCATGGGGGGAACCCCTTGTTGTTGCTGCTGGGGAGGTGGGCCATGAGGTCCACCTTGCATGGGTGGGGCGTTGTCCATAGAAGGACCGTGTCCCATGGGGGGTCCACCCTGCATGGGGGGTCCTCCTTGCATGGGGGGTCCTCCTTGCATGGGGGGTCCACCCTGCATGGGGGGGCCGCCTTGCATTGGGGGGCCACCTTGCATGGGGGGTCCACCTTGCATGGGTGGGGGTGCTCCCTGCATTGGCGGGCCTGGACGAGGCGGAGGAGGCCCTAAAAAAAGAAGGAAAAAAATCAATTTGATTATTTTAATCCTTAAAAATGTTAAATCTCCTTTTCTGTTTGCATGGAGCAATAAGCACGTCAACATAACCTCATCTTAATAGTTTTCATGACAAGGGTTTTGTCAGAAACGCTCAATAAATTCATTACAGCTTTAATGAAGGACTTTAATCAACCTCCCGGCTAATTCACAGATGTGGTTAATTGCACCTAAAAAGGAACCTCGCCTATTTTTCATAAATACTGCAAGGTTATACGGCTAGTATACCTCATGGCACACACTTAGAACCTTGTGTAAAGAAGAATCTGTATTATACCTCAGCGTCACACGAGGTTCATGCACCTCAACATATCCCACTTGCAGATATAGAAGAACCTCATCTAGTATTCATTTCTACTATGAAAAGGACCTGTTACTGCTTTCCCTTAGGCATGAGGTAACAAGGGTTTCAGAGTATGAGGATCTCCATGACCTCACCTAGTATTCATTACTGTATTATTAACCCTATTAGATCATCCAAACCCTCACTGAACCTCATCTGTGATCCTCACACACCCTGTGGAGGTCCCTGCTGCATGTTAGGAGGAGGCGAGTAAGATGATCTCCATAAACCTCACAGGAACCTTTTCTTGTATTTAACACTGTATTAAACCTCATTGGATCATCCAAAGCCTCACTAAAACCTCATCTGTGATGCTGACTAACAGACCTACCTTGTGGAGGTCCCTGCTGCATGTTATGAGGGGGCGGGCCCTGAGGAGGCCCGCGGATAGGAGGGCCTCCTTGCTGAGGTGGTGGTCCACCAAACTGGGGAGGTCCACCGTGGTGAGGTGGCCCCTGAGGTGGTGGCCCCTATAGAACCAAAAAAAAACAGTGTCAGTTAAATGAACAATGTTAGAAGCATGCAGCTTTAATCCTCCTAGTCTTCTGCACTTTACAACCTTCAAGTTTTGCAAAACCACTTTTTCCCGTAGAGTTAGCACCCGCACTACAAATTCCTTTGAGGTAATCTTCTATTTATCACACAAGTAACCTACCAAATTATTATCGAAAGACTTAGCTCACTTGGATTAAAGATCGTACTGGTACTAAACACCCCCATGAAATTATCTGGTTTCCTGTCATTTAGTAGAAATCAATAAATGTAGGTGATTTCCTACAAACAGTCAATTGTGTTTCATGATGAAAAGGTTGTGCATGGTTTGTCAGTTTTCTCGAAAAGTGTAATATCCACTGAGCTGAAACTTCAACAGGTTAGGTTGTGAACATTCTTAAAGCTACAGTCCATCATTTGTAATTTGTGCATTTTGTTCGTTTGAAGCAACAAAAGAGTTCAAAATCTAATGAAGGATACTGAGCAACTAACCTGATGAAGTTTCAGCTAAGCTTCAGCTGTACATTCAGAGAAAAACAGCATTCTAAGATCTCAATTTCAAATCAAAAGTTACTGAATCATGTTTTGAATTGTTTTGAATTGCAGCTATGCGCGACGTCGCGCACTGATCCGACAAATTATAACAACCGCGCGCGCGTGTGCGTCGTTCCAATACTTGTGCGCGCTGCGCTGAATAACAAAACGAACTACTAATTTAAATTTTCCTACAGTGCTTCTTAAGAATCACCATTGGAAATGCCTTCTTTCGTTGATTTCTTCAAAATGACAGCTTCCCAGAAAGAATAATTTCACAGGGAGTTTAGTCCCCTTACTATCTTTCAACCAAGTTTGTTTTTCAATAATAAATACGCCAGTTACTTTTCGGATGGCTGCAAATGATGGACTATACCTTTAAACGAACAAAATGCATGATAAGCAAAGTGTCTTATATGCCTTTAACCCTAATTCCCTAGGCATTTTTGCCAGGATGCAACCTCAATCCTGCAAAATCATCTGTTATTTCTTGAATGTGGTCCTTGGAGGGATGACCGCAGAGCCAGTGACATCCTAGAGCAGTGCGGAGGATTTCAAGTACATTATAGGCCTAAATTTATACACGGCTGAGCATAAATAACAGGCTACCCTGTTACGAGGAGACCACTCACCTGGTTGGGTGGCCCTTGCTGGTGCATGGGTCCCATAGGTGGACCCTGGTTAGGGGGTCCTCCAAAATTAGGAGGCCCCTGTTGAGGTGGTGGTCCAGGGGGTCCGCCATGTGGGGGTCTGGGCCCACCCATGTGGGGCGGAGGGGGGCCTTGGGGTGGGGGCCCCTGGTGGCCCATTGGACCTTGGGGGTCTGTGGAATGAAAAATGGAAACAACGGTAAGAACATAATAAAGAGACGGAGGAAATCTTTGAGAGTTATCAAATGTTGCTATTAATGGGTATGTGACCCCACTAAAAGGTTACTTTTCCAAAGTCAAACATTTTATCAATGTGTGAAAAAAATTCTTTATCTCCTTATGAATGTTCAATTAAATTTCACAGACATTTGCCATGGTGTAGAAAAGCTTGACATTTTTACAATCGCACAGAGTATTTATTACAAAGCCAAACACAATTTCCAATGAAACATTGCCAAGCATTGAATTTAAGTGTTCAAAATTTTCCGATGTTATTAACCCCAACCTTACCAATTCCATCAAAATTCATCCCCCACTTTGTTGGATTTCGGGGGGACTTGGTCCAGCAGGCCTGGTTTGACAACATATTGATGGAGTATGATGGACTTGGGCCTGGAGCACTGCTGGGGAATTCGATGAATTTTGCCTAGCATCCTGTATTGCTGTTGTCATAAGCCATGTGTACTAAGTCCATCGAAATCCACCAGCACTTCAGTGGTTGATTTGATTATGTCATGTATGTGAAGCAGAGTAAGTGATAGATTTTGATGGACTTGATCCATTATTTAGTCAAATGAAGTATGGGGTTAGGGGTTAATCTCCGGCCTGTATACCAGGGAAGTGGTTTTCAACTCACGTGGTGGAGGTCCTCTCTGGTCATGCATGGGGGGGCCTCGCGGGCCTGGTGGTCCAGGTGGGCCATGATGAGGTCCTGGAGGTCCCTGGGAGGGCCCCATGGGAGGTGGTCCTGGCATAGGGGGGCCTGGGGGTGGTGGGCCACGGTGCATGCCTGGTCCCTGTGGAGCAAAGTTAGCATAATGCTTGAAGTAAAATTCACAGAAACGCCTTGGGGATAATCTTGTGTGGAGTACGTAAAATTCACAGAAACGCCTTGGGGATAATCTTGTGTGGAGTACGTAAAATTCACAGAAACGCCTAGGGGATAATCTTGTGTGGAGTACGTAAAATTCACAGAAACGCCTTGGGGATAATCTTGTGTGGAGTACGTAAAATTCACAGAAACGCCTTGGGGATAATCTTGTGTGGAGTATGGATAACACTTCAAATCCCTGCACAATTCTGTTGTGTGGTCAAGCAGGCAGATTCAGTCATGCTTCACTGCTCTCCACAGTGCTGTCTTTTTGTGCAGTGTGACACAAATGTACCAAATGTTATTTAATGAATGAAATATCTGTCCATTTTAATTACGGAGTAATCGATCTTTTGTGACACAGTTACTTTAACACTTCATATCCCTTCACCTGAAACTGACCTGCAGGATTTTAAAGGCTTTTACATGTTGCCGTGAGTATGGGCTTTCCACTAGGAGGGTTAACCTGTTATCAACAGTTTGGGTTTAAGTAAAGCACGTCCCCGCAAGCTTCAGCATTTTAAGAGATGTAAAGATCTACACACACAAAATTTAAACAAACCACAAGTACCAAATGTTATCTAACCCTCCTACTATTTAATATGTCACAAACGGTCAAAATTGTCTTCCTCACCTCCTGGCATTCTGTGTACAAACCAATGGGGGTCTTGACCAATATTGACCCAAGGCTCACAATGCATGTTTCCATAGGAGGGTTAATGAACGAAATTTCTGTCCATTTCATTACAAGAATAATCCATTTTATTTGCAGCTAGATGATATACTCACCCCTTGTGGAGGGGGTCCCCTGTCACCCATTGGAGGCCTCTGCATGCCCGGTCCAGGGGGGCCTGGAGGGCCAGGGGGTCCCCTGGGGGGTCCTTGGAACCCTGGCCCAGGGGGGCCTGGGGGTGGGGGACCACGGGGTGGTGGTGGCCCACCGCCACGTCCTGTCAAGAAATAGAAGACAAAGCTGAAGTGAGTCTTCAACAGTCACCCAGTCCTAAACAACACATTGGATCAGGTGTAAAAATCAGAGGGACATCGTGCATTTGGCCAACGCTAGTGCATAAAGGTCAATTTTGAGACAATGGGAGCTAGTCCAATCACATTTTGCCACTGTTAATCTATTTAACAATTATTGTATGTTGTTGGGTAATTTGAGCCACATTTGTAATTTGAAACCCCTAGTGGCCAACGGAGCCCTGTGAGCAGGTATTCCAATTGTGGGCTGGTCTTGGAGTCAAGACGTCGTTGTAGATGTTGGATACGCTATCATCCACAGTAAGAGAGGATTTATGAAAACGAACCACTATCACACACAAACCGCTTTCACAACATCATCTTGGGAATGTTGTAGATGTTGTCTCATGCGCACGAACTGTTTTGCCTTATGTATGCAGTCCACATTCAGCACCTTGCATCTTAGCTCCGAACCAAACTCCGAAATTTCAGCCAGCAGCCTTCAAGATGCTACCAGACTTTTTATGCAACTTCATGTCATGGAGTATGTGTGCGACCGAAGAAAATGGACCGTATTTGCTTGCAGAAGTAACGCGTGCACATCAGTTTCTCCCATTCTTCAGGGGGAGATTCCGAAGACATTGTTGCGATAGCGATTTGTGGGTGATAGCAAGTCCTTGTGATTAAGCCCTCTTGCTGCAGGTGATCAGGTATTTAATATACAACAACGAGATGACCCAAGACTCAGGCATGCAAATGGGAATTTAGAAAAAACGAGGAAATTCCAAAACACACAAGACTTTGAACAGTGTTTGTCAATTTGTAATCATGAGAATTAAAAAAACGAGGAAATCAGTGGATACAAGGAAAAGTTTCAGCCTGAAGACTAATTGTAGGCAAGCGTGGTGCCTCCTCAGGAATGGTTTGTAAGTTTGGTCATCGGATAGATCAAATTTCTAAGTTGGTTTTGTGTCTTTCCTTTGCCTTACCTGGAGGAAACTGTCCCTGGGGTGGTGGTCCCCCCGGGCCCCCAGGCCCAGGGAACCTATCACCCCCAGGCCCGTAGGGTGGGGGTGGGCCTTGGCCTGGCCCACTGGGACCGTGGAACGGTGGGGGTCCTTGGTTGCCTGGGGGTGGGGGACCTTGGTGGGGAGGTCCCCCCTGCGGACCATCGCGATTCTGGTACGGACCTCGGCGGTCGTTTGGCGGTCCAGCACGGCTGTCGCCAGACATCTGACCTCCTTGGGCTAAAAGAAAAGAAATGTGGAAAAGATCTCGTAAACAGACTTTACAAATGGAAGACGCAAATGAAGATGCAAAGTGTGTCCAATTAAATGATTCATAATACCGTGAATGATGAACCTTCACGAACTACCCCAGACTAACCACAAGCAAGGAATTTGACTTATGTGTAAATAGGGATTTTGTGCTTACAGGGTTAGCACAGGGATCATGTGTACATGCACAGCACCTTCACTAAAACATTCCCCCCCCCCAAAAAAAAAAAAACACACAACAAAATTTAGCAATGTTGATAACGCTTTGTGGTATTTTTGGTATCCCACTTCCAAATAACCAGGAAATATACAGCCCTAATGGACTCACCCTTTCGAGAGGCATTTTCAAACTGTGAGAGGCTCTGCCTGTTGCATGGAGTCACAACGGGGTTCTGACCGTGAAGCTCTCTGAGGGGTCAAACAAAATCCAGAAATGTTCAGAATTGTTAACTTAAAGATAATACAAAAAAAATAATTATAAAAATATCACAGAAATATTTATCAACAAATATTACAGCAACGTTCAAAATATTAACCCTAACCCACCAGGACTTTGAAACCCTGCTACTCGCAGCAACATGCAACACCAGTCAAAATGAAAAGCCTGCCCAGTGCAGCAAGATCCATCAGGCCAAAAGTCTCAAGGTCAAAAGTCTCAATGCCAAACTGCCTAAGAGTCTACGGTCACCAACTACAGCAGGATACAACTGTGGCATTGTTTAATGGGACTAGCTCTCATTGTCTCAGAATTGGCCGTTTATGCACTGGTGTTGATGGCTCAATGCAGCAAGGTCCCACAGACTTTTACACCTGATGCAGTGTGTTGCGTCTGGCAGGGTTAGGGTCAAGAGTGGTTACTTCTGGTTTAACCCTAACCCACCTCAATCCCCCAAAATCCTCCTGGCGGTTTTGGAGGATTGAGGATGAATGGTGTTTGAGGAACATGAGGATTTTGGAGGATTGAGGATAAATGGTGTTGCAGCACATGAGGATTTTGGAGGATGGAGGATGAATGCATTTTTGAGGCTGGACTGTCATACAATTTTGAAGGATTGAGGCACTGGGTATCCTTCATTTGAACATAAAGAGCACAATTCTGGAGGATTGAGGATGGTTCCTAGCAAAATGGGCCTAGGGGTTAGGAGTTATGATCTATTTGAAAAAAGAAATTTAGAATTCACAGGAAATAAACTCATCAAAACCAAGCAAGCCAAGTGATGGATTTCATAACATTGAGGGCCGGTGGGAAGAAATGAAACAAACAAGACGGAAGTTTGACTGACTTTTTTGGGAGGCCGTTCATGACAGTCCGGTAAGAAGGATCCGATCCCACGTGCACCACCGAGTAGCCCTTGGATTGGCCGTTGGCACGATTCTCAAAGAACTTGATCTCGATCAGGTCATTTACCCCGAGGTCACGAATGGCGTCTGATAGGTCCTGATCTGTGGTCCACTGCATGGGAAGTAACATTCAAAGATATGCAGTTATTACCCCTGATCACTGTGCTTCTAATTGTACTACCCCAGATGACTAGATGATATTGTGGTGTCCGTACAACAAGGTCATATCCCCTAAAATGGTGTGTGATGTCATGTCAAAAGCTGGTACCTCGCTTAAAATAACCCGGATGAACACACAAAGTCAATGGACGTCGCGATATGTAGAAGTTACAACCTTGTTGCACGGAGCGTATTCGTGCGAGATACGACTTTGTTGCAGAATGGAGTTACGACCTTGTTGCACTGACGCGAGCACTTCTAGCATGATGTCATGTCCGTGACAGAGCTTTTAAGAACTCAGTCAATAAACCGAAATGTGTGTTTTTCAAACCTTATACATCAATTATCTAGTAATGGTCAAGGAGATTACAGACTAGGAGGTTTGGATTATTTCTCTGAATCAGTCATTAAATATGTTGGTTAATTTGCTGTGTCACAGACATTAGGCCTACACTTCCTTTCACTTCCTTTCGGTACCAAAGTGACAAAATTCCAAATGTCATGAAATGTAGGTCTCATGTCCACTCAAAAAGAACTTGACATCAGAACAAGGCCCAAGTATCCTGAAAGAAGTTCATCAGGCTGGTGAATTTTCAACTTTGTAAATGAATTCTCTATTAACACAGCCAAATACTTACGTAGTTTCGTTTACGTTTCAACTAGTTTCACTAGTCATCCTCAGAACGAAGCACCACCAGTCGGCTGGTGGCGCTGTTTCCTGTTACGACCACTAGATGGTGGTCTGGCCGCTTGTGTCCTCCCCGGGGTGGTACTTGGGGTATGAGGGGGGTCCCATATGTGCGACAGTTCATACCCTCCCTATGAACTGTCACACATAAGGGACATATGGAACGAAACTACGTAAGTAATTGGCTGTGTTTATTGAAAATTCATTTGCAAAGGCAAATAGTAGTTTCCTGTACACATGCCCAATACTTGACAGTGGATACTCAAAGTGTCACTTGAAGACTCGGACAAAAACGGAATTGGGAGACTCACTATGTCAACATTTGAATGGAAACTGTCCTGCACTCACCCATGTCAAGTTGCCCACATACATGCACACCCTCTTGCCGCTGTAGGATGGGACAGATGTGGACGGTGACCTTTGAACTGTGGCTGATGCAGGCTTTGGCCGGGCATCCCCCGAAGAAAACCTCTGTAAATTACACCCAAAAAAATGACATCTCAGAAGGAGAAAATACAATCAAACATCGCACGTAGCCAGTCATTTACTATAAGCAGTTATTCAACCAAAAATTGAACTGTAAGTTTATTGTGAATGAATAAGTGGCAGATGAAAAATTGAAAATTAAAAGGTTTTGGGGGTTTATTTTATCCTCCGAGATGGATGGTTTACACTTCAAAAACAAGAATTGTGCTACATAAGCTTCCAATGCTGCTTGGCTGATTCACATTGTGGCAATAAGTATAATCGAAGGAAAAGGCACAGAATGTGTATTGCCCCTTTGCCTTCGCACAGTGCTTGTAGCCTTCATGCATTCAAAACGGAACAACTTATGGAAAGAATATTGCATCCTGATGCCCGATTTTCATCATATATCATCTCAATGGAGGTCAGTCATTGCAAAAATGCTGCAAAGACATGAATCTGGGACTGAGAAACATTTCCAATTTTGTTACAAAATACTTTGAACATTTTCTTGACTCTCCATAGAATTTGTACTCAACCAACGAAGAGGCGTCTGGATACTACACTCTTTCCCGACATATTACTTGGACAAATCATTAGTTACCCTTTCACTAACGGGAGCTCCATCAGCCGGCGTAGTGATGACGTCATCATACAGGTCAACCTGGCCTGAGCCACTGTTGTACTGCTCAGCTTCCTGTAGTAAATGAAAGAAGCACGGACAATCAATGAACTGTTGTGTTGACTTGCGATGTCAAAAAATCCTGCGGCAGTGACTGTTAATGTGTTGAGGATTGTCCAGTGACATCTTGGAGCAGTACGGAGGATTTCAAGCATAATCCAGGCCTATATTTATGCATGGCTGAGCAAAAACAACACAAGGTCCGGCCCAAGACCTTGAAAAAGTGCATCCTACAAAATCAATAATGCACTTTTGCCACGTAACCTCAATCCTCCAAATTCCTCTACTTTGGCAAAAAGGATTTTGGAGGATTCAGGGCTAATGGGGTTAGGCCAGCTATGTAACTTAGCTACATGTATGTCTATAGCCTATGTCTACTACCCTATTCGAACTACTGTTTTTTACTGGCCTATTTTGTAGACATGTCATAGCAATTTTTTTTAAAAGAAAATTAGTTTTCTGTTTACATTTTTGGAAAGATCTTGGCAAAAGAAGAAAAAATCTTTTTGAATCGTCAATTTTGGTCAAACAGTTTTTGAAAAAGAGCGTTTTCAATGTTACTATTTTGACGCATATTTCAGAGTCAAACTGCTAAATGTGTAGGCCTATGTGGTGATAAAAAGCAATTTTTATGTCAATCCAAATCAAAACTAGACATTAAATGGTTGTTTCACATATTTATGCAAGAAATATGGTGTAATTTCTGGACAAAAAGAGTATAAAAATTTTTCATTTATTTGTCATGAATAAAATATTCAATCATAAAAACTGTGAATAGTCGACCAAATCCCTCTGTTTACTGCATGGTCCTCTGAATAAAAAGACTAAGTCCAAAACCAGCGGGCATAAGAATGAAGAAATTAACAGCCAAATTGAGAGTGCATATAATTCCACTACACACATAATGGCTGTTACTTTAGCTGTCATTACCACATACTCGCTCATTGTGATTTTTTTTTCACTGCTTTGAGCTCTTAAAACTTTACACTAGCTACTTTTTATCAAACATTTAAATCAAATTTATCAAAAGTGTTCAATTTTATATTTATATTTTGGCGATGTACATCCACTGAGGCGATGTTGCAAATGCAGTTGTCGGCCATAATGCCTGTTTCAGCGTTGTACCCACACCGTACATGACGTACGTAGGTGCTTCGCAGGGTCGTACTAATAAGCGTCAACACAGCATCAACACATGATAGAAGCGTCAACACACCGTCAACACTGCAAAAACACATTTTAAATTGACAAAAAAGGCATAGACCTGTAAAGTTTAGACTACATTTCGTTTACGAAAATAGAGTTTTTTTACGTGAAAAAAATGATCTCACAAGCAGCACTGCCGTTGTCCGCCATCTTGCCTTCGCACAGAGCTTGGACTACACCATTTTATATGGGTGTGCTGGTTAAATGAAATTATCATATTGTATGCGGATTCACACGTAATGACCGCCCTTTGTAGATTTATTGTATAATGCTATCACCCCTTTTGCGTAATGGTATCGTCTGCGCTGCCCCCGAAGCAACATGGCTGCCGATTTCGGAGCTGCACTAAGAGTCAATTTTCTTGAACTGAAAATTGCAATTTTCAGATGTTTAACCTATTGATTTTGAGCCAAATTTTTTTTTTTTGGCCCATACTGAACGGTTTGAACACTGGTTTAGTCAATTTGAATGCGTTTTGAAGGTGTTGACAATGTGTTGACACTGTGTTGACGCTTCTGTTAGTGTTGACGCTTATTAGTATGACCGGCTTCGCACAACACTAATGAAGTCCAAAGTTACTCCGGTTTTCTTTCAATCATTAAATGATGATGGCCTCAATAAATACAAGTAAATTTGATGATGAAACATCAATAAAAACTATATAAGACTCGTTTCTGCAAAAATTTCGAATGAAATTGGAGGAAATCGCGAGTGAAAATTTCTATTTACGTTCAGAAGAGGTCCCCCCAAAAAAAAAATTTGCCGAAACGACACCGGATTCAGAGCGCATGCATCATGGGCTTTCCCTGGATACCAAATTTACCAAAAATAAAGTTTGTGTTGAAAAAACAAAACAACGATGTTGTTTTTACCCATAATTTCGTGTATGGGCCATTATCGGAAGCGAAACATAATGAGTTTGGGAGTAACTATAGAATGCAGGGCCACACCGAAAAACGTTTTTTAGTAGTTGGATGCGATGTGAAGAGTGGGGTCGTTGAGTAGAATGGCACTCTTTTGAGAACGAAGCAACATTGGTATATCAGACTTCTCCTATGCGTACGCGGGTATAGTACGGTATGAACGTACAAATGTAGATGTATAAAAAAATAGAGGGCGGAGAACGAAGCAACGTTGAAATATATGAGACTTCTCCTATGCGTACGCAGGTATAGTACGGTATGAACGTAGATGTATGAAAAATAGAGGGCGGTATAAAGAGTGAATTATTGGCAAATACGTAGCCTAATATACGAGTGAGACGGCTTGGGATGTCTTGGATGCGCGGATGCGGGGTGGATGAGCATGAAGTCATCAATAGAGGGCGCTTTATTTACCCCAGGACTAGTCCGAGTAACTTGGACCCAACTTATCGCCTTTTTTAACATTTGGACATGGTCTGGCGATAGTGGGGTCCAAGCTAATACCGCGACCTGGACAACATCATCCTGTCACTGTCCCAAAAACAAACATTTTCCAACAAAAAACATCAGATTTCACCTTCAAAACGGCCTCCAAATTACTAGATATGCCACCTGAGGTACAAGTAGAGATCGATAATTAACCCTTACTCTCTGAGGGTAGTTTACTGCATGTCAGTTGGTTATGCCAATGCCCTCCAGCTGCAGTATATTGGAGGATAAACTATCTTGACTGTGAAGGCTCCAATTGGCAGGAGTTGGAGGCCCTGGAGGGTGCCTGATACTGACCAGCTGGGGGCACTCACTTTGTTATCAGAGGACTCTCATTGTTCTCTGTGGCATGTATTGGAGTGCCTGTCCAGTTACCCTTGAAATGACATGGCAGATATTGGAGGGCCATGCAAAAAACATAGGAGATTTTCTTGAGGCACATATTGGCATGCTTTGGAGGGTCTAGTAGGGTAAGGGTTAAGCAGTCCTTCATTTAAAGAAAATCCAGGAGAGCTATAAATCGCTCTCCTCAAATATTTGAGGAGAGCAAATCGCTCTCCTTAAAATCTACGGATAAACAGCGGTAAAACGACGGGTTACCATTGTTTTTGTTTTATTTTGAAATAAGGATTTATTCAAGGGGCTGCATTATTATTAGTTTTTGCATAATAACATATGCTCAAGTTGCGTTACTTTTTTCGTTTTTGTAACTGTAAGACAAGGTAAAATTTATTTTAAAAAACTAACTAAATGGAGATTAATAAAAGGTTTGACTATTGCTTAGGCTTTCATTTTTTAATACAGTTGTCAGTTGGTTCATCACTTGATCATACTGGGAAAATGGAGAGTTAATAAACGGCACATAAAGCAACTGAATACTAAAATTATATGAAAGTTTCAGCCTGAACTATTTCAATTGCTCTACGAAAGCTTTACAAAAAGGGCCTCAAAATGACACAAACGTGCCTTAAGTTTTATCGAAAATATCTGCCGTCGATAATCTTAAAAATAATGGAAAATGCAGGTCAAGTATGCCATATACACAATGCTAGTCACGACGAGAAACTGGCTAACAACGTCTGAACTTCGCACTAGTACGAGCGTTTGTGATGCACTGTGTGTGGTGGGCCGGCAATGAGACTCGTTTTACGGTATAGGATTTCGGTGAAACACGCTGCATCGTTTCACTTCACATACCAGTAAAACTTCCTCAAAATAAATTCATGAACACGGGAAATACATACACAGACAAGAGAGATCAAGTTCTGTGAATAAGCTTGCAAAGATCGTCCTTCTTAATCGTTGTTTTCTTGGCATTTTTACGATGTCTATTCCGTCCGGCCTGCACGCAAAAACACTGTACGGCAGTGCATTGCACCGCGCGCGACTATTACATTGACTGGTTACCGCATTTTCAGTATGCCTTCATTGGGACTTAGTGCGCGGCGCAGCGGGAACCAGTCATTGCTGCACTCGCACGTACGGGCCCACGTGTTTTCATGCAGCTCTATGCGATATGCAGATTGTGCATGCACAGTGTACAACCGCTGTACGTACGTACACACACGATCTTTACAGTACGTGCGAGCTCGATGTTCGTTCATTTTTTAGCGATGTCCAGCGGCATATTAACGTGAGTTTGGGCATTATACCAACGAAAAATATGTGTAGCTTCAGATTTGAATTCCTTTGCGTTTTTATCACTTCTTATTTTTAAACTTCCTGTGTTTGACGAGCCCTCTTTTGGATTTCTGAGGAGCGCTATTTTTGGCGCTCCTTCGAGACCGTTCGAGGAGCACAGTAGGAGCGCCTGCGCGATCGCGCTCCTTAAAAATGAAGGACTGATTAAGATGGTTGTACTGAAGTTTACTTACGATCCGGAAAAAAGTGAAATTTTCCGTCCATTTCGGAGAGCTCCCCTCGCGATCTTAAACACGTTAAATTTCCGATTGTGTTTAATGTTTGAACGACGCGATTTCTTCTACATGCCCAGCATACATTCGATGGTCCCCGTATCCCGAGTGCGATTCCGTTACCGAGCGCGCGCGATGCATCGATTATGATAATGAGTAGACTGGATCACGTTTGTAAACACATGTGCATTTCAAACGATAATAGGGAGTTGGGAACTAGCGCAGCTTTTATGGCGGATACCAGTTCAACCTGGTTCCCGATTCTCTTTTACAGTTCGAAATGCACATGTATGTGTTTACAAACGTGACTCATTATCATAATCGATGCATCGCGCGTGCTCGGTAACGGAATCGCACTCGGGATACGGGAACCATCGAATTTACGCTGGGCATGTAGAAGAAATCGCGTCGTTCAAACATTAAACACGATCGGAAATTTAACGTGTTCAAGATCGCGAGGGGAGCTCTCCGAAATGGACGGAAAATTTCACTTTTTTTCCGGATCGTAAGTAAACTTCAGTACAACCATCTTAATTTTCGATGTCTACTTGTACCTCAGGTGGCATATCTAGTAATTTGGAGGCCGTTTTGAAGGTGAAATCTGATGTTTTTTGTTGGAAAATGTTGGTTTTTGGGACAGTGACAGGATGATGTTGTCCAGGTCGCGGTATTAGCTTGGACCCCACTATCGCCAGACCATGTCCAAATGTTAAAAAAGGCGATAAGTTGGGTCCAAGTTACTCGGACTACCTGACTACCCCAGGACCCTCTACTGTATTTACCCTATCGAAGTGGCTATCGTTACGGCACTCGTTGTTTAGCGCCCTCTACGATATTTTTTTGATACGCACGCAGGTATATAATTATTTGTTTCCACACGTGTTATCGAGCAGTGCGCCAGCTCAGGCGATAGAGGGTAGGATTTTGCACCGCGAGGTTGCGGGTTCGAATCTCAGTTTTGCACTCGAATTTTTTTCCTTTTCTAACCTGAGGCTTTGGAGGATTTTTTTTAAAAGGGAAATAAAGTCCGAATTTCATAAAGTTCAAATTCACTTTTTTCCTTCTAATTTTATATTTTCTTGTCATGTTTTTTTATAAAAGTTGCCAGGTTGCAGTCTACCGTAACGATAGAAAATGGGAAATGCGTTACGGCTGCCGTAACAATAGCCACTGCGTTACCCTATAGGACCCACTACTTCATTTCCCTATCTAAAATCAACCCCAACCTACCCACTCATTCCGTCTTGGATGCGTGGATGCGGGGTGGGCATGAAGTAAATTTTTATCAATAGAGGGTGCTTTATTAGATGCCTGGATGTGCGGATACGCGGATGCGGAGTGGGCATGAAGTACATTTAATTAGAGGACGCTATAGAAAACCGACTGCGCATCCACGCAGCCATGGATGCGCGGATATAGAATGGAGTGGCCCTGTATTCTATTATAGTTGTACTATGGTTGTACCTGAGTTTGACATGCCTACTACGTACTAGGCCTATTTGCAAAATTGATAAAAATCAATAGGCTGCTGTCCGGAAACTGGGCACAATGCTTTTGGAGCGACATTTTTAAAAATAACAACCTGACAATTTGCAACAAAGGTTTGTTTCATTTTAACTCAAAATCATCGACGCTTTATGTATCTTAATCACAATCACAACATTCCTTATGTATAAAAGAACTAGCGACTTCGGTTTGCATAGGGGGAAAAGCGGGAAATAGACAAACCTGGTTAAATTCTTGGTCCACGTCGTCGGCATACAAATCTATGTCCACAGCGTCCGCCATTTTGAATTGAAGTCCCGGGGATTGCGCTGGTAATATATAACCACAAGTACGTCGACACGTGCGATGTACTGGACAGGACGCAACGCGTGGGACTGGGTACCAGTGAATGTATTTTGCATGCGTAAAAAATAAAAGCATGTGCGCGCTTTGTGTGTCTTGAAAGCGCTGAAGGCGGGACCAATATTTTCTTGGGGGGGGGGGCTTGGAAAACGGTGTGTTAACTTTGATAACAATGAAATTCGCGGACCTAGGAGAGTCAAGAATCGACAGGAAAAATTAACCAGAAAGGTTGAAGGTTAACCAAAAAATGAAATATGCCAAACAAATACATGTAGGGCCTAGTTGGAAAACTTAAAATTTACTTTTACTTGAGTGCACTTTTTAAAGTTGGTGCATGCATATTAATTATTGTGCAAGCCCTTCAAAAAGTAAAAGTAATGTATTTTTCTCCCAAAAATGTTCAATTTGTCTTTTTCCGATTTTGGGCGTCTGCAACACTCGGAAAAGGGGTTTTCATTTTGCGCTCATGTGACCCCGCCGCCCTACGAAGCCGAATTATGGTCGTGCCGCTTATTTATTTCAGTGTTTTTCAAAGGTGTCCAGAAGTTACAACAAACATTAATCATTAGGTAGTATTAGAAAAAAATTATAAAAACATGATATAATTTAGAAGAAAATTAGACAAGGTTAATCACAGTTTTTACACTGGCAGTAAAAAGACAAAAACAAGACATTTTTTGTACCATAAAATATTAAACAATCGGGTTCTTGTAGAGGCGCATAAAACTGGCAAGAGTGGGAGGCAAAGGATGTTTACGTGTCGCAGGGATGTTATTGAAAGAATTAACTCCACGAGATGCATAATTTGAATGTAAAACCATAATAATAATAAGAAGAAGAATACATCATAATTCAATATCTACACGGCGGTGGAGTTTTTCCGTTTGATGTATCATTCAACAGTGAATACCTTTTATACTGCCAGGAAAATAGCAGCTGAACAAAAATCTATTAATTGTTTTGGGGAGAAACTCGAAATAGCACGGGGAATGTACATGTTTAAGGCATCAGGGATAGGAGGTGGGACTCCTCCTCCTCAATTAGACTCGCCCCTAGGCCCTCAACCAGCAACATTGGGGTGTTTGTTTGCCTGGGTTTTTTTTTCCCTTCGCAGTTTAACATTATTTGCAGGACATCCCATCGAACTCGGTGATAAATTGCTGGAAATAATCCACCAAAGTTTCCATCTTTCATTAAAATATTAATTTTTAATTTAAAATTCCAAAACTGCAAACTACGGTGTTTAGCAATAAACAGTTTAAACACTTCCTGTTTACACTTTGTAAACACGCTTAAATATGTTTAGAGTATGGATGGATAGTAACAAAAAGTGTTTAGCAATTGAACCTTGATGATTATAGGAATTGGATACGTAATCGTAATGTTTAGCCTCTCTAGACGTGTTTACAAATAAAAGTGATATACATGTATAGCGAGATTGTGTTTCGAGTCTCGCCTTGTTCAACCATCACGCATGCTCATTGTTGTATTATACAAATCCAGCACGGAAACAACCTCAGCACAATAACACCGGTAAGAAGGTCTCCGGAATGAATTATAAGAAGCGTGCAGGTTTCTGGTGACTTGTGGGGAAATGAAAGATGTGGAAATTAAAGACACTGAAAGAAATATGCTTTGCTTTTTCAAATGGAAAAAATGGTCAAGCCAATTAGGCCTAAGTGAGTAAAGGCATAGGCCCATATAATAGATCCGCATTTGCAATTGTTATAACGTGGCACGTTTTGTTGGGTTTTGTCATATCAGCCATTTTTCCAGCCCTTTTTATGAGCTCCATTTTACTGCCCGTTTTACCTGGATGGGAATTCCAATTGACTTCAGTCCTGTTTATTTTGTAATTTGTAATTGTTAAAACATGTGGCCCGTTTTGTAGGGTTTTGCGATTTTTTTCAGCCTTTTTTTCACACCTTTTTATCAGCTCTTTTTCAGCCCTTTTCATCAACCCTTTTTTCGGACCTTTTTACTTGGATAGGAATTCCAATTGTCTTCAGACCAGTTTATAAAGTTCTGTGGGTGGCCATTGTTTTATTCCTTTTTTCTATTTTGGTGTGGAGGGGGTCTTCTCGATATTTTCATGTTTTTGGGGTTTTTTTCTCATTTCAGTTATCAATATCGATTTTTATCCGAACCTTTGTAATTTTACCTTAATTTGTAATCAGGGGTATGGATGAGCACATCATTTGATGACAGTCGTTCATTCCGTGACAGCCCCTGCTTACATTTTAGATTGTATTTTTGAACTTAATGTCTAAAGATTTAAAAAAAAAAAAAAAAAAAAAAAAAATTAAAACAAAAATTGTACTATTATCAAAAAGCTTGCAACTTGGATTTAATATCGTATTAAAATCCCCTGAAATTATTCCGTCTGGCTTGCTGTTATTGAGCAGAAATCAAGAAACGTATGATTTCCAATGTAGGTGATTTAAAAAAAAAGGTTATTTCCTGAAGTTTGGAATAAAGAGTTATGTTCACGAAATCGTACGGTGGCCCGGTAACGACATTTTGATGTTAACCTTTTCAATATCAACTATGAACCTTCGCAATGTGAACGTTTCGCAATGAGCACGTTGTACGTTGCTTAATGTGGAAGTTGCTCCTTGTCATGTGTGAACGATCCATCTTGTTCATATTAATTGTTCGATCTTAATCTTGTCAATGAGGACCATGAATCATGCTTGATGTCAATGTTCCACTGTGCTTCTTCCGTTCTTCGCCAGTTTGAAGCATCCTGAACACACCCCTTCAGGACCGATTCATCGTTTTGCAGTACCATGGGCGTCGCCAAAATTGTTTCGGGGGGGGGGGGGGAGCAAAGCACATTTTTTTTCCACCGAAATCTTTGTACTTTCTTAGCATATTCTCAATTTATTATTTTTTCGAGGGTGGGTGGGGGACATATCCACCCCACCCCGACACCCCTGCAGACGCCCATTTTGTTAAATGTGTATTAAATTAATAAGCAATATGACTTCACACCTCAATCCGGTCAATTTGCAATAAACAGGGCCCAACCCAGAACTGATTGCAATAGAATTACTATCACTGAGTTTTAAGTAATTTTACGGCGTAAATGCAATGGGGTGTACCCCATCCCCACCCTAACCGGCCACAAGACCTTTACCCCATCACCCCAAATCCCGGAGATTGTAATTTAATATAGCTCTATGGTTTACACCCTTCATGCGAGCTGAGAGCATTGCCAATCTGTCGCGCCCTTATATCGGGCGCAATTCGGACCTTTACAAAAACCGCGCCCCGGTGTCAAATACAAATACGAAACTCCCCCTTCTTTTTACTTGAGCACTACACGTATGCTTCATCATGTTCTAAATGAACTCAAAATTAGTAGTGAAAATTCCACTTTTGAAATTGCTCAAAAGCGTGCATACATTGTATTTTACATCAGTCTTCATGTAAAAGCCGATACGCTCCTAATCCCGGTTACCGGTTCGTAAGTGTGATGTCATTTCAACTTAAACCAACCACGCCCACTGCACGTAGAGTAGAGGCAGCAGCATTGTACGTATACATGTAACTATTGGAACCGCCGTAGTACGAAGTGGAGTGTTTAGCCAATGGGCGCAAGTAATCAGTGGTGCTTGGGCCGTGACGCGGTCACCTTCTTACGAACCGGATGATAGACCGATCCATTATTAAGACCCGCCCAATGACGTTTGACCAATCACAGCCTAGCCTTTAGTCAAGTCCCACGCACTTACCAGACACGTGACGCACCCCGGATGCTGACACATACAAAGACTAGGACGAGCGGCGTAGCATCATGTACATGTGTATATGGAGATCAATGCATGGCATCATGGAACTTAAAATGGAGAGGCGCACGTGTTGGTTCCCCGCGTGAGCAGTGGGCGGGGCTTCACATATCGGTCTATTATACGACACCAAAAAAAGAGAAATGTTTCCCCACACAAGTTTAATTTATACCAGAAGTCGTTTATTTTATTACAACCACTATAGCTAAAACAAGATAATTTCAGATTGAGACGTCTATGGTAAAATTAATGAATAGATGAAATATACAGACATGAACCCTTAGTATATTTTGACCCAAAAAATCCATATTCTAGAAACCCTCGGCCTCCTTGCATAACATGCATTCAAAAGATTATGTACAAATTTTAAAATGTAAAAATAGGCATACCACAATAAAAGCGACGCTTTTCGACATTTTAAGCATGCATTATATCACACTATCGAGTTTATAAAGCACTTTAACCTATGAAGAGCTCAAATTTTGTTCAGATTTCTCAAATTTTGTTCAATTTACATTGATATCCTTAAATGTTGGTGCTTAATTTATGCAACGAAAAACAAGAAACAAGACACTCCTTGAATGGCTCCTGGATCCTGAATATTCATTTGAGTATAAATATTCATGATTTTCATAGAAGTTTTGAATAATTGTATTCAAAGAGTTTTGAATATTTAAATTTGTTCGATCAGTTTCTCAGGACTTCAAATCAATGTATCATTGTTTCTTTGTACAAAGCCTCTTACATTTGATGACAAAATTGTTCTTTATTAAAATACAGTGACAAGAATATATAGATGTTTAAAAATAAGCCTCTAAATATGATCAAATATCACACATACAGAAATGGATTTTTTTCTTCTAAGTACCCATTTTAGAGTGAAGCTCCCCACCTTCAAGATAATGGAACCTCCCAGCATAACGCACTTCAGTGAATTAAAATTTTCAAACACTCTTGCTGATGGCGAGCTTCGTTATTAACGCTATAAGAAATCGACATACCGTTGAAAAGTCATGTTGTCATGTCTAACACCATTTACCCGAGATGGTAGTCATAAAAATCGATACAAAATTGAAAACGTCCTATTTATATTGAGAGAAACTTCTTTACAGCAGCCTCAAAACATTTCAAATTTGAGATGATATTTAAATATTTCTGCGCTCCAATCACTCTTGTTTTCGCGTGACCGTATTTTCCCCCAAGATAAGCATGCGCCAAATAGGGCAGGCCTAAGTCTGGTAACTCATGTTCTTATGTGATGAAGGGGTTAGGTTTTAGCTCCGAGTTCACGTCCCCTGAAAACAAGGGCGTGACTTTGTAAACATCACAACTCGACGTGATTGGTCATGGCACTATAAACTCTTAAATGAAAAATAATAATTTATTCATAATATGAAAATCGCTTCAAAAAGCTGCCAAGCGTGAAAAGATTTGTAAATTTAGAATTGTTACGGTTTTTTTCAGTTTCCAAAAGTCTTTTAGCTATTTTAAAAAACTTTTTATTGTTCTTTCAAATTTGGGCAGGAACGTTAAATGGCCAGTTGAAGCAGCTTTGTGAAATGACGTCATGGTTGCTAAGTCGCCATCTTGGTTTTCTTTCTCTCGTCTAATCTTCCGACTTGCCAACACCCCTGCAGACACAGATGGCGAACACCATGGAGAAAATCTGTCATAAAATAAAAAGACAAACACACAATAGTTACAAATCCTAAAGTTTATGAATGGAGAGAATTTACATTGCTTTCCAGATAATTGGCTAAGCTATCGGGTCAACATTTTCTGACTAATCGATATGAAGTTGTCGGTGGTGTCAATTTTTTGCTCAGCATTGAATTGGCGCAATTAAGTGCAAAACACACCGCCGTGGGCTTGCGCTTCTTAAGTTGGTGGGCGGGTTGGGCGAGTGTGTGAGTGGGCGGAGTGGGTGAGTGGCAGAGTGGGCGGAGTGGGCAAAGTGGGCGAGATGGGCGGGATGAGCGGGTACTTAACTCCGCCCGTTATACTGTTTCCATGTCACGCATGTATCACAGCTTCGCGGATCGCCAATGAGTTTCTATGGAATACCTGCAGTTTTGTGACACTGATGCGCATGCGTCTAATTCGCATATTAAATCACGCCCCATTGCATTGCAAAATTCGCGGTTGTAGAACCGTCGTGGGTTGTACCACTTGGTACTTTTTTTTAACAAACTGCTCAAGTTACTCTACTTGCGGCTTGGTGGCACGACTCGGAAAATGCAAGATTATCATCTTAAATCAAAAATTAAGCCCCATTATAGTCGTGTCTCGAACTCAGATGACAAATGCATCAATTTTGTGTATCCCGCTTGGTCACTCAATCGAGCAAGCAACATCAGCCGTGCATGCAAAATTATATTATGGATGCACTTTTGCTCGTATACATGCAGATGTAAATGACTGTATGGTCAATAAACCTGGCTGGGAAACAATACGTTTTTTTATGAGCATTAAAATCATGCGCATACCAGTTTCTAGATTGTCGATTTGGTCAGAAAGTATTCAAAAAATGGTCGTCTGGTTTTCTTGTGATTTCAATATTCTTGAAACTCGCAAAAGGCTCCTCAACATGGCTTTTGGGGGGCTTAAGCAACAATCCAAATTATAGTGTGACTTGTGAAGTATAATTAAATCAAAGCGAAGAAGGACTGCAATTTCCAACACGGTGAGACATTGACTTTTTTCGTCGTCAATCGGTTTTTGGCAGGGTTTCTTTCATTCGACATGCCTCGTTTTCCTTTCATTTTTATCCATGCGACTTAAGAACACATGCTTCTCACCGTTGTTAGTCAAAACAGGCAAATAATCTACTTGGGTTTCCCACCGATCGCTTGACACAAACACACAGACAGAACCATTGCCATGACCTGGTTTGAGGCAAATTATTGGCGGGAAAAATTTGATTTGGGTTTGGAATTTCCAATCTTAAAATAACATGCACAAATGTGAATGGACGACAGTCAACGGTTGCTAGACGGATATACATGACGTCATATCATGTTAGTAAAGGATAATCACCTTTGCTAGGGGAACCAGACTATTGTATCCACAAAGAAAACCAAGCGGTGCAAGTGCCATCTTTCACTGTGTCGATATTATTTCTAGGCCTTTTTGTGAAATTTGTTGCAAATAATGCAAAATTAAAATCACTGGAGTTGAGAATCGCAAACAGACATGGCGGCATTCATCAAACGTATCCATTCCTTCAATCCTCACCATTTATATCCCAACCTTTTTACTGTTTCTTAAGAATGATGGCCAGACACATGGACAGAACCAGCCCCATTACCTGCGTGAAATTATTTCAGTAATAACATCCACAATGACATTTTAAAAATTCAACGATAATAATCATAAACAACTTGTTATTTACAATAAAGAATCAATGTGTGAAATAACATTTGAGCAGTTGAATAGGGAGCACATTTTCAAAATGGCGATGAGCTTCGGATTTTTAATGGGTGCACCATTCTGGAAAATATCGACCAGCATTCATTGAATTACCCCAGGAAATTTAACAAACACCGAAAGAGGCTAACTCAAGCTTTCATTTGATGTACGTCGGTCGTGAACACATTGGAGACTTGTGATTATTTTTTTCAAAATGTTTTGAAGCAGAGAGAATAAATTTCGAGGTCAATACCGCAAAGGATTGTTGGGGATGTGGTGGACACAACATGGGGGCGCTGTTTACTTTCGGTAAACCCTTATGTATAATTAAATAAATAAAAAAGGGCATAATGTTTCCAGGCAGGAAAGTATCTCGGTCAGTCCAGTCAGTAGCCAGTGTGCAGCATTCGTTAATTTTCGGGTATATGTCATTAGCCAGATTGATCAAAACCAAGCAGCGCCCTCTTGTGTCCGCCATATTTCAAATTTCTTTCAACGAACTCACCTCCAAGAAAGCCAAGCCGAGACCAACGCCACCGATATAGAGGGCGCGACTCTTGACCCAATCCTCGAACGCCATGTAACAGCCCTCGGTGTTGAGATACTCGTTGCGCATCATCTCCGACACGCCCACGCCGTAGCAGTAGGTCAGGTTGGTCGGCATTGGGAAACCGCCATCGGTGACAGGTGCGAGGTTGTTGTCCACCTGAATGGAGCCAAAAAGCGTGTGATTGAAACGAGTCCAGTATACTCTCTAATTTCCGCAGATTGAAACTACTAGACTTTAGACGAAAAAAAGTGCGAAAATCACTCTAATTTCACCTTGGAACACGTGTGTATTTTGAAAATCACTCTAATTTCACCTTGGAACACGTGTGTATTTTGAAGAAGAAGAAAAATCACTGCGGTCAAAATTCTGGTGATGATATCACAATCTTTTCGATTGAGTGAATTTCACTATTAAGGCTATGGACGGTGCTGTTTGGGCTTCCCACGAGAGTTGTAGGTTTCCCAAACTTGACTTTTTTTGGCTATCGGTGTATCTTCGGTTTCAAGCTTCAGCTTCACGGTTTTAGGCATCTTACCAATCGTCTCAATGCGTGTTTATTGGCTCTCAGCGGACCTACAATATCCTAGAGCCAGAGCCCGAGATGAAGCCGTGATTTTGAAAACGGTATATTAAGGATGTGAAGGTCGGCACATCACAATCAGATCGAACTTGAGAAGTAGTTGTGGCCTGTCTGTTCACCCCCCCCCCCCCAACACACACGCACCCAGCTCGTTTCAGTGTACTATACTCATGAGGACCTGATCCGTTCCTTGTTTTGTTCCCTTTTGTTTGTACTAACTTATTCTCGACAGCTCCCATGAGGTTTGTACACGAATTCTCCCGAGGACCTGGGTCCAGGCTTTTGGGCCCATTGAAATCGCACACACACCATTGTCCCAAGTCCTCAGTCTGAATGGATAACCAACCCACACATTCTCGCCAGTCTCCGCCCCTATAGGTCACATTAATCCTACCTTGCAGCAAGTCGCCGGCCATTCCGGTTTGAGAGATTGCCCACCAACCATAATATTCGTGTTGTTGCCGTACCAGGGGGTCTCCATCCAGTCCGTGTAGTTGTTGGTACCGCAGCACTCCAACTGGTAAAAGAACAGCAAACTTATCAGTAAAGGCCTCACTCGGCTTTCTATCATCCTCTTAAACTTGTAGCCCTATGCATTTCCATTTCTCATAAGCCTACTAAATTGCATTTTCAACAGCATTTGGGTGAACCAATGTGTACTCTATATTCCTATCGAATCAAATACATGTAATAACTCACTTTGGTAAATCTATCCTAACTGTTGTGGTTATTTGTAATTGTACATTTAAGAAGTCATGATTAATGATAACCACAACATTAGGTAGGATTTACCAAAGTAAGGTAAGTGTGACGGCGCCCTCAGGAAGTCGTGCGTAAGGGTCACAACAGCGCCCTCTAGTGAGTGTGCATAAGGGTAAATGCCACTTACCAAAACCTGCAGGGCGTTCCAACCCACGCTGTACTTGTCTTCGTTTTGCTCTCCCTTGTACATGTTCATCGTCTTGCGAAGATTGTTCGTCACAAATTCATCCACCTAAAAAAATATTAATACCAAAAACTACTCTCTAGCTCTCAGCAAACTTCGTTAATTCAGTTCAGTTCCTGTTTATAATTCTCAGTTCCATTTGCTTCAGAATAGAAACAAATATAGTCGAAATCATAAATTTTCCTGAACGAAACGAAATGCACAACGACATTATGAAACCCTTCTGTTTTTCTTTTTCATTTTAAGCTAATATTCAGTCCAAGGAATGCGTAAAGGCAGAATAAGTAGTTAAGATGCGTAACGAAACTGGTCTCTTTTTCCCCCCAGAAATCCTTGAGAATGGAACTAAAAGGCAAACAAAGAATCGAAAGTGAAGCAGCCAAGTTTACCTTGTCTTTGTACGCAATGATCACGGCGCATCCGATGAGCTGTGCAATGAAGATCAACAGCACGATGATGAAATACTGAAGAAGAAGAAGAAAACCAAAATGGAGCCAGTTATTCACTTGAAGGTCAAAAGACTATTTTGATACTCTTTTAAGGTTACAGAGGCAATTGTGAGGGCGTGGTTTGTCTAGGGACAAACGCACCCTGACCCTAACCACACAGTCTAGCGCCTGGACTCGAACCCCAATCTCTACAATCTCCCAATCTCACAAGACGATAGCCACCTCAAGCCATTTCGTTCTTTTTCATTCATTTCACTCGTTCTTTTTGATTGTGAATGTATAATATTTCGGCAGGGAAACTGCCCCTGAATTAAGTTGTCCTGTGAAAAACACAATCCACATGTTGGCCCAAACGGGATTCGAACCCGAGGCAAAGGAAGTATTGGACAGGGAAGTATATACTTACAATGATGAGCATGAGCCTGTTCTCCATCCACGCTCCGCAGCAGCCCAAGAAACTGACCACGAAGATGAAAGCTCCTAAGGCGATGATGAGGTAGGCGCCGCTCTCGAGGATCGGGTTGTCAAGGATGGCCAAGATGTCAAGATTGTAGGGGCTGGTCACGACCCATATCCCCACCGCTAGCAGAGCAATGCCAACGATCTACACCAGAAAAAAAATCAAAGTTTAAGAAACCATTTCCAAGGTGGCACTTCGCGCGCGTGTGCAGCTGGTACGCGCGCACTCTGTGCTCCTTGGACCAATGGGGTTCTCGAATTGCACGCGCAATTGACAGGTGCACGGAGTGTTGCGTAACAAGCTAGTTTCATCTTAGACATACGAGTACAGATCAAAATACTTTACTCACAAAGAAGATGATGTTGAAGACGATCAGCAAGATCTTGGCGCAGTTAGCGCAGCCCTCCAGTTTAGCCATCTTATCTCGAAATTATCTCTGTCGATGAAAAGAGATTTAAAGTTTTAAGCGAGATTTGAAGCTGATGATGGAGAAGTCAAGCTGTGGTGGACGCTAGGCTTATATTTCTTTCTGATGGCCACTGAAGATCCACTCGCAAACGTTCAAGTTAGACAAAAGCCACGTTTCATGGAATTTAAATGGAAAGGTAAACTTTCAAAAAAAATATTAACTCAACCTTGTTTTCGTTAATAACACCGCGACGCGTACCGGTAGTGACCTGAAAAGTGAAAGTGGCATCAAAGTGCAAAACACCCATTCAAAAAATGGTGCGTTCCAAACGAGTAAGTTGGAGTTATTTGCGGTCGCAATGTTTGTCAGTTCATTCCTCCCCCACCAATCAACAAACCCTTTCAGTAGGCGGAAGAAAATTGCTTTATTTCATCAAAATAAAAAGCTATTTTTTTGCCACGGTCATTGCGCATGACGTTTGACACGGTCATTGCGCATGACGTTTGACACAGTCATGCGCAAACCGCATAACAAGGTCAGCTCCGCCCACCGACGAACGCACTGCGCAAAAAAAGTTGAACTTGTGGTGATCGATGGCTGCCCACTTTCGCCATATTAAAATACTCATTTCGTCAATGGCGTTTTTCTGGCTACGCTTCATTTGCGTATTTCGCATGACTGACATTCAAAAGGAGGAATGCAAAATATTGGAATTTTCTCCACAGGAAGTTCATTTGACTCGTGGATATTGGTAAACAACCTGTGTGGGAGGAAACCATTTCGAGACATCCCACGTAAACACTTAGAACCCACTACGTCATGCAATTTCCAATTTTTGTTTTTTACATGCATGCTTAATTTTCCCCAAGGCCTTCGAATAATTAAAGTCAAGTTTGTGGTTTGGACTTCAAAAGAAAATCACAGTGGAATTTTAATTCAAAACCAGTTTGGACGTCAATTCGGGTCATGGGGACCGGATTTCATTGCTCATGTCATTTCCCGGATGCGCAGCTAACCACCAAACACAAGGAACGTGATACATGTACACTGAACATCAATTAGGCGACCACGAGAATCATTTCAAAATTAGAAGCATTTATTTTATATCTTCCAAAACCTGCCCATATTTGTCAATCAGACATGGTTTCAGGCACGCCTACCTTAAACTTCTGTTCATGAATATGAAATAAGTTGAGGCGACGTTCTGTGGGATCCAACCTTTTCATTTTTGTTACACAATTATTCACAGTTTCCTTTTTTTTTTATTCAAAATTTCCCAAAATTGCCAAGTAGAATAGTTCATGTCTCTTAAATGTCGAGAAAGGCTATAGGCCCAGTTCTGTGAATTGTGGCAGAAATGCAGAGTTTTCCCTGCCGAAAAGCAGGCTCTCAAATTTTACAAAACAGCTCAAATATATTTCGGAGCCCCACTTTTGAAAACGTTTCCGTTGTTGTGTTAGTCTTTTTAGCCTTTTACAAAGTAAACCGTCAGGTTTTCCATGCACATAATACTCGGACACCCTGAAAGCTAACTCGTCAAAGTGAGTTATTTTAAGTAAACTTGTGTCAATGTCAACACAAAAGTTGTAAATTCTGTGAACAGATCCGGGGTTGGATCACTATTATATACCTTTTCTATCGCTTGATATAAGTTTACATGAATCGAGGTTGGCCATAAAACTCGGGAGAATGAATCAGATCCTGTTGTAAACGGCGCAAAATAACCCCTATTAAAACCGGAGGGTATTATAATTCAGGTCAGAGTTGTCGCGGGCTGATTTTGGTAAACAGAGAATGTTTGTTTGCGATGTCGCATTGGTTGCGCCATTAAAAATTCTTTGTTTGAACTTTGCAGAGTGTGCGTCATCGTGCCTGTTGTGCGGACGGGACATGGTTGCGTTAACCCGATGAATGTATTGTTTGGGTGTTTTTCTGCTATATACCGTTGAGTATTTCACCGAAAACTTATGAACTTTAGTTGGAAAGGTGGTTGTCATTTCCTTTCCAATGAAAATGCAATTAACCTGAGGGTTTGCAACGAGCATTCAATAATAAGTTGTTTGCCCGATTCGTCAGAGTCGACAACAAAAGTGTTGGATTCAATCCTTGAGGTGCATTCATCGTCCTATGTAGTTAATGCATGTTACCTATAAAAAAAAAAGTTTGAGGTAGAGCCAAGACCTAAAACCGTTATAAATTAGGGTAAAGAAATTATATAAAATTAATAAAGAAAATGGAAATTTGACCTTGACCTGTAATCCTCAATCATACATAAGCATGTTGAGGAATTTCATATTTACGTTGAAATCGAAGTCCTTTTTGTTGAAGGATTAAAAAAGAAAAGGTCCCTGTATCCTATAGTTGCTTAGCAATGAGCCTCGGCTTCAATGCCAATTTGAAATTCGTCACTCAAGGAGTCCGTGGCTAGACTAGTCAGTGTCTGGTACCGAGACGTTCACATACAAAGTAAACGTGAAGTCTATTACAGTCTTTCATGCTCTATATTCATGATGACATGGATGACGGCGTACAGTATTCCCAGCAAGAAATTATTGCTTATTTGCATGAACGTTGCCTGAGCCGTCGATACATTATAGCAAAGGCATTAGACTCATTATAATTCGTCAAGGTTGTTCGATCGACAAAAAAAGAATAAATTATTTCAGGTAGAAAGAGCAGAATGCAGCACTCTATAAACATAGGGACCAACGTCTGACATTTTTCCTGTCTCTGTTTCAAAACTTTGTAATTTGTCATTTAAGTGTCGCTAAAAATTACTTCAAACTAATTTTCATTCGTTGGGTAGGTCGTTTACTTCCCATGCATTATCACTCTTGGAGGAAGAATGTACCGTAATTAAAGGAGCGCACCCAGAATTAAATCATGGATGACAGATGTTATGGACAGGAAAAATGGGGACACCATATTTATATATAGAGGTGCACATGTATTTTCCGTTTTGCTCATTTAACTCAAGTATATACATTTAACTTACAATCTCATCGAGCCCACGCACGACAGGGAAAGGAATGACTGGGATTTTCCGTTATGGCTGATACGTCATTTAGGTGGCCATACCCCTTTAAGTGAGTGACGTCATATGCCAATTAAGTCATAATAGCTGTGAATGTCTTCTCAGAAGGGCCAATATCCATGGAGCAAACATTGAACACTATTCTGCATTCATGTACCTCGCGCCTTGGGCAAATAATAGCTACGCATGGTAAATAGTAAAATCGCCTTTGCCTTGTAAATTTCAGGGATTTTTGTCCAAGTCCACTAGTGTATACGCTATAGTTATCAGCATGCAGTTGCACACATAAAAGAATGATGCAAAGATGAAGTCAGCTACTGTGACTGTCTTTATAGCCTACGTGAGAAAATACAGGAACTGCATGTTAAAGGAAATGACGTTAGGCTTACGGTAACGCTTTTATAAAAAACATAAAAACCAAAACACGTTCTCTTATGGGGGGAAAATCAGAGTCAATTTCTATTTACCCATATATGCATAAAAGATATCTCATTTCAAGATACATAACACTATTAACACTGCCCACATATTCATGTATGCGCAGCTTCGAACATCCTGAACTTAAACTCGTCACTGAGTTGCAGCATAATGGCATAATACATGTACATGTGTCCCACTAGTTCGAGACCAAGCCGAAATCACCAAGCGAATCGCTCTGAACACGTGTTTCATTTTCGCCATCAGAGCATTCGAATCCATTTCAGTTCAATCAGTTAAGTGATTGAGCAGCACCTTTCGTTTATGTCCACATTCAGATTTGTTTACAAGACTTCTTTTTCGCTTTTAGCGGGCGATTTCAAACATTCACCATTCTATTTCACTTTTACTTTAATACCATCGGCACCAGATAGGCCTACAACTTTCTTTTTCATGAACCGTCAATCAAATTAGCTGTACCTGAAATCAATTTAGAAAAGGTAAATGAATGCACAGGTAAACGTAATTGTTGTCTGTTTCTCAAAACCGATTGCACGGACAATGAAAACATTGAACTTTCGATGAATTGAAATGGGATTTAAGAAAGTGCATTGAAATTCAGACGAAAATGAATGACCGATTTTCAGCAGTGAATGAACATTTCAGGAAGTTGGCCGGGAAAACCTATACACTCCTGTGTCTTTTTTTTCCAAGAAAGTGCATGATCATTCACGCGAGGGACACAACCACTGCAGCCTAGCAACCAACCGGGATCCCTCTCTGCTTAATAATACAGCTTGAAGTCCCATCGGTATCCTGACGGATTCGTTACCAAGGAAACAGCCCCCTGTAAAAGATTAAATCGTTCAACTTGGCTCAGGTAAAGCGGAAGCTTCATTGCCTGTACGTATAGAGCTGCATTACAGCTACGCAAAACCTTTGCTTTTAAGCAAATTTATTACAAATAAAATAATAACTTGCTGAAACATTCGTTCCGAAGATACTTTACATTTTTGTTTGTGGAAACCGTGAACAAAAATGAATGTTCACTCTCTTTCTGTGAAATCCTGATGGAAGCTTGCGCGGCTGTACGAGCTCAAAATTCGGCACCCAATTGAAACATTTACCCAAGTTGCACCTAACTCAGGTTTACATTCGCTCACGGGTATTCGACTTTAATTGGGCGCTGTATCCGGTCCAGCTCAGTATGTATTAAAACTACGTCACATACAAAATTGTAAAAACAAAATAGGGAAGGTGTAAACACCTTAATACAACGTGGTTATTGATATTCATATGAGCAATTTCTTCAGAAGGTCCATCTGTAAAAGCCATTGTCTGGCTTTCTCATCATCATAATCTTCGCCTTAATTATACTGTCGCGGTAGACGGCCGCTATAACCAGTTTCATTACCAGTGGAAAATCACATGGCGTGTACATGTACATCAATTCAATCAAAAAGTAATAGAACGTTTTTCTTCACAAGACAAAAAAGGCTGCTTTCTCGTCACAACAAAAATAATTTTGATAAGATGTTTAAAAAGAAAGAAATGAAATTAAAATGAGTAACAAATAAAAATATTACTCTAAAACTCCCTGGTCAGTTGAACCAAAATCCGAGTTTAATCTAAAACCAGACGAAATAGCAAAAAGAATCATCGGCTTTATTGTTTTCCTCAAAGATCAACGAATAGGCCTACTACTACTGATTACAATCTATGGCGTACTGTCATGCGAGCATCGGTGAACACGTGCGGGTATCTTTTCTAAGAATGAATATACAATTAACCCTTTGAACCCGAAATGCCCCAGTTTGTCTGTTGCGCACGCAGTGTTCGACAAGGAGCGAATTGGGCGTGGTTGTGGGGACTTTATAATTAACATCCAACAGTGACGTCACAACTTGACCTTTCTGGTTCGGACCTTTCGGTCATTTCTAAACGTTCACTTTATAACACGAAAGGAATCGGTTCATTTGTCTTGTTTGTCACGACCAAAACGTCAACAGGAAAAGTTTCTTGTTTTGTTCCACCCGGGTGGGTGCAACCAGTTCAAAACATTCCCTTCCATTTGCACACCAGAACATATCGGTTAGTTTGATACTGGTCATATTTCAAATAGATAAAAACGTCTTATGATATCCGGTATATTTTCTCGAGAAATTCTTAGAATTCATTTTACACGCGAACTAGTTACTGAAATATCATGTTTTCGATCAATTCATCCAAGCATGACTTAGTGTAATATTTCAACCGAATTCTTAGACAAAACCGCATGCCAACTTTATGTATTTTTATCTTACCGTTTGCTGACAAACCAGTTGATGGATGTTTTTTTTGTCGATTTTATTTCGAAAGACGCCAGAAACGAACAAGAAAATATCAGTTTTTTTCACAGCTCAACACACAATGACTTATGCGGCAACACATCAATAAGCCTATGTACCTAGCTCCAACAAACTGCCAACAAAATTGTCGCGCAATATGGGTGTGTCATACCATACAGGTGCGTGTATAATGGCACTGCGCACTACTCATCTGTTCAATGAATCAACAACAAAAACCCGGAATGATTATTAGGCTACACGTCGCTATCGCTAATTGGACAGCAGTATGCGCGCGCATCGGTTTAATTTATGCTTCCCGTTTTTTATGAATATTTTGTGATCGTGGATTATGTGTGGCCTATAGCGTTGGCTATTGTTACGGCCCTTGCACTGGGGAGATATAGCCTTGTGTTACACTGAAGGCCAATGGGAAATGCGATTGACCACACTGTACATGCAGTACCGAAATGTGTAAATAAACGTACGTAGCTAGGTGTATAAAAATTATTTTGGAAAATAAACGACAGTAGAATTCGAACAGATAACTTTAGCAACAGTGATTTCAGCTGGCCTCAGTCTGCAGATGGGGGATGGAAAATAAATAATACATTTTATTATTTTTTGTTTTCTTCAAAAGGGCTTTTATTTAAATCTAAACCACTCGATTAAAATTTGAAACTACATGTATTATTTTGAAAATCGTGGATGACGGACATAATGGCGGGGTTAACGACATCTGAATGATCGATATTGGCAAATTGGAAGTAAACCCTTTCGACCTCATTGTCAATTATTTTAAGTGGAACCGAAGTGGGACTGGATATCAACTTAAAGGATTCGTAATGATGCGGGTTTCATGTAGATGCAGCTGGCCAAATATCCCAAACCAGGAAAGCGAAAAGTAAATGTCCAACAGACAATTTGAACTAATACTATTAACCTTTCATCACATACAGTTCCACGTAATAAGACGGCATCCTGTGTATATTGTTTCAGCCAGGTTGAGGTCCAAACAATTTTTAATGGAGTTTCCTTGTTTTTTTTGCATCCCTGGGTAAAACTAAATGTTAAAAGCATACGAATAGACAGGCAAGAGTCTGGTGGCACCAGTTGAGGATGGATTGTGCATTCATAGAGCCTGGGTACCAGATATCACCAGGTGATTTAACGTTGGACCGGTTATCTCACACGCCGATCTATCCTGCATTGCATCTTGGCATGTTTTCCCCCTTTTTTGACACTAAACATTGAGAGCCTCAATTAGCGTGGACATCACCGGCGCAGTAAAAATCCATAAAAATCTGGTAGCCTTTGACATGAATGATGGATGTGCTGGGTTTTTTTTTTTCTGGAACAACAAAATTGATTTATCGATTTGCCAGCTATAGTAATTAATTTCTAGTGTGTGGACATGAACGGAGTAGGATTTCTTGCAACGTCACTGGTAATCACTAGCTGATTTAGTACCCATGATGCATTGTGGGTTGCGTCTACCGCAGGCCCTGGGTCCTAGCTATACTTGTTTGTGATTGGACAATAAAAAAAATGCCATAATTGGGTGGGGGAACTTTGAGCAATCTAAATTGGTAAATTTAATCAATAATGACATATTTTTGAAGAGATTCTATCAGCAGTTTTGATTTGAATTGAACTAGTCTTTAACTTAAAACTTATTAAAAGATCACTTTTTTAAATTCAGACAGAATCAAGACCAAGATTTTGGACTTTTCATGTAGATTTTACATCAACAGGTCAAGCCGGGTCATGGGGACCGGAAGCGATTTAATCTGGCCCCGTGCTTATCTCACCCCTGACAGGATTCACTTTAATGAGTTCAGGGACTCAGCGCCGGATAACAACCTTTTGACCCAGGTCAAACCGACGAAAGGCCTCGAAACTAAAATGGTAGCGTTTGTGGTCATGCATGCTGACACTAATTTAGTCGTAACAGCAATATTACTGATCAGCTAACGCTCTTTAAATTCAACACAACACATATTGACACACACATTTGCGTAACAGTCTGGAATGCTTCATGCAGAAGCTATTTCTGAAGACGATCGGTTATTGGACCGAAACCTCGAGAGGGTTCTTTAATCCTTCCTTGTATATTGAGGAAGTTCCAACTTTGGGAGGGCAATCACGTCCCGTCACGCTGGACCGAAACGTCGAGAAGGTTCTTTAATCCTTCCATTGAGGAAATTCCAGAAACCCACCACTAAAGGAAACTTTGGACTACAACTAGCAAGGGGAATCACGTCCCTCACTGAAACCGAAGGCCAGTTTCTCTTTTGTTGAGAGGATTAAACAAATGAAAAGGTCCTCAATTCATACAATGGGTTAGCGCTGAGAGCCGTGCACGGTTTCAATGCTAATTTGAAATACATGTACATGTACTACCTTTCTCAATCCTGGAAAATCCTCAGAAAACCTCCCCGTGGGTTTTGGAAGGATTTGGGAAGGGATTAAGGGTTGAATAAATAGCTGCTTAAAGAAGATCTTAATGCGTACATTTTTCAAGGGCTGGTGCTATCCAGTAGGCCCTACATGCTTGAGTAAACTATGCACCTTAGTTATAATAGGAGTTTTTCTGGAACAATATCTTCCACAAAGTGACAACCACCATGTCTGTCATGCCCCCCCCCCTCTTCCTCCCCCTCCCCCTGACGGGGTAGAACTCCGTAAATACAGAATAAAGGTCTATATCCGTTCAGTTTGCAATAAAAGCAATCCATATTGACCCTACACTTTGTCGAAAGAAAATGAGAAACATAACGCCCCAACGGACGTGTACCACACCTATGTGTTTAGTACAGTATTATAGCATGACTCGACCATATCCGATTTTCGGACTGCGTGGGCGTGGCACGGGACCACGTGACTGTGGAGGAATTACTCAGAATTTCCATTCGTCAATGAAAGCAGAAATATAACAAAGTCTGTACTACACACAGCCAGAAGCATGTCTGTTTAAATTATCTTTAGTTCCCTTTCGTAAGGGACATGATGTCTGTAATATTATTATAACAACTTTGGTCATTCTGAAAGTTATTTCAAAGCTTATATATTTAATGTTTAGGAATTAGCTTTCGCTTCGGAAATATCCAACGATACGGTCATTAAAACAACATGTTTAGTTTTCTATGCGTGCAATTATCTACAAGTAATAAAATCAGTTACTTAATTGTTTCACTATGTAAAACTATGCACTTGAGGCATTGAGAATGAGTACATGTAGTTTGGTTGTAACGACTAACAAGTTTAGCTTGAGCGCCTTCGGTTATTGTGCATTTGGAAAGATTCCCATATATGGCCATCACTTGTCACCCTGCATGTGCACAAACTCTATGAGACTGGTTTAAAAATATCTATTTTCTCAGTAAATACTTGAATATTTTCCCTGCTAAATTTGACTTTTAAGGGTATATCATCACTTTCTGATGGCTGATGTAGGTCACTGAAGGGAAAAATTAGTGACGGTCAGATATGGGAATTCCAAGATTTGATTTTCCTCACATCATGAGAACCGTTATTTAAAACGCATTTCAGCTTTGAAAATGAAATGAACTTGTCAACAAAATGGCAGATTTGTGCAAGTTTTCGTATCTGAAGTTGAACTGGACTTCGGTCTTTTGTAGAAAAGTAGAAGGGGTTTGGAAAAGTATCGGTTCTTCGAATCAAATTTAACAGCATTGACGGCATATTCTTCTGGGATTTGTATGCTGGATGTAATTAGATATGCATGGCAGATGCCCTCGGCCCATCCCTTCGACCCGTTTAAAAAGTTTGAGGACCGGGATTTTCATTTGTTGACAAAAAAACCGGATCTTTTCTCTGTCTGATGTGTGCTGTGCCGTCTCCTGCAACAATAAGCCCGGGTATTTTATTTGCACAATAGACCACTTGTGCATTTGCAAATACTTCAATACTCGACCGTGACAATAAATCAAAATGGATTTATTCTTGGTGCTGGCACAACAAAGTTCAAAGTAAATTAGCTGAAGGTGTTGGTATAATAAGCACAGTCAGTAGACTTCCTTTACCAATTACCGCTGCAAAATTTCTACCACGATTTTTCTTTTGGATAAGCAAAGAAAATGTCCCCCTTTGAGGGAAACATGACGCCACTTACTCTGTGATGGTCAGTCTTTATGTTGCAGCATATCTTTTTGTTTTTTGTAAAAAATGGGGAAAATTTTTGGGAAAGAACGTTGCATCCTGACGCCACTTTTTTTCATCATATATTATCTCAATGAAGGTCAATCATTGCAAAAGTGTTGAAAAAACATGAATCTGGGACTGAGAAACATTTCCAATTGTCTTAGAAAATATTTTGAAAATGCACTCAACTCTTCATAGACTTTGTACACAAAGTGGCGTCAGGATATTTTTTCCCAATATTTGAAACTAAATTTTATGCCAATTCTGCGAGTTTTGACTTCATAATTTTTTTTTTTTTTTTTTTTACAGAAAAACATGTTTTTGAGTATATGTGGACATTAGATGAGCGGATCTCCTAGTAAATATTTGAATAAATTCCAGAAGTATATTTTATACACATTTTGTGAGTTACTCCTTAATTATCACGCACAGAATATCAAATAAATGTTTAATTCCAAATAAAAACTCAGTTAAGTTCTACATTGCTTTTTGACGGATAAAGCAAAACATGATTATCACTGAAGTAAGTGACCCTGAAACATAAAACAGTGCGCACGTAACAGAGGGTATAATGCATTTGCGAAGGTACGATTCCAGTTTGAAATTCGGACCCCATTGAAAACAAGGATCATTGACTGTACAGCGCTCTCTGCAACACATAGATTTGGTGTCCGCATTTCGAGTCAAGAATTCATGCGACTGAACGACCACGCCCAATAATTCAGTGGACAACATAACTGCGTCATAACTGCATCATGTAGCCGTCCGTTATTTTACTTCAAGTTCCAGATCACATCGAGCATAAGCTGCCTTTTCCGCGTTAACTGTTTCAGATTCGTCATGTTTGTCTCTTGACAAACTTGTTTAAAAACCTCTTGTAAAAAATGTCCAGTTTACTCTTATCAACCACAGAGTAGGGAATGCCTCACCTTAACCAGGTTCGTATTTCTACGAACGAGTTTTCGTCAACAGAAATGTTTTACTTGAACAAAATATATGGGGGAGTAATCTTGTACATTATACATATCCCTTCAGCTCTGTGAACACACAATTAGGCTTACTGTCGTATACGACAACAAAACAATTGTACAAATTGTAACTGTACTTACGTGCACGGTGACAGTCAGGGAAATTTCCTAGGGAGATGTTTAGCGTCGGGTTAACCACACACGAATAGTCACACAGCAACACAGCAGTTTGACTTGACTAAACGGTAGACCAACCCGACTTTGTTGCACCTGCGCAGTGGCGAGGGCGGGGCTTGTGACGTCGCGGGATGACGTCATTAAGAGTGAAAGTGGCTGAATAAATGAATGAACGCACTGTGTGCTATCTACGTACGATAGCTCTGTATACTATGGCTTACCCGTGCTATTGTGTTTGGAAGTAAAATCGATGTCTAGCATGGAATAGTGACTCGTAACAAAAGCAGCCTGTTTGGCGGAGGCCACTCGGTCTTTTGTCCTTGATATTCACGGCACAATGATGTCAGCGGTAGTCAGGCTGGCAGTAGCCTAGTAGCGATAGGCAATTGCTAATATTTATTTACTCAATGTATGCAGAATTAAAAGCAGACTAAATTGTAATTTTGATGTATAATTATTACCTCTAGTAACTGAAACAATATATTCTTCATATTGAAGTGTAAAGTAAATGTCAAGAAAACCTGTGCGCGAGGGAAAGACAAACTGATTAAACAGAGATCCATCTGAATCAGCTAATTCAACTTTTAACAAGTTGCCTCTTTCCATCCAAATAGGTACAAGCATGAGCTGGGGGGTAACTACGATGGACCGGCATCCCATCCAGCCAGGGGAATAGAAATATTCTCAGTCATTTCATGCCACTGAAACCGAGATAAACGCCGGCCTGATGGGCCATATCGGCTCGTGACAGACTTTTACTTTCCTAGCAATATAAAAGTTAGGGCCTATTAATTTTTGAATGAGACTTCGAACGAAAAGCAATCTACCGATGTTTAGGAAGTGAACTATTTACTGACCAAATTCGAATTATTGGCTGCCAGACAATAATTCGGCTCTCGCAGCGCGGGTTCATTTTTTACACAAAATGGAAGCCCCTTTTCAGAGGGTTACAAAATCGGAATAAAGTAGTTTTTCTGTTAAAACATACATACTGAAACTCGCTAGGGAAAGAAAACATCCCCTTTTAAGAGCATGGACACGCATCTTTAATCGGGCTCTGAATTTGCATATCTGACAAACTGGCGATAAAATATTGTCGAGGCTTTTTGGTAATGGTGTGAAGGCCCAGGATCATTTTTTTTCAAAATGGCGCCGGCGTCAAGACTTCAAGGATGATCTTACGAGGGAAGTAGCTGGTACCTATTTACCTCATTAAGGGATCGTATGATCATTTCATTCTAGTACACTTATACTTCATTCCACTTGACGGTGTATAATGCCAGAGATTAAGGGTCAAATACGCCAAATTAGTACGAGGGATTTAGGGATGAAATATACAAAATTAATGGCCCGCCGTCTGTGGTTTAAGACCATGCCAGTACATGTATACGTACTATGGGGCTAAATAGGAGTGAAACTCCTCTACGGAAGCTGACTCATAAAATAGCCGCTCCTTGGCTGGGCAAGATAACGCATGACCTTAAAAAATCAATGTCATTATTGTTTCCGCTGACGCGCTCCTGGGAAGGAAACGTCCGACGGCTGTTTGCTGATGCATGACCACGATCGAAACTGAAGAAAATTTGGCATGAACCACAATTTCAAAAGTGGTATTTTTTCTCTCAACAGACACTCATTTCCGAGAGGTTTTAAAATTGTATGCCAGTGGGGTGAAGAGCTAGTACATAGTGTGTCTCCCCTCAGAAAACAAAAATAACTAGAAGTGAAAACCCTTATTTTTAAAAATTTAAGTGAATATCATTGGAGTGTAAAAATGTTGATTGTAATAGCCTCTAACATTGTTCAAAACCTAATTAGGACCTTAGCACGTTATTGCCCAGTTCTCTTAATTACCTGTACATGTATGTTCAATCTCTAGTAGTGAGTACAAGTTTGTGCCAATCTAACCAAACTGGTTCCCCTCAAGCTGATAATGTAATCAATCAACATGTCAGTGCACCAGTTGAATGCCCCAAAATATTTCTGACCCTGTATAGCGCCCTCAATGAATCATACGCAATACTGATAAAACGGAAAACTCGCTCCAATTTCACAAAATGAAATTGCAGTCCTGCTCAATGCACTTAGAGTAATCTACCTTTACTATGTACATGTAAAAGTACTGTAATCCTTAGAGAAACTTAACAGATTTGTGTAAAATAAAGCCAGAGTGAAATGATTTTTACCCCTCCTGCTATCTGAACAGTCACAGACAGTCAGAAAATCAATCCTCTTCCCCTGCCATGCCTTTTACACAGGCTAAAATCACCAACAGTCAGATCATATGTGGAGCAAGCACTGTGACTAGTCAAATTCAGTCAACAACCAAAAGGAGGCAAGTAGTAGGCACAGCTGGCTTATCAATCGCCTACAGTCAAAGCATAGCTGTATCAAGATACATAAACAGTCACAGCCAGTCAATCCTGCTTTATGTAGGCTGGGAGCTCTTAACTGTTGAAAACAGTCACTTGATTGATTTTGACTGAAAGGACAACATGGCACAGAATGTAAGTTTGCATAGGAGGGTTTTATATAGATGTAATTCACCAGACTCAACACGCGATGGAAATACCCAAAACATGAAACAGTCATCTGCCTCGACAGTGAACCTCTTGTGACGAAAAAAGATCATCACGTTCAAAGAAATGTCATCACCTGCGTTGCCGCCGAGAGTGCGCCCGAGACTGTTGTTGCCAAAACAGTGTATCTATGGCAACCAGTCTCTAACTTGGAACAGGAAACCGTCTTTGACCCAACGCTTGCCAGTTTCTGGAAAGACTGAACTTGAAAGCGGGGGCAAGGCTGGGGAAAGACAGCTTCTCAATCTGACGCTCGAAAACAAGCAATGTAACATCAATCATCATGAGAGAATTTTGTGACGTATCATGAAGTAGCAGTCTATGCCTACGCACTTTCTGTGTTCTTGATCGTGTGGGATAACAAATTTATCTTCAAGCAAACTTGACGCACAGTCAAGATGCAACAAGTACTCTGTGCACAAACTTTTTAGCAGTTATCCTATTAATACACGTTTCAGCGGGAATGCATGCCAATCTTAGAATAGCACGATACGCAGTTTGTTGCCATGGATCGTCCAATCAGGATCAAGGATTCAAATTTGCTTGAAGATAATACTTATCTTTCACTGAAATGTCCTCAATTGGCCAGTGAAAATTTCATCTACAATTTTTTGCAAACAGAGCTGAAAATAATTTTTATATGGATTGAGGACAAATTCTTGCAAGTAATGTCACCGATTAACCCTAACAGAATTCAACCCATCAAACCCCAATGGTATGTTTGTTGGAATCTGTCAGGATGGGTACAGTACCCCTAAACTGACAGTCTTTTACATTGGGTTAGAACACCTCCAGAATCAAAGCCAGAAGTATATGCATGCAGTTTCCCATATGGTGTTGGAATTTGCCAGGATGGGTATGGTTCCTAGTACATCATGCTAGGGAGTTAGGGTCAAGGGCAAACATTAGATTAACAAAAAATCTCAGCCCAATGAATTTCACAGGGATGCGAGTGGAGTCAGACATTTTTTGCCTGAAATTTCAGGTATAAAGCAAAAAGGATACACACATATTTAATGCCAATATACTATTTGGAAAAAGCCAGAATTCAGGTAATCGCAGGACTCGCATCCCTGATCATAACGCATTAATTTTCTGGACTGCCAAAGCATTTACTTCACCATCAGAGGGCGCTTTCGATGCTGACAATATAACCACACCAACTAAAACAACCAAAAAGTAACGAATAGTTCCGATTCTCTACAACCGAAGGTAAAACCTCCTGTTTTATTCAATAAACCCCAAATGGCGCATGTTTCACGTTAGACTGTTTACAATGATTCATCCGATGTTTAAAAAAACTCCACTGCCATGGTAACTGTTCTGCTTGACGTACCGTCAACAGCTCTGGACGTAGAGATCGTTGGTGCTGTTTACGCTACAAGGGCCGAGGCGGTCGATGACTCACTAGAAGTTGAAGGAGAAAACAAGACAAACAGGATTCCGCGTTAGATGAGTGTAAGGGTATTGGGTAGGGGTAAAGGTGGGTGCAAGGGGTGCGGACAGACGAAAGGAAATTGAATTTGGCAGAAGGGAAGGAGGGGGGCAAGGAGGAAATTGACAATGTGGGTGGGGAAGACAGGATCAATTCTAGGGAGAGCTTGCACAATGGTTTCAGCGAATTGAAATTTTACGTAGGTGTATAAAGTCAAAACGTAGGGTGGGCTTGCAAAACAAGTTGGATATCCGAGGGTATAACCATAGCTGCCAACATTTCAAAATCCCAATTAGTAATCAACCCGCGCGGTCATTTTCAACTGCTCGTTTTATCAAAAGCTTTACCAACATCGAGTACAGGTACATGGTTTACATGTACACATACATGTGCATACCCTTCTTCTTGTGAATAATAATGTAATGTAGGCCAAAAGATAATTTAAAAAAAAAAAAATTTAATTTTTTTTTTTTTTTTTTTTTAATTAATTTTTTTTAATGTCTGTATTTGTTTGTTGGAGTCAAATAAATAATAACAATAATAAAATATGCGCATATTTTTTTGGAGATGCATGCTATCGATGTGGAGTTTCGAGTTCGTATCAATGTTTTTTACACACAATGATTTAGGGCCACCGTCATGACCGTATGCAATAGAAATATCCCGCCAACATACCTTGCAAACGCATGCTGATTTATCTTTTCTGGACGTTGTGACAAACTCAAACTTCAATACCAATTATTCCAACCATACTCTTATTAAATTCCATGATTAAATTGTCGCACTGATGGGTCTCAACCCGGCAATAAGCGACCAAATGTGCTCACGATCGTCACTGAAAAGTACTCACATACAGTACACACACACATCCACGAGATGCACACAAATGACACACGATTGAAAAATAGTTTTAGTCTGGTCCTCAAGTACTCCACTGCGCACACTGCATTGATGTCTATCAGGTGCTTGACTGCATTCTTATTAGACTTGTCACCAGTCCATCCATTATCGCGACATTTCGCCAGAAGTTTTCGGTCAAAAACGATACTTTACAAGTATTTTTTTTTTCATTAGGTAGAAAATGGGAAATTCGTAATGTTTTTAGTGGCAAATCGTATTTTCGTAATTTAACAAACAATTCGTAATAATTACGAAAAATTAGTAACAGTTGGCAGCTATGTATAACCCCAACCCTGCTAGATGCAACCACTGATCTCTATATAAAGACTGGATAGCTAATAAAGAGCCGCACAATGAACGAATTTGACACCATATTGGTGAGACCGGCTGGTGATCTACAAAGGACAAGTTGCCGTCTTTATAGACAGCATGATTTCTTTTGTAACGTCATGGTTCACTTGGCTTATATTTTGACCACCCCCACTGCACTGACCAAGGTTTACTACAATTGTTCTAACGTCGTGGTTACTTTTTAAAATGCCGCAAATCATTTTTTTGGCGTTTTTGAAATAATAATCACTACGGAAATGTGTCCCTTTTAGAACATCATAATATGTGTACGTGACCAAAATGCGCGTCAACTGTTGATACAACGCGCGCGTATTTACGCGTAGAACGTTCGTATTATACGCGGCCATCTTCGTGAGACCGGGGGCGAATTGGTCAATATGCAAAGTCTACTGTGTGAATGGTGTATGGATATCCGTTATCCAGTCTTTATATAGACATCAGTGGATGCAACACAGTGAATCAGGTAGAAAAGTCTGGTGCACTTTGATGCATTCAGCTACCAACTCCAGTGCATAAACGGCCAGTTCTGAGACAATGAGAGCTAGTCCCATTGAACAATGCCACAGTTGTATCCTGCTGCATTCGGGGACCACAGACTCTGAGGCAGTTTGGCCTTGAGACTTTTGGCCTGATGGATCTTGTTACACTGGGCAGGCTTGTCACTTAGTCAAGTGTTGCATGTTGCTGTGTTTGGCAGGGTTTCTAGCCAAAATACCCTGGACTGAGGGTTAATGTTAAATGACAACTTGTCTCTATGTTGGACCAAAAAAGACCCAGATTTGACCAAAGTAAAAACAGATTTTACCAAGATTTGACCCCAAACAGGATATTACAAAAAATGACTTCAGACTTGACCTGAGTGATTACGGACATGACCCAAGATAGGACACTAGATCTGACCCCAGTTATGACCCCACATTTGACCTAGACTTGGCCCCCTATTTCACACCATTTTTGACCCTAGAGTAGAGCTTGTAAGTTCACCCCTAGTGGCGAGCTTCCAAACCCCTCGAATAGGAACGTCAACATGTAAAAAGTCTAACATTTGCAATTAGTTTTGGTAATTCGTTTTTTTTTTCTAATCTCCAGCTGATTTTTCATCATTTTTTTCTTGTGGAATATCAAGATAAATCTCAACATTAATGTTTCTCGGGGTGATTGAATACTGTTAGAAATCATTTTATCAAAAATTATAGCAAGAGAAAGGGTAACACGGTGTAAAATGTGAGGAGTCCGGAAGCTCAAAGACAAAATGGCGGACTTTCAGGCTCTATGGACCAAAATAACCAGCATAATGGAACAGAGTTTTTACTCATTGGTTACAGGTAACACTTTGAGAAAATTACACCAGAGAATATTCCGGTTCTCATCCAACAGGTTATAGATCACCATGCAGCTTGTAAAAACAAACATTCATGACGTCTTGCAAAAGCAAACATTCCCGTTGAGCAAGAACCTGGGAATTTGGAGTTCTCTTCATGACTTGTCAGTTGCTATGCGAGAGAGTTCTTATGAGTATCAGACCAGGCTTTCCAATACTGTACAAACAAATGTCTGTTTCCAAATAGAATAGTGCCAGCCCAAATGGAATATAAAGCCACATCTGAATTCCATGGCTGCGGCTACCAATTACACACACGCACTATGGAAGCGGATGCAGCCACTTCCCATAGACCTGTGTGTTATAGCTAGCCGCAGCCAAGACATTTAGACACAGCCTAACAAGTATTAGGAGTTCTGGAATGCTCCATAAGGACAACAGAGGGCGCTGTTCATTGTTTGCAGAATAACCACAGTTCTTAAAATAGAACCCTAAACCTAGACCAAACATTTCTCTGTTTTTACGTTGGTGTTTCTGGCAACCAAACCCTGCATCCTACAGCCGCCATGTTATGTGATCATAATAACATGCATCATGCGACCGTCCACTTGCAAATTTTGATAACAATTCAGGCAAATGTCAGGACTAGGTTTTATTTGAAGATGTCTACGGAGAGACGGGATATTTCTGTGCTACTCACTATTTCCAGTTTGGAGATAGGACTCTCTTGATCTTGTAGTAACGAGCCAGTCTGTGGATACGACTCTCAATCAGAATCAGACGGAACTTGGAGTCCTTGTCCTGAAAGAACAAAAAGGGTTGGATTGGGTCAGTTAATCCCTGACTCTTGAATTCAGCTCTGTGGCTATTATTTTTTTGAAGGATAAAAGCAACAAAATTCTGTGCACATTCTTCACATACGACAGCGTTGAAGGCAAGCACAATGTAGCCTCAGATTTATCCCTGATTTCTAACATGTGCCAAAGCAGAACCATTATCGATTCAGCTTTACCTTCACCTCTGTGAAAGTTATTATCCCTACCACGCCCCAGACTGTCTCTTGTTCTTACCCCTAACCGCCCTGAATCCTTCAAAATCTTCTTTGCCACAGTGGCTGAATTTGGAAGACTGAGGTTACATGGCAAAAGCGCATTACTGTTTTGGTAGGATGCACTTTGTCAAGGTCTTGGGCCATAAATATAGGCCTAGATTATGCTTGAAATCCTCCGTACTGCTCCAGGATGTCACTGGCCAAGCCTCAACATACTGACAGTCAATGCCGCAGGATTTTGCAGGATTCAGGCAGTGGTCCCCCCTCCACGGACCATATTCAAGAAATAATGGAGGAATTTGCAGGATTGAGGCTATATGCTATTTTTCCACAAGGCCAATTGGAGGAATTTGCAGGATTGAGGCTACATCCTAGCAAAAAGGCCTAGGGAGTTAGGGTTAATCTTGGGCTACACTCAAATTGGCTTTAGAATCTAGGGCTAGGTTCAGTTTGGGCTCAATCACAACTCCATCAAAAGTAACACTGGGTAAAAACAAAGACAAAGGAATGACTTTGCATCCTTTTTTTGGAATAAGCTTTTCCCTGTCACGCCACTTCTGACTCCGTAAGCATTTTTGCTAGGATGCACCTTCAATCCTTCGAATCCTCGGACTGCTTCATGTAAAAATTGCAGTCTCAGTCCTCCGTTATTTTTTGACTTTGTTCAGTGGAGGGGTGACCTAACCCTAACCCTACACATTTTTGTGTATATTTTGTGTACATTTTTGCCATGTACTGCCTTCAATGTATGTTATTAAGTGCAAATGTATGTTTGTATGAGAATTGCAGAGGGAAAAATTACAGTTAATCAACAATTTATCAACCATTTATCACATACCGTTTTAACAGATGTGCTCTATCAAATTTAGTGCTGTAATGAGTTTTAAGTTCTCAATCGCTATGTGTCTAATTTCACCCGCTGGTATTGGATAGGCGACGCTCTCACAACCAACCGCTATCACCAATGATCTGCTATCACCACTCTGTCTTGGGAATCTTGTAGTGGTTACGCATGCACACCTGTTTTGCCTAATGTATGCAGCGTGCATTCAACACCTTACATGTTAGCTCTGAACCAAACTCCGAAAGTTCTGCCAGTATTATACAAGATGCTAACAGAATTTTGTGTCTCTTCATGGCAACTCTTTGTCGTATGTAGTACGCAAGTGACCAAAAATGTAACGGGTGGGCACTTGTTTCCCCCATTTTCAAGGGGAGAACTTACAAGAATCTACAGACATTGTATAGCGGTTTATAGGTGATAGTGATTGGTTGTGATAACGCCCTCTTGCAACAACGCCTTGACCCCAGACTAGTGAGAGACAGAACTGGTGGAGGAATGTTGTACCTTGCGGTTTCTCTCCAGATGTCTTCGGACAGCCACAGCTTTCTTGATGAGGCAGTAGAGATCCTCGGGGAGAGAAGGAGCAAGCCCCTTGGCCTTCAGGATGCGCAGGATCTTGTTGCCGGTCACAAAGCGGACCTGGGCGACACCGTGGGAGTCACGCAGGATCACACCTGAGGGGAAGAATTCATGAAATTACTGGTTCTGAAGTTCATCAGATGGAATTTGCGTCGGTTCAATATTAGGTTTTGCTCTTCAACGACGTATTTGAACCCTAACCGTCCAGGGTATTGTGGCTAGAAACCCTGCCAAATGCAGCAACATGCCACACTTGACTAAGTGACAAGCCTGCCCAGTGTAGCAAGATCCATCAGGTAAAAAGTCTCAAGGCCAAACTGCCTCAGAGTCTGTGGTCACCGAATGCAGCAGGATACAACTGTGGCATTGTTCAATGGGACTAGCTCTCATTGTCTCAGAAGTGACCGTTTATGCACTGGTGTTGGTAGCTGAATGCATCAAAGTGCACAAGACTTTTCCACCTGATGCACTGTGTTGCGTCTGGCAAGGTTAGGGTTAAACACGTATACTCAGTGTTGTCCCAAACCTTTGTGAGAAGAAAAAACTCACACACTACTTGGGTGGGAATCACACCCATAACCTCCTGCTTTATAGTACAGACGTATTATCACTCGACCACTGAGCTTGCTAGGGTCAGCTGGCTGGTTAAAATCTGATGTAGCAGTGGGTACTGCAACCAAACGTTTCATAAGATGAATGTTGGGATGGGGTGTTGTAAGTTCTGAAGTGTTGTATTGTATTGTATTGAATTGTTTTATTTTTATTTGTCACAAATTAATATATGCAAATGCAACAGATTATTTACTACAACAATAACTAAACTTAATAGAATACTAATACATGTACAACACTTTGATCAATAAAACATAACTGGTGACAGATGGGGGAACCAGGAAAAAAGCCTAAGCTTATACAGAGCCTGGTCCCGTTTGTGAATAACTTATGAAATAAACATTAATTATAGCTATAATTTAACCCTAACCCCCTAGGCTCTTGCACTAGAAAGTATACCAAACCTAACAAATTTCAACAGCTGCATACAGGTCTGTAAGCACTGGTACCAAAACTGCCAAACTCCAACAGGCCTTGTACGGGGAACAGTACTAAACCTGCCAAACTCCAACTGTTGGAGTTTGATTGACTTGGTATGGATGGGCCTATGCATTGTCGAGTGATTGGATAGGGATGGTACCAAACCTAACAAAATAAAGCAATATGTACATGCACATTTGACCACAAACTGTGCTGAGGACCGTGGGTGAGCATACCCACGAAGAAATGCCAGTGAACTCCCTCAAACTCCAACGTGTTCACAAATCTCATGCCCTTCTGCCCCGAACCTCACAAAATTCAACAGGGTCTCCCTGGGCCTTTGGTACCCAGTCAATCAAAGTCCAACACCAACTGGCCAGTGTTCGGTACCAACCCTGCCAAAATCAAGCAAAACCCGCTGTTGGAGCTTGATGGGCTCAGGGTTGTTAGGGTTAAAACAGTGGTCAATAAATTAATTAATTAATTATTTACTTGGCATAATAGTCGAAAAACTGAAGGAAATTGAAATATACATGTACTTATTTACAATATAACATTTGATTATGATGGAGTGTGACTTGTACAAATGCGAATTATGGGTGCACGTCTTATATAACTCCGAACATGAAATAAGGGAGGTAGTCAAATAGAATTAGCAGAACTAATGAAAGTGCGGGGTTGCTGGTTTCTCTGCTCAATATGTCATAAATATGGCTCTGACAAAAAGGCACGTTGTTTGTTGTGCTGCATTTGAAACCACTATGGAGTTACTTCCAAATTGTTGATGTCAACATACCTGTTGGAGAAATGTGTTACTTGATGCAATTATCACCATTTGAGATAAAAATGCTTTGTGGAATCACGTGCCGTCTTTAAACTTACCGATCTGGGATGGTGACAATCCCTTCTTGGACAACTTGAAGATCTGCTCTTTGACGTCATCAGAGGACAGTTTCAGCCACTGCAAAATAATGAACGCGACATTATTATCAACCTCCACTTTCAGAAAGAGGATTTTGAAGGATTCTGGGCGGTTAGGGTTAAGATTCTATTAACGTGATGGAAGACACTATCCTTGCTGTATTGGGTGATTACCGTCATGACAGTATTGAGAGTCCTTAATTTTCAGACTAAGGCCAAGCAAAAAAATCGACCCTTTTCAATGCCCTGCCAACTTCCTTTTTTCCAGCCTGTCTCCCTTTTTAAATCATACATTTTTTTTATCATAAAAATTGTGTTTTTATGGGTTTCTAGCAAATTTGTAGCTATGAATACAAGTGCAAAAGCTGGTAGAAATGTTAACAGCTCCTTTGAGCACAAGGTATCAGCAAAAGAGTCAAGAAAATGGAAGAAAACATCTTGGAAAATTTGCCATTTTGAGAAGAACAAAAATGGCCCACCTCCCCCTTTTCAAAACAGCCCGGACGAGAAAATGTTATTTTTTTTTAACTTGGCCTAAAATGAGATGTACTTACTGTTGGCACACTGCGACGGTAGGGCAGTGCTGAGGATGAGATACCCTTGCTGTAAATGTAGCAGACAAGAAAGAAAATTAACAAACAAGTCGTCACACAAGAACTGCTTTCTAATCTGCAGAGTTTAAGGGGCACTGCGTCCTGAAATCCCCGAAAATGTCATGTTTTGGATTGTTTACTTATCCTATCTCAAACATCTGGTTGAAAGGAAACCAACCTAATGTCTTACCGTTCCCGAGAAAAGACAAAAAAACTCTAATTGTTTACATCGGACACGATGGAGTATGATACGTGTTTGCTATCGTTTTCATAAAATGTACGATATACGTGTGTGTGTGTCTAGTAATACACAAGCACACAGCACCGTGCTCATGAACAGCAGTGACCAATCACTAATGCACAAAATGTGATTTCTTACACGTCCGCAAAAGGCCAACCCGTACGGCTGGAATCACAACTAGCACGAACAGCCCAACTTTTTGGGGACGCAAAAGTGGACCCTGAAAGTCGTTCTCACACGAATAAGACAAGAATACTACAAAAGCGCCCAGTTTGTAAGGGATAGTTGTGTGGGTGTTTATATCCTACTATCTGACTATTAAATGTTCTTTCCGATTAACATCATTTCGTTCAAAATGCGTTTTGTTGCCCAATTGGGCGTATTCCAGAACGCAGTTTCCCTTTAATTTACTTTGTGATACCCAATTGAATGCATACGCAGCAAACTTGTCACAATTTTCCCACTTCCTTACAAAATTCATCGTTTTTTTTAACAAAATAGGTTCGCATAGTTTTAAAGGGTCTGACGTCGACGATACAACTCTGGGAAAAAATGTTGCAACCTGATGCCACTTCGGCGGTTGTGTACAAAGTCTATGGAGAGTTAGCTGGAGTTACCCAGCCCTGAGTTTTATCATTGGGTTGTCTATTAGGGCTGGAGCGAATTTTTCTCGTAACTTGTAGTATAGGCAAAATTTTTTGGAAAATGTTCAATTTTGTCCCCGTTACACACTAATTGCAACTGCAACTCACCCCAAACTTGCCTGGAATAACCATTACACAGGTCCTTGAAGTAAAAAACGATCCACGATGAAGATTCAGCCTACAATTGCAGTGAAAACAGGAGGAATAACCGCTAACTTGACAACCTTGCTGGATTGGCCAGGACCGCAATTGGTTTGTGCACAAAAAAAATTGTGTACAATGAATGGCAGTCGATTAACAGGCACAGAGAGCGATCGCTGTCAACTACTCGTTTTTGCCGGCTGCGCTGGCTGTTGGCGCATGACGTCACGCGGAAGCGTAACACCCGATGACTGTTTCATGCACTATTGGTTGCGGTTCCAGTACCAAAGCTGTGATGCGAGTGGTAAACCTTATATAAGTTAGCGGTTATTCCTCCTGTTTTCACTGCAATTGTAGGCTGAATCTTCATCGTGGACCGTTTTTTACTTCAAGGACCTGTGTAATGGTTATTCCAGGCAAGTTTGGGGTGAGTTGCAGTTGCAATTAGTGTGTAACGGGGACAAAATTCAACATTTTCCAAAAAATTTTGCCTATACTACAAGTTACGAGAAAAATTCGCTCCAGCCCTAATAGACAACCCAATGATAAAACTCAGGGCTGGGTAACTCCAGCTAATGGAGAGTCAAGAAAATTTTGTAAGTACTATTACTGTATTAGCATAATAGCAGTAGGCCTATTTCCCAACAAAATTGGAAATGTTTCTCAGTCCTAGTCCGAGTAACTTGGACCCAACTTATCGCCTTTTTTAACATTTGGACATGGTCTGGCGATAGTAAGGTCCAAGCTAATACCGAGACCTAGACAACACAGTCCCAAAAACCAACATTTTCCAACAAAAAACATCAGATTTCGCCTTCAAAACGGCCTCCAAATTACTAGATATGTCACCTGAGGTACAAGTAGACATAGATGATTAAGATGGTTGTACTTAAGTTTACTTACGATCCGGAAAAAAGTGAAATTTTCCGTTCAATTCTGAAGACCCCCTCTGCCTAGGTTGTCGTTGTTGTGCTCACGTTCAAAACTGCATGATAATGGCGTCTGACCTCGACCTCATGCAAATGTCGTGACGGCGCGCTTGCGCATAATGCACTGCATGCACGGCAGATTCCCCTGCGCCGCGCCGACGACTGTTTCCTGATGTAGAGCGCCAGCCATGCGCCTGGCTAGCCAGCGCGACTCCTAGGCGTACCGCAAACTTACACAGCACTCTACATCAAGAAACAGTTGTCGGCGCGGCGCAAGGGAATCTGCCCTGTCGTCACGACATTTGCATGAGGTCGAGGTCAGACGCCATTATCATGCAGTTTTGAACGTGAGCACAACAACGACAACCTAGGCAGAGGGGGTCTTCAGAATTGAACGGAAAATTTCACTTTTTTCCGGATCGTAAGTAAACTTAAGTACAACCATCTTAATCATCTATGTCTACTTGTACCTCAGGTGACATATCTAGTAATTTGGAGGCCGTTTTGAAGGCGAAATCTGATGTTTTTTGTTGGAAAATGTTGGTTTTTGGGACTGTGTTGTCTAGGTCTCGGTATTAGCTTGGACCTTACTATCGCCAGACCATGTCCAAATGTTAAAAAAGGCGATAAGTTGGGTCCAAGTTACTCGGACTATCTCAGTCCTAGACCCGTGAACGTGGCGTTGTATACAACGCCACGTTCTTGTTTCATTTCGAACCTGGCGAAATCGATCCGACAGACATAATTCCGTATGGGTGTTGAGTACTCACCTAGAAATCTATATTTGCCCGTCCGATTGTTTCGGCTGTGTAATTTCGACGAAATTTGCCCATCAGTAAAGACCCATACGAACGTGTAGAAATTAGATTTTAACCTGACCCTGACAAATAACCCCGGACGCGTCAGAGTCGCTTGGACAGATTGACGGCTGTTTCATGTCGCAACCCCGAAAAAAAAAACCCCGCAGACGATTGGCTGCTCGGCTCATCTCGTGTACAGTACGTGTGTGCACACACACGCGGGCGCACGTGCGACCGCGTGCGGTGCGGTGAGAGAGGAAAGGACTTGAAACTTGTCTAAAACGATGTCTGTTTTAGCTGCGACAGTAAACAGCCGTCAATCATACGAAAATAAAACGCAATGCGCGTGCGTCAGTTGGGAGAAAATGGCAGCTAGCAGTAGCGGACGGACTTCATGAACCGGGGCCAGAATTTTCCTCAATTTTCGTCAAATGCAAGTTTTGACGTACAAATAGAATTCAAGACAGCTTCATATGTGAGTACTTATTACATGGGCAAAATAACGTCCAGTGTGTGTAACGGAGGGAGTCAGAGGGACACGTTCGCCAGGTTCGAAATGACATAAGAACGTGGCGTAGTTTACAAGCCACGTTCACGGGTCTATCTCAGTCCCAGATTCATGTCTTATCATCATTTTTGCAATGACTGACCATATGAAGAAAAAAGTGGAGTTTGGTTGCAATATTTTTTCCCTTATTTTAATATTTGGCCTAAATCATGTGGATAAAAGTACAAGGCACTTAAATCAAGAATTTAATATCAAACTTCAAAGCAAACACATTTTAAAAAGTCATGAAACCAATTACTTTCACCCCCAAAAGAAATAAAAACAGCGCCCTCATTGTTCCGTGTAAATTTGTAAACCGTGTGCCGCTTCAACACGACAGTTTTCCACCCAAAAATACCATCTTATAGTTCATAAAGGTCATCAAAAATCCCTTCAGTGGAATATGCAGTTATTCTTGCCCATGTGATCAATTGGCATTCGTGTTTAATGTTTCCAAAAAGGTGTAAATTAACGACAAATTATACGCACCCTGGCGCGTGCATGCGACCCATGATGGCAGATTGTGTGGAAAGATCGAATCACGTGACCTGACTTTTAACCAGTTTTTAATGATTTTGGAAAGATTATTCATCGTATTCAGAATATTGAACCGAAGAAAATAATTACTGAATGTCCACTGGGGTACATATTTAGTTAATTTGAGAAAATAATATATAATTCTTAATAAGTAAAAGCAGCCTAGGTAGTTCAAATTTATTGGCGAGCCAGGTAGTCTTTATCATCACGCACGATCTATAATTTACACCGTGTAGTTCGATCGGACTTTGACCTTTAGCACGTACGGCACGTCGACGTACAACGCGCGTGTGTGGTACGTGCGGACATTGACAGTATGGAATAAACTTTTTAAAATGTATTTGCTTCTCAAAAGAAATATAAAAAAATCCTGAAAATAGGTCCTCCCCTTGGAATTAAATTTGAAAACATCTGGCACGTACGTAATCGCCAGTGTTTTTGTTTATTGTATTATTATTTTTTTTGGGGGGGGGGGGTGTTTGCCTCAGCTCAGAAATGTTTAGAAAAATTATCTACTGCGCTGGGCGCTGTTCACTGTGGTGTTTTATGTTCTTTCTCGTAAGTTTGCATTGTTTGTAAAAAAAACTAATTGCTCCAGTTCCTTTGCTCGTATACCCAGCATTTTAGTTTGTCTGTTGGCCCCCAATTGGCATATTTTCATGTAACCAGCAGTACAGGGAGAGTAAAAAAAGCGGAACCAAACCCCAACAATTATATTTCATATTTAAAAAAATATGTAGCACCAAAAATAATAATGACTGGAAAGCCAATTTCATAAGCTACTGAAAAAAATACTGAAATTGCTCATTCCATTCAAAGAATATCACCACATTTAAACGCAATGACCCTATAAAACCTGTTTTGTCCAAAAAAGCCATTTTTTATTCTTACTGTTTGGAACAACAAAGAAAATGACACAGAATGCTTGCTTCAACAAATGTCAACAACTGTAGTACACAATATCTTTATTAACAACCCTGGTAAGGCAAACAATAATGATTTTAAAAAAAATCCACTTTTTTAAAAGACGGGCCTTCAAAAGGACTCTTTGAATCTTGTAAACTGAGGTTTTGTCGCTGGTGATGTTTGAAGACAATATCATGACGACGATTCTTGAAATCGCATTTTTGGACGAAAGAGGTTTTAGGGTCATTGTGTTTAAATGGTGATATTCTTTGAACGGATTGAGCAATTTCATCTAAAAGTAGCTTATGAAATTGGCTTTCCAGTCATTATCATTTTTGGTCCTACGTATTGAGTTCCGCTTTTTTGACTCACCCTGCATATGCGCACAGTCTTCATGCAAACAATGCTCTTCCTTTCATCCACAAAATGTCATAAAAGAGAGATTAAAGAAGAGAGACTACTTACAAATATACAAGATATATATTAAAGTTGGTATATACTTGCTTTTTCAAAATTTCTATTTTCTTTTCCGAACGAAATTTAATGGAATATATGCAATTTAAAAAGTGGTTTTACTGAAATGGCACGCTCCAGCCTCAGAAATTGCGCACACCGTTCAGAACGAATTGGGATAATTGAAAACTTGAAATTAATTACTTGATTACTTGTCGTCGGCCGATTTTTTGTGTGTGCGATGTCTCATTTGAAAGCTCATAACGTATGTAATGCTAGAAAATTATCAATTCAATTTGAAAAGCTTTTTTTTTAAGCTGCCACACCCAAAACGCACGTATACAACAAATGTTAAACTCTCTGCTGTGAACAGTAGTTTTAAATTTGTCATTTTTTCTTTCTTTTCGACCGAAAAAAGAATTAACGTATTGGACGTTCTTTCTCCACATGATACTCGTAAACATTTCGTCTTCAGTTCTTGTTGACGATGTCCATTGAAACAATAGATAATATATTTCTTTATCAACCCAATATTACTGGAATTATGGTTCGAAAGAAGGTGTTTGCTCTCGACACACTTTATTAGTGTCTTGACTGGGTTCTCATGAAATATAACCACGCAATAACAACATGAAAGTATCCTACCACACGTAAAGCCTCACTTTCGTTTCAAATATGGCTATCTGTCAAAGAGCGATGCGGAAACGCCCCCTTTTGAGGTCATAGTCACGAACTACACGTTTTATATGTCTTTACGGGCTCAGCGTGGTCTGGTACCATTTCAATCTTACGCCAAAGTTTTACTTACATCGGGATTGGGACCATGCTAAATTGGCGTCTGCAAAAAGTGCACTTGCAACCTTTAAACTCTTCATCATCGTTCAATGCGAACTGCCCTGAAATTGGACGTGGACACTTCCCAGAATTTTGACCCAATTTTCCCATCCAGGAGGTCCATTTCGGCAAAGTCCTTTTTGTTGCAGGACTGCGTTCAACGATGGCTGGCTCCTCCCCACCGACCTCCGGCTTTCGATCGCAGTCGATGATGAGAATGCAGCGTGCGGCGTCTTCGTCCAAAATTCAGCGGACGCTGGGCGGGCTGGACATGCTGGACGAGATGGGCATGGAGATGGACCGAGGGCGGACCGCCGCTCAGGAGAATAGATGGGTGTTCGAAGTAGCTTGGGAAGTCGCTAATAAAGGTGAAGAAATGGGGAATGTGATGTGCTCGAGAAATTCCAAGTGATGGAATTGTTGACATTTTGTCACCGGTTTTAAAAACTTGTTTTAAAGGTTTTTGTTATTGTCTGTTTGTTGCCTTTTTGGTTTGTTTTCTTTTGGATTTTTTTAGGGGGGTTGTTTGTTGGCTTGTTTGTTCGATTTATATGCCAATGACTGACCTTCATTGAGATAATACGATGAAAATAGTGGTGTCAAGATGCAACATTCTTTCCCCTCTTTTATCAATCATTAACCAATAACCTACCCAACACATCAGCTTTTTTGTGTCCATTTTTGTAATTAATAGGCCTAGATAGTCTTGCCTCTTTTCTGTTGGACTTGACCCAAGTTTGGCTGTACAGCATTTGTGTGATGTCTTGTAAACGGTCTTGAATTGAATTCAAGTCTTGTAATACAGATGTACATTGCTTGATCCTTTGGGCATGTTGGGGTTATTCTTTTTCTCACATTAAACAGGAAACCTATAAATACAACATTAAAAATGTCCTCCATTTTGCTCTAACAGTGTTTCTCTCTTCAAAATGCTATTCAAAATTCTGATTCATGACTTATAGCTCAATAATATTACATTATTGACTCTTGACCAAAGAAATATTGGACCCTTGTTTTTACCTGTGATAGTTGGTGGTATATACACGGTCATTCGTTCCAAGGCTGCGGTAACCATGGAAGAGCTCGGGGACCAGTGCATCATGATGGGTCCGTACACCGAGGCGACGGTCAAGATGGAAGTAGAGCTGATGGAACCGGAGAACGAGTTGATAAAAGGCGCTATGGACAGCATGAGATCAAAGGGAATAAAGGTAGATGATGGTTTGAAGTCGGCTGAAAACTTTGGCGATTGTATACTATACTGTACTATAGTATACAATCGGCAAAGTTTTCATAGTTATAGTTACGGGCCCTATAGTTACGGGCCCGTATAGTTACGGGCCCTTCTTTAGTGTTTGGTCAATTTAGAGTCGGAAGTGTTTTTATCATTACAAAATGACTTCTGAAACCTAAAGCAAACTTCTCTTAAGTTTAACAACTCAACTTTTTTGTAATTTTGAACAGCATTTTGTTTGGGGGGTAGAAAATGCAATTTTCTTATGCTGCTGTGATCGTCATCTTTATTTTTATGTTGCTTTTTGTCGTCTTCATCGTCATTCTACTCCACAATTTCCCATAGAAAAACAATCAAAATGCTATCCTCTGTCCACGACACTCCTGTTGGTTTTAAATTTTGCTATTTAGTAAGTCCAATAACCTTAAAGTGGAATTTTGTTCTCTTAAAGGAACAGGGTCCGAAATTAAACAATCGCCAAAAATGTGTCTACAACCAGTCCAACATTTCCTAAGCATTGCACAAGTAAAGTATGTCAAACGAAATGTCTGGTACCTTGCCTTTAGTTCCATACATGTTGCCATTTGAGCCGCCAGACTATTAGATAGTCCATCGTTTCCAAATAATGGACCTGTACCAGTCTAGTCTGATGTTTCAAATTGAAATCCTCAAAAGGTTGAGGAAAACACTCACAGAGTTGATGTTTTCTCGTTGTTTCAGGTGCATTATGGGAGATGGCTAATTGACGGCTACCCCGGGGTCATTCTCTTTGACATCAGCTCGGGGGCCAGCTACTTAGATACTTGGAAGAGGGACCTGTTTGACATGTCGCGCATCGGGATCCCTTGGCATGATAGGGAAGCTAACGACGCCGTCATCTTCGGAAATCTCTGCTCATGGTTCATTGCTGATGTAAGTGACTAAGCAAAATAAAAATGAGACAACGAAAGTAACCTGCTGAATTATTATCAAAAAGCTGACTTGGATTAAAGATCATACTGGTACTTAACACCCTGTGAAATTATTCCATCTGGCTTGCTGTCATTTAGAAGAAATCAAGAAATATAGGTGATTTCCAATCACTAGACAAGGACTGATTTTTGGAAATAAAGAGAGCTATCCATGAAGTCGTGTTTCATGATAAAAAAAGGTTGTGCATGGTTTTCACTGTTTTCTCGAAAAGTGTAATACCCACTGAGCTGAAACTTCAACAGGTTAGGTTTTGAGCATTATTTGGATTTTGAGTGGTGTTATTATTGGAAACAAATAAAATGCATGAAAAGCAAATGATCCCATATATGCTTTTAATCTAGCTGTATGAAATATAGTTAATATTTTTTTAGTTACAAACCTTTGTACAAAACTGTACATGTTTTTAATGACATAATATCTGTGTTCATCAGAAAGACAAACTTTGTTATATATCAGATGAGGAGCTGAGTGTGCTGTTTCTAGTAAGTCCTCAAGCCTCATTTTGTGGGAGCCAGTCAGTTGGAGCGCCCTCAATCAACAATACACCGATCATATAAAATCACAAGCCATGGCTTGATTAAGCTAGAGTATTTTTACCGTTTCGTCGTTGTTTTGCCCTCAGTTTCGAAAGCAGTTTGAAGAGTCTGATACCCCGTTGATCATTGCCCACTTCCATGAATGGCTGTCTGGCATCGGACTCATCCTGTGCCATCTCCGACACATCGACTGCTCCACGATATTCACCACCCACGCCACACTGCTGGGTCGATACCTGTGTGCCGGCAACACCGATTTCTACAACAACTTGGGCAAAGTAGGTCTATTTCTGGCATCAGACCTATAGGTCTTGGAGTTTAAAGGAGTCTTCTTCTTAGGAACACATTTTGTGCAACTTTCTACTCCTCTTAATTGTATGAAAACTATTTGACATCCCTTTTTGGTAAATTTGATTGAAAAGTGCACTTCTTCAAACATTTAAAATTGTCCGTGCTTTTCCGGACAACTGAGGGCGCTGTTGCTGTGATGTCAGTTCAGGAAGACACTGTTCATAGGGGTTCAAATTGTGAACCCAAAATTTGCTCAACGAAAACATTTGTGAGAAAGGGTTGCTCATTGGCTTACTGCCATGTACTTTATAAGACAACAGCGAATCACCACAGAAAAGAGAATTTTTGACCGTAAAATATCCAAAATTCTAGCAACTTTTTGTGCTGTAATAGCTGCAACATTGAGGTTTCTGCCTGAAATGACATCTCAGTTTCGCTCATGAATATGGAAATTTGTATCAGCATAAAAATAAAAAAGGCACCAAAATACCCAAGGTTATATACCTGGCAAAAAGATTATTTAAATCAGGTTTATGGTTTAAATCAAATGGTACACCAAGATACATTTTAAAGGATAGCGTAACAAAAACAAATTACATTGCATGCGCCCTTTAAAATGGAAGCCCATAGAATAAAGTGTTTTTATAGAACTCTCACATGTCAAATTAATAATAAAATGATAATAATAATGGATACTAATGCATAGCATTTGTACCTAAGATTTACATTATTATTACCCCTGATCATTAAGCCAATGAAACATTCTAAAGACAATCTCAGCTCCCTGGGGAGTATACAGCTCGATGCTGCCATTTCGGCGCAAAGCAGCTAAAATCAATCACAATAACGATCTCTGCCCTCACAGGTACCCATTTACTCCTGGGTGGAGAGAAGCAATGAGTGACAAAGTGCCTTGCCCAAGGGCACATGCACAATAGCCGCAGGCTGGACTCGAACCCACAACCCGCAGAATTATACCCACAAGAATTTGGGTTAAAACTTCAAACCATGAAATCATTGCACTCATTATGATCTAGTTTCCTTTTCAGCATAGCATCAGAGCTATACCAAAACAAGAAGTGGGATCAGGCTAGTCTCTTAGTCTGAATATTTAGCCGTGTCAGAATCATTTGGCTCCGGATTGAAAAAAAAACACAAACCTATGGAAGCCACTGGCTAGCGGCTACAGCCACTTTCCATAGACTCCTGTGATACTGCCAGCCGTAGCCATGTGATTTAGACAGCCTTTTCTTCCAATCTTAATCATCAGTTTAACCTGGACAAGGAGGCAGGCGATCGCGGGATCTACCATCGCTACTGCATGGAGAGAGCAGCAGCCACCTTGGCTAACGTCTTCACGACTGTCTCCAATATCACAGCCGAAGAAAGCCAACATCTACTCCAGAGATTGCCAGGTAATTATCATAACACATACACTCTCATCATTACCCCTTATTGTCATGCCAATAATTGTTTCTGGCAGTCTTCACGACTGTCCCAACATCACAGTTGAGAAAAGCTCACGAGATCGCCGGACAGTCCCCACAATACTACAATTATTATTACCCCGGATAGTCATGCCAATAAATATTTGTAATGATCTTCATTGTTCAGGAATCATCAGAAGTTTTGTTATTATTATTATACCTAATTTTAATGCCAATGAACATTTATTAATCTCCACACGGTTGAACACTAATTCAGATCCTCAAAATCCACCAGATTTTGGAGGATTGAGGAAGGTTTAGCCCGGCCACTTTAACTTTACGTTGGTCTTGGGTTCTTGCACTGTGGAGAATTTTAGAGGATGCGAGTGGGTATGTTCTCTGTGGGAGAACGTGGCCTAGTGGTTCGTCACTCAGGATCAGAGGGTCAGTGGTTCAAATCCAGCTACTGGCCATTTGCTGTGTCCTTTGGCAAGCCACTTCACCCAAGCTTGCCTCAATCCACCTAGGAGTATAAATGGGTACCGGCATTAGCTGGGGAGTAACCTGGGATGGACTAGCATCCCATACTGGGGGAGTAGAAATATTCTCGGTCATATCATGCCACTGAAACCAGAGATAAATGCCGGCCTGATGGGCCATATCGGCTCGCGACAGACTTTACTTATTATGTTCTCAGAAAAATGCCTAGAGAGTTTGGGTTGAGGAGCATGCAAATGTTACTACCTAATAAGGTGTCTACTACTCTACTAGTGCGTGATTGGATTATATTGCTGTAAAGTGGTGTGCTCAAGGACACAACGTCTTATATATACATCGAACCCTTTAGCATGTTGAGTAATAATCTGTTTATTGCTTCTTCTTTCTTCAGATCTGGTCCTACCCAACGGACTGAACGTCGTCAAGTTCCAAGCTGTGCATGAGTTCCAGAATCTCCACGCCAAATCCAAAGAGAAGATCCATGACTTCGTACGCGGACACTTCCATGGGTAAGTGCATATGCCTGTGGACTCCGTGGAGAAACTATGAGGGCGCTGTTTGCATCGGTTGGACATCACATAGCAATCTTGCAAATAGCTAGATTTGACTTACCCCTGCTTTTACGTTGTCTGTGTCTGGCAATAAAATGCTGCGTCCCATAACCGCGTCACGCAACCATCCCCTTGCGCGTTTGAGGCGCCCATGATGAGTGTTCGCGTAACATGGTGGTTACAGGACACAGCGTTTTGTGGTCAGACCATTCAGGCGAATGTCAGGCTAGGCTTTTTTAAAGGTGTCTATGTGCCAATCGCAAATTGCGTGGAGTGCATGGAACTGTTTTTGAACCAAATTTGGTCAAACTTTTATCACCTCTTGTGTGAAAAGAACCCACCAACAGTAAAATGTAATAGTTTTACCACTGAAGAATTTAATGTTGAATTCTTATATAGGGTTGTTTTGTCAATGTTGATTCTGACCCAATATGTACAACAGAATTTGAACTATTTTTCTGTCGGTGTATTGTCTTTTTGTTTCAGACATTATGACTTTGATCTGGACAAGACGTTATACTTCTTCACGGCCGGTAGATATGAGTACCACAACAAAGGCGCAGATGTCTTCCTAGAGTCGCTAGCCAAGCTGAACCATCTACTGCAGGTAGGCAGCAACAAGAGTAACACCACAATCAACAGCAACATTAAAAAAAGCAATAACAAAAACAGCAGCAACAACAACAGCAACATCAACAGCAGCAACAAAAAAAATCCACAACAGCAGCACCAACATACAACAATAACAACGGTAACAACAACAACAAAAGCAGCATCAACAAAACAATAACAGCAGCAACAAAAACAGCAGCAGTAACAGCAATGGCAGCAACATAACAGCAGCAGCAACAGCAACAATAGCGACAACACTGGCAACAACAATAACAACGGCAACAACAATAACAACAACAGCAACAGCAACAACTTTACTAGGGTGCTGTGGTCCAATGGTTACGGTGTTCAACTCGTGTGCTGTGGTACATGGGTTCGAATCCTGACCGTGGGAACATGGGGTTTGCCCCAGTGTTTCTGGCAGTGGCTGCAATATGCACTGCAGCACCTTGTACACCCTTATAAGGTGCTACATAATGGGTCTCATATTTCTCATAAACTTCATTTACCTGTTTTTAATAATAGACATAATTTCCAGTGCCTTGAGTACCTAATTGTTGGTAGATATGTGTGCTTTATATAACCGACATACATATCCTTGTCATTTGATTGGTGGAACTCACATCACGCGACATTCGTTATTGTTCCCATTCATGCCGCGGCTCAAAAGTACTATCCGCCCATGGGGAATGGGAAATACTATTCAACAGTTAGGATCATGACGCGGTATTTGTGTGCAAATGCATGCTGGTGTGCACGTTCAGCATTGCGCGTATTGTTCCAAAGAGCCAGCACTACAGCGTTGGGTTCAAACATTTTTGTGAAGGGGTGGTTTGGAAGAGAGAAATACATTTTCCTCCAGTTTTGTATTGAAATAAAAGTTCAAATATATCAAATAACAAGGATCTATATGTCAGTTATATAAAACAAATATTGAGTGGCTTGAAATTGTGAAATGGGAGGAATATTATCGCTCGGTAAAATCTGGACTTTTCCAGTTCACTCGGCTTCGCCTCGTGAAATGGAAAAGTCCAGATTTTACATTGCGATAATATTCCTCCCATTCCACGCTGAGCCACTCAATATTTGTATAATATAAGACTCTGGTATTATTACTATCATTAACAACAGAACAACAATAACAACAGCTACAGCACCAATAATAGCAACAACAAAATCGACAAAACATCAACAATAACAACTCCAACAACAACACAAACAAAAACACAAACAAAAACAACAACAACAGCAGCAGCAACACAATAAAAAACAACATTGCCTCATGATTTCCATTGCACATGCTGAATTTCCAATTCTTTTTCTTCGTTCCAGGTCAGTGGTAGTGAGGTGACTGTCGTGGCATTTCTCATTTTCCCAGCGAAGACCAACAACTTCAACGTGGAGTCACTACGTGGTCAAGCCATCAGCCAGCACTTCAAAGAAACAGTCTCCAACATCAAGGACAAAATCGGCAAGAAAATATTCGAGTCGATCCTAAGGTAAGATCGGGATCAATTTAATATCTCTGCTAACCACAGAATTTGCACTTGTGATAACCATTTTGTTCTTACAGTGCAAGCATAGAAATGCTGTGTTAACCGTGTAAGCACGAAATCCTGGGTGCAAGGAAAGCATCATTGCTAACCCATGAAATACTCTAAGTACTAGGATAGTTTAGGGCGGTACGTAAAACTGGTTAAAGAAAACTTCTACAGCTGTTTGTTTGATTGTTGTTTACAGAGGTGACATGCCAGATACAGACAAGCTTCTAGAGCGTGCTGATACCGTCCAGTTGAAGCGTTGTATCTACGCTGCGCAACGACCGGGCCTTCCGCCCGTTTGTACGCACAATGTTAACAATGATAGCAGCGATCCCGTGCTGAGCCACATCCGACGGATAGGGCTGTTCAATAACAGTCATGATCGAGTTAAGGTGAGTTTGGCAAGAGCTCAAAATATAAAAGATCTCAAACAAACAAAAATGCCTCAAATTCAACACTTTCTTTGTCTGTTACAAATATGACAGTATTTTAAGAAGAGGTTTCAATTTAAAATTTGTAAATAGCCAATTCCTTTGGTTATAATAATTATTTCTTTCACAGATAATCTTCCACCCGGAGTTCTTGACGGCAACAAACCCTCTCTTTGCCTGTGACTATGAGGAGTTTGTCCGAGGCTGCCATTTGGGCGTCTTCCCCTCGTACTACGAACCTTGGGGGTACACGCCAGGTGAGTCAAAGTCATGTGACTTGTTACCACCAATCACAGGTGTCACCTGACCTAGTTGCATTAGTGTACTTGTTCTACGTAAGCCCCGAGGACAGACACACAAAGGGAGAACAACAGATCCTTTCAGTCCTCGGGAACTGGGTCTTTTGTTCAAAACGGTCCTCTGTAGTAGGTTTGTGTGCTTAGTCTATGGGAGAGTGTTATATTACAGGGACAAAGGGAAACACAAAGCATTGTCCTCGGGAGTATAGTAAAACAAGAGTGTGTGTGTATGTGTATTGGGGTGGGGGTTGATAACAAAATTGCCGCCAGACTACCCCAACATAGAAATGTAGCCAAACATTTTTTTCTGGTTTCCAACTGTCAAAGATTACAAAATTCATCATCTGACTCACGAGGGCACTGTTCAATACAGACAAGATTGGACAACATTGCGCACTAGGATGTGCTTTTCATGGCGACATGTGTGATGCGATCAAGCTAAATGAGTCGTTTGTCGGGAACTTTCATTTGGAGATTCAGGCCAAAATAGGGCCACTTCATCACATCACTTCATCACATCTCTTGGTGTTCCGACTTCCATAATTTTTGAACTAAGGATGGTATCAGCATGCAGTTGTCACTGCAGTAATGCTGAGATTGTGCTCTTTTCAAATCTGTAAAAAAAAAAAAAAGGGTCGACAAACAACTCATTTAGCTTGATCGCATCACATATTTTGCTGATAGCGACACGATTTAGTGATTAAAAGATGGAGACAGTTACATGTATTTGTACGTCGTGAATCAGACAAACTTTTCTAACTCTTCTCCAGCCGAGTGTACAGTCATGGGCATTCCCAGCGTGTCCACCAACCTGTCCGGTTTTGGCTGTTTTATGGAGCAACACGTCGCCGATCCTACATCCTACGGAATCTACATCGTCGACAGAAAGTTCAAAGCTCCAGACGAGTCGGTACACCAACTTGCTAGGGTAGGCCTCAGATTTTGCTATATCTGGTTGTTGATGAAACAAACAAAAAATGTGTCACGATGCTCATCAGGCTGGCGTTTATCTCCAGTTTCCTTGGCGTGAATCGACTGAGAATATTTCTATTCCCCCTGGATGGGATGCCAGTCCATCACAGGTTACTCCCCAGCTAATGCCGGTACCCATTTATACTTCTGGGTGGAGAGAGGCAAGTGGAGATGAAGTGGCTTACCCAAAGACACAACGTATGGCCAGCAGCTGGATTCAAACTCGTGACCCTCTCATCATGAGTCAAAACCCTAACCACTAGACCACATCCCCCACTTTAAATGATGAGGTTTCTTCTCAATATTTGAATAAAGAATACCATGCAGAATCAAGCAATGGTTCGATTAACCCTACTTGATACAATCCAATCCCGCATATTGAATGTACATATACTGCATAACCTCAAACATTAGTTTAACTCATTTACTTGTCACTGTACCGCCCCAAACCGCCCTGCCTATTCATTACTTGAAACTCCCTTTAGCCAAAAACTCTGGATTCTTCTCACCAGTTTCACTACTGTGACTCATACCAGCTGTAGGGTCCCTAGGGTCAGTGACCATTAGCTGCGGTAATTGCCCTATCAATCACAGCATAATGCATCGGCCATCTGACATGAAAAGCATGAACCATGGAGGTAGAATTAGAGAAAAGTCTGATTGTTTCTTATTTCCCTTCTCAAGATGTGTTCGGTTGATTTTTGTGATTTAAAGTTGCTTGCATAATAACTTTTGACACTATTTCCATTACTTTACAGTATAAACAACAACCTAGTAGATTTGTGTAGATATTTTTGGTCAGTAAACTCACAGGCAGTGGTGCCATAAACAACCTGTCTACGCCTCGTAACCCTAACTCCCAAGGGGGTGTGCAAAATCCTATTAAAATGGGATCACTCGGGACTGTTTAACCATTTGGTCAGATGGAAGGTCGTGTTGAAAACTACTCCGTCCCAAACCAGTGAGTACAGACCCGCGAGTTTGTCATAGGCAAACTCGGGTCTGGTTCTAATGGGTATTTCACGTAATGTACTCCCTGTAGCGTCTGAAACCGTCTGAGCACTCTATTGTTTTATGGAATCATCAGTGAATTAACACAATGTATGACAATGTATCCAGAATGACTACAAGAGAGTGTGGTTAACTCACAGGAAGGTCAAAGGGTAAAATCTTGATTATATTTTCTTTTGTACGCGTAGTTCATGTACGACTTCAGCCAGCTGACCCGCAGGCAGCGCATTCTACAGAGGAACCGGACTGAGCGACTCAGCGAACTGCTAGACTGGAAAAGCCTAGGCGTGGTAAGACATTAATCCTATTGGCTGTGGGCACGCACTCAGAGGGCGCTATGCAAAAAAATAAAGTTTTGCCTAACCACATACGGACTGGTTCCCTGACCATGAAATCCTAGATTGAAACAATGGGGGTTTCAAAGAGTTAGGATGAATCGACATGTTGTTTTGTGTGGAAAATATACCCACTGCATCAAGCTGTCTACTTTGTGAAAATTGACGGGAAATTTTTCTCTGTGGTCTTCTAGTATTACAGGAAAGCACGCTACTTGGCTCTGCATAAGACTCACCCGGAAATATTTGAAGTCCGCGATGAGAACGGAGGAAGGATGGTGAGTTGTTGACTTGGGAAGGACTTGTAATGACTTGTGATGGACTTTTTGACTTCGGACTTGACATGCGATTGACTCGTGAATTAACTTGTGACTTCGACATGTGATCGACTCTAATTGACTTGAATTAGGACTGACTTGTGACTGACTTGTGACTTCGACATGTGATCCGGACTCTAATTGACTTGAATTAAGACTGACTTGTGACCGTATTGTGACTGATGTGCGACTGACTTGCGACCGACTTGTGACTGACTTGCGACCAACTTGTGACTGACTTGTGACTGACATGTGACCGACTTGTGACTGACATGTGACTGACTTGTGACTGACTTGTGACTGACTTGCAACCGACTTGTGACTGACTTGTGACTGACTTGTGACTGACTTGTGACTGACTTTTGACAGACTTGTGACAGACTTGTGACTGACTTGTGACTGACTTGTGACAGACTTGTGACTGACGTGTGAATGATGTGTGACTGTCTTGTGACTGACTTGTAACTGACTTGTGACTGACCTGTGACTGACTTGGGACTGACTTGCAACCGACTTGTGACTGACTTGTGACTCATGACTTGTGACTGACTTGTGACTGACGTGTGACTGACTTGTGACTGACTTGTGACTGACTTGTGACTGACTTGCAACCGACTTGTGACTGACTTGTGACTGACTTGTGACTGACTTGCAACCAAGGCTTGTGACTGACTTGCAACCGACTTGTGACTGACTTGTGACTGATTGCAACCGACTTGTGACTGACTTGTGACTGACTTGCAACCAAGGCTTGTGACCAACTTGTGACTGACTTGGGACTGACTTGTGACTGACTTGTGACTGACTTGTGACTGACTTGTGACTGACTTGTGACTGACTTAGGACTGATCGACGTGTGACTGACATGTGACTGACTTGTGACTGACTTGTGACTGACCTGTGACTGACTTGGGACTGACTTGCAACCGACTTGTGACTGACTTGTGACTCATGACTTGTGACTGACTTGTGATTGACTTGTGACTGACTTGTGATTGACTTGTGACTGACTTGTGACTGACTTGTGACTGACTTGTGACTGACGTGTGACTGACTTGTGACTGACTTGTGACTGACTTGTGATTGACTTGTGACTGACTTGTGACTGACTTGTGACTGACTTGTGACTGACTTGCAACCGACTTGTGACTGACTTGTGACTGTCTTGCAACCAAGGCTTGTGACGGACTTGCAACCGACTTGTGACTGACTTGCAACCAACTTGTGACTGACTTGCAACCAAGGCTTGTGACCAACTTGTGACCGAGGTGTGACTGACTTGTGACTGATTGCAACCGACTTGTGACTGACGTGTGACTGACTTGCAACCAAGGCTTGTGACTGACTTGTGACTGACTTAATTGCAACCAAGGCTTGTGACTGACTTGTGACCAACTCGTGATGGACTTGAGTACAGCTCTTATTGCTATGCTCATAATGATGTAAGTTTTTCTGTGACTATTCTTGTTACTAATTTCATCACAATTTTGTTTTTTCCCTCAGACCATCCGATATCCTCGGCCCGCCTCTGCCCCGCCCTCTCCATCCAGTTCCCGGGCATCGACTCCGTTGCCATCCACCGACGACGAAGATGAAGAAGATGAAGAAGATGAAGACAAAGACGAAGAAAAAACAAAAGAAAACTGAGTGAACATATTTTTCACTATCAACAGATAAGCAGGCTTGTGTAAACCAAAAAAACGTTGCTATATTGGAGATTAAAGTTGCGTTCCCTGTGCTATTTTCGAGCTTTATTCCGAAAAATAGATTCCTCTTGTAAATTGCTATTTTTCTAGCAATACAAAAGTTGTTCACTTTTGAATGAGACGCCAACTGAAAAATTGGCCCAAGTGTTGTCATATACTTTACAATTTTAATTATTGGTTGCCGGACACTGATTCCGTTTCCACAGGGTAGGCTGGTTCCTGCCCCTCAATCTCTATTGATAATGTATGGACCAGGAGCCAGTCTGTTCGCAAATTTGATCTGTTTGTGCCCAAAACAAAAAAGTCTTTTCAGAGGTTCGCCTGTGTCCAAACAAGAGGGAAAAAAGGTTTTTAGGTTGGAAGAAAACATACAAGTTGAAAATTTATCGAGAGAAAGAAATCAAATTTGTTGAAGAGCACGAGGAACGCAACTTGAAAATCCAAAACCATTGATGTTAAAAAGTACTTTAAAATCTGTGAAGATTAAATCCATGTCGGTAATAGATACTGGGCATATAATATCTTCCTGCAAAATCCGCCAAAACCTCTTCGCAAATTTCAAAGGATGTTATTTTTATTTAAACTGGGTAGCCCATTCAGTGGAATCCACTGGTTTCCTGTGGGACCCAGTAAAGAGAAGACAATGTGAAGAAATGACAGTTTTAGATGTGGGAGGAAAAGCCCGGTAGAATATTCTGAGGAAAACCTACGGAATCAAGTAGGGACTGAAAACCCAATCCACATATTGGCCCGGGCGGGATTCGAACCTGGGTCACAGCGGTGGAAGGCAAGGAAAGTACCGCTACACCAACTTGACTCCCTGGGAAGTTTTGGGTTGAATTATACCTGATTCCGTGGGTTGAATTATAGGGATGGATTTCTTTTCAAAGTTTTCAGTCCGCAATTGTCTTAATTAACAGAGGCTGATTATGAGAGTTATATTTGGAAATTTGTGGAAAAATATATCTTCTGCAAAAATGTTTTTGTTTTTGAAAAAAGGTCGGTGAAATGTTGCTGTTTCAGACAGTATGCTTTGTCCGTGCTAAGGAAACTGTGTTGATATTGCTAAATCCTTGTCAGCATTTATCAAATTTGGAACCTGAAAAGACTCAAATCCAAACCATTAATGAATGAAAATGTTTCCAAAATCCATCAATAGACGTTATACGTTAAGGCGGAGTTAGAGGGCAATGGTTTTTGTCTTGCGTGGATTAGCACGAGTAGACCTTCTCTGCATTTATTGATACTAACAGGAAATAACATAGAACACGCTCTGCGATACCTGCAACGCATAAGATCTACTGATTTGTTTTGAGTATAAGTTTCAAACCTTATTTTTTACCAATGTGCCATAAGCAATAACCTATCGCGGTAGAATCGTGTCAATGCAGCTTGTGAAATAATGTCCATTTGCATGATATACAAATGGACGCTGAACATACACAATCTGAGAGAAACAAAACTTAGACAATTGCATCAACCTAGACAAAAAAAACCAACCATGAAAATACCTCAACTGTACATAGAAAGACAACTTGCGTGAAATTTTGTGTTAATAGAAAAACTACTCAACTTGCATCCAGAGACAGCATTTACTTTGATTTGCAGCTGATTTTTAGAATTGGAAAGTAGATTTTTTTTTTTGAAGAAAATGCTGAGAAAAGTTTAGTAATGAGGACAGAATCAGTTGAAGTGTGGAGCTTTGATAAATTATCCCATTAACCCTAACCTTCACAATCCATCAAAATCCATCCCCCCATTTAGCATGTTTAGGGGGATTTTGGTAGGTAAGTGGTGGATTTGTGGTGGATTTTGGCAGATTTGGTCCTGAAGCATTGTGAAGCAGAGTCAGTGATGGATTTTGTAGGACTTGGTACTATTCTTAGTAAAACTCAGCAGGGAGTTGGGATGCCCTAACACTGCCAGACGCTACACAGTGCATCAGGTAGAAAAGTCTGGTGCACTTTGATGCATTCAGCTACCAACACCAGTGCATGAACAGCCACTTATGAGACAATGAGAGCTACATGTACATGTACATGTACATGTACTAGTACATGTACATGTACTAGTCCCATTGAACAATGCCACAGTTGTATCCTGCTGCATTCAGTGACCACAGACTCTGAGGCAGTTTGGCCTTGAGACTCTTGGCCTGATGGATCTTGCTACACTGAGCAGGCTTGTCACTTAGACAAGTGTTGCACGCTGCTGCGTTTGGCAGGGTTACTAGCCAAACTACCCTGGAGGGTTAGGGTTAATAAAAATCCAGTATAACCATACTTTATGAAGATTTTGAAATTGTGTGCATGTGTAGGTAGCACACAAGATTTTAGCCGAGTTTTACCTGTATGTATAATTATCTTAAACAAGGTCATTAGATCTTTGACGTGCGAGTTGTGTATCTTCCAAAGAGAAATTTCCCTCAGAAAGACAAGAGAAATGTGTTGGCAACATTGTTTTAAAGTGATCTTGAACAAGTATTTTTTTGAGGATAATGATCCGGAGAACGTATGAAGTCACGAAAATGTATAGAGAAGAGAATTGTTGTTCTTAATATTCCAACTAATACCTTAAAACTTGAAAGAATTATACCGTGGGTTAGAATTATTACTTATACTGAAATGCCAAGAAGTAATAATAACAATATTGGCCTCTTGTATAGGGCTCATGCCCGTCACGAAGTGACGCTCCTGGCACCCAAGGTTACCCTGGCTTTGGTTGTTGCACCACCCCCCCCCCCAAAAAAAACCCCCAAGCAATCAAACATGTAAAACTGCAATTTGTGATGAAAATTGTGTAAAGAGCTAATTAATATAAGTGGAGTTTTTGGCCTCCCCCTAAAATAATAATGTAAAGCAGTTTTCACTCTCTAGTGTCAAAAAAAATTGCTGTAGCTAACAAGTGCCCCCAAAACTCCATAAAAACGACCAAAGATCTAAATGAGATAGCTATAAACGCCACAGAAATTGATGAACAAAATCAAAATCTGTCCATCCGAAATTTTTGCATCTGAGGTCGGAAGATAAAAGATTGTTGACAACAACTGGGTCTCACAACTTGCATCTTTTTACTCAATCTATTAGATTTTAACTAATATTCTGTAAATAGATTTTATTTCTTTTAAATTCAGTAGAATGGGTGATTTATTAACATTGGACCATTTTATGCAAATCGAGTGATGCTATATTTATTATTGATTTTAACGTGTGGGTCAGTCTGTTAATTTAGGGTCCAAAGTGTGGCATTGTTTCCTTTCCCTGTCACCTCTGAAATTTGTAATTTGCGATTCAAGTATCATTAAGATATATTATTACGGAATGTCGACATGGCCTAGCGGTTAAAAGCACCGCACTAGTGTTTCAGAGGCAACAGAATGTGGGTTTGGGCAAGGGTCTGGACACTTGTGCCCTTAAGCAAGGCACTTAACCAATATTGTTCATCCTTCAGATGGGACGTAAAGCCGTAGGTCCCATGTAATGCAATTTTATTAAAAAAAACCAGTAACACTTATCTCTATTAAGAGAAGGGGTTTCCCCCGGTGTTTCTGGCCTCCTGTTAAAACTCCCCTGCGGAGTAGTTAGGACTGAGAAGAACCAACCAAGTACCAAGAATGACTATTCTCATTTGTTGAGTAGGTAGTTTGCTTTTTTATAATCACTCTTTGTGGGAAAGGCGTTAAGGAGTGCATTCAGAAAATACAATATTGCACATGTCAGATGTAACAGGGACAGGAAAAAAGTGGACCCCAATTTTATTGAATGACTTGTTTTGTTTGCTGTCTTAGTAGAGGGATTTTCCAAACCTCGGTTTTGCTCCAGCTTTGGCTTCAGGTAATTTAAGGCCCTGACTTCAGTGTTTCAAAAGTGTTCAACATTTATCATGTTTATTTCATGTCGGTAAAAAATATACATTTACAACAATAAATAGACATTTTATAGAATGTATTAAATTACAGTTATTTACACAAGTAATTAATCGGCTAATTACCAACATGTAGGGATAATAATGAAGCAATACCTTTTAAGCTTAAATATGTATTAACGTGAAAGAAACACAAAAACATTTCCTACATGGAACAAGACACTAGATTTTTTTCCAACGCTGGTCGGCCAACCAGCGTAGGAAATTGATACAAAATGCTTTAGACTGTCATTCACTACCAGTCCAGTAAGGTATTTCATAATAATTTTGTAGTTTTGTTTTTTTGATGTTTGCAAAATGTAAATTCCCTTTAAGCGAGACCCGACAAGGTTACATTATATGATTGTTTAAAAACAAAACCACTAGAACCATCAATATTGGAGAAGCTTTCGATGTTCTGCACATATGTGCTTAAAGGGAAGATACAACACTTGCAAACATCAAGAAACGAAATGATCAAATTATCACGAAATATCTTACTGGATTGTTAGGGAATGACAGTCTAAAGCATCCTGTAAAGTTGTGGCTCCTGGTGACAGGTGCTGACGTTTTCAAGAAAAATGTTTTTTTTTCCAACAATGGTCGGCCGACCAGCGTTGGAGAAAACTGGCCATTTTCAAAAAGTGTTCCTACTTTTTTATATTTAGTTCGTCTGCATTTTCTTTGCAATTGATTACACACATTGGAAGACTAAAACCCTGCTAGACTGATTCTCTGATCTTACAATTCCCCAAAGTCTATAAATTTTTCCGTTTTATCTTAAGTGGGGTCAGGGAACCAGACTACAATAATATGATTGGTTTTCTTGGTTTTTCCAGCATCTACGAACCCAAAACGTGAAACAAGTCAGTGTAACAATATTTTCTATAACATACTAATCCTCCAAATCCATTTATTTCTGAAAATTGCAGCAAAAGCAAATGTTGTACATTCCCTTTAAGAGACATTGTTTCATTTTCCTTGAAAAAGAATGTTGTCTGATTGACTGCTTCAAATCCATCCTTAAATTATTCCGTAGAAATTATCCTTAGCTGCCCCACGAGTGTCATGTGAATGTACTGATGAAGACAACGTAAACATGTTATTGGATTTTACTGAAAGTAATTCATGTTAAAATTTAAGCATAAATTTACGCAAGTTGAAGTTATACAGGTCATTGAATTTCAGTATTTGGGGGATTCTGGCTCAATGTTGGTGCATGTTCAGTTTAAGGAACGTCGACTAAGCCTTAGCTGGAGACAAACCGGAGTTTGAAAACATCCCATCATTTGTAAAAATGACAGTGACCATGTATAATTACTAGATGGCGCCCTAACATTTTCCTTCATTACAGATTCTCTTCTTGTTTTCGGATTGAAGAATGTCACCACGTTTATCTCACATGCATGGACCGTTTCACGAATACTGCCAAGCTTTGTGGTCACGTGGTAATCTCAGGGAAATTTACGTCCCGTCATACCATACTATCTCAATACCGAGCATGACTAGACATAATTTTCAATGAATGCCCCCTGAAAATACCACGTGACCACAAAGATGGCGGTATCTGTGAGCCGCTTATTTTTGTGACATTTATGTTTGGAACCAGTTCGCTTAAAATGAGTCTTTAGTGACGTCTTCAGGGCACGCGTTTATCTTTAAAAAAATTAAAATTTTAAAATTGTACCCAAAGTGGAGTGTTATTGGATCTACATTAGGCATTAAACCGAATAAAGTGAACAAAAATATATCCAAGCTCTTGTTCATGTTGTGGTGTTCTGCTTTGTCAGCTACAATTCATCTTTTTCTTCGCTCGACACTTTTCCAAATTGTTTACAATATTAGTCAGTTTGGTTGTCCAATAGGTCTCTCTCAAATGACATCATTTCCTACCGACCAGCAATGTGCATCGGCATTTTGAGCGTCAACTTCCATAACGCGCAAGGGCTGCTTCGTATTTCGAACACATTTTGAGCAACAAGCGCGTGTTTGGAACATTTTCAACACTGCGCAATGCGTACTTGATTGCGTAAAAAAAATCAGCAGTTGCAGTTCAACTACAGAGATGACAGTCTTTGAGAGAGCCCTATTGAACAAGTGAACAGTACGATTTGATGATCGACCTGAGCCGAATCATTATCAGCATCCAGACTCCAAACCGGTCTTAAACATAGTGTTTAATGCCGGCCAAGCACATATTTATTCCCATTCATAAATGTGATTTTGTCCAACAAGTTTACTTCATGGTTTTTGAAACACCCCTCTTGCTATGTTATGGTATGTTCCTCTCATGAGTAGTCGTAAACAACTCCTTATATGGAGATTGGCATGCACGCTGCACGTACTGCACGATGTGGTGCAGAATGCTGCTGTGCCGGTGTAGTTTGAATTTAGGACTATGAAATACGGACTCGCTAGTAGTATTGGGCATGCCTCACCCAGGATCAAACAAGTGATTGTGTAAAGGAGTTCAGAATTCCCAGCCCACATAAAGCAGGATTGACTGCCTTGGACTGTTTAAGTAACTTGATACAGCTGTGCTTTGATATGACTCCGGGTGGGTGATAAAACAGCTGTGACCACAACATGCCTGCTTTGTCTGTTGACCAAGTTGACTAGTCACAGTGCTTGCTTGACAAACGATATGACTGCTGGTGACTAGCCTTTGTTAAAAGCACAGCAGGGAAAGTGGAAGTGAGTTTTGACTTTTTGCGACTGTTTGTAGCAGGAGGGTTAATCGACAGCGAAGCTTCAGTCAGCTTTTTCATTGACTTCTTCAGAAGCCGTACCTTTTTTTTCAGTCTGAAAGTTCGTCGGCGCTCCTTCTTAAGCAGCTTGCTTAGCTTTCTTTCCCTTTTAGTAGGTGTGTGGACGTCAGTTTGGACGTGTCTGTGGATGTGTGTGTGGACGTCAGAGCGACCATCAGTGTGGCCTTCAGTGTGGCCGTCAGCGTGGCCTTCAGTGTGGCCGTCAGCGTGGCCTTCAGTGTGGCCGTCAGCGTGGCCTTCAGTGTGGCCGTCAGCGTGGCCTTCAGTGTGGCCGTCAGCGTGGTTGTCAGTGTGGCTGTTAGTGTGGCCATCAGGGTGGACATCAGTGAGTATGTCAGCAGGGCCATCAGTGTGGCCGTCAGCGTGGCCATCAGTGTGGCCATCAGTATGTACATCAGCTTGGCCATCAGTGTGGCCGTTAGTGTGGCCGTCAGAGTGGCCATCAGTGTGGCCGTCAGCGTGGACATCAGTGTGGACATCAGTGTGGTCAGCAGTGCCAGATGATTCCACTGAAGAGTCGACTAATTGTGTTTGTTTAGGAGCTTTGGAGTATGAATGCTCAGCCCGCACAGAGTAAGGTACTGCAACAAAACCAGACATTAGAATCACTCTCATGTCATGCAAAAAATAAGATGAGGCAAGCAAAACAATCCCATTTCCCAAATCTATGCCAAAGAAGACAATACATGAACATATATTCAGGGTGAGTAAAACAAGACATCCCTTTGTATAATTTTTTGTCTCACACAAAATTGGGAACGGTTATCAATTTTTCTCTTCAGCCAACAGTTGGTCTGGGTATTGACCACATTCAGTAACAGAGTTACTGATATGCAACAACAGGCCTTTCTTTGTGACTACCACAAAACACTACCAACACAATGTTCAGAATAGGCCTTTTTAATAGGCCATCTTTTTCGTGCGTAAAGTTTGCTTGAAGATAACTTTGTTGTCCCACTCGCGCTCGTGGAACACGGAAAATGTAGCACTTGCATATCTGCGTCCCACCATAGAGCTAGGACCCAGCTCTATGGTCCCACGTACCAAATTGAAAAATATTTTAAAATACCTTTGACTACCTGAGGTTTGACTTCTGATACCTCATATTTCTCCTTGAGAGGCCTGTGTTGAGGCGCCGGATGTTTGGGGGGATTTGGAACATTATCGAAGAGGGTTGGGACAGCATTCCAGTTGAGACGATTTTTGGCAGATTTGTTGGTAAACTGGTGAATTTCAAAGTGTAGAGAGCACAAGAGGCAGTTCAAGTGCACGTAGGACATTGGTCTCTTCAGCAGATCTTCCCGACAGGCGTTCTCGACCCATTTCAGACATCTGCAGAAAGTGAAAAATGGGAGATGCACAAATTCATTTTGGGAGGTTTTTCCTAAGAACTTATTTTTTCAATCAAAGGGGCCTTGGCCTACTAAATTAGTAATTAACCCTCCTACTATTTAAGAGGTCACCAATGGTCAAAATGTTTGTATCTCACCTCCTGGCATACCGTGTACAAACCAATGGGGGTCTTGACCAATATTGACCCAAGTAATAACAAGGCTGACAATGCATGTTTCCATAGGAGGTTAATACAGTGCTGTTCACAATCTAGAAAATATAATAATATCTCACATGTCTGAGTATCATCAGGCGTGGATCCAGAATGGGGGGGGGTGCCCTACTTAAGAAATTTCTCAACTTTCCATAGCCCCATAAATGTGTCAAATTTATGGATTACGGAGGTCTTCCGTAAATAAAGGGGAAAGAATTCCATACTGGGCCACCACTCAGACCTCCTGCACTAAGTCTATGGGCCATGACAGATATTGGTACTTCTCAGGTCATAAGGGAATATTATTAATGAGTGGTGGCCCAGTATGGAACTCTTTCCATCATTGCCCATAGGCTAATCAGAAAGCGCTGACTTTTTCAGATGTCTATTTTTCTGTTGCAGTATCCCTCTGGTGATCCTCCTCACCTCCCTTGTTCTTATAGTCACATTTTGTCTTGTTTGTTACAGGTTGTTTGTTCCAGGTTGTTCTAACTGTTGCTATCTGTTCTCAGCAATGTTTTATCTACTGTTTTCATCCACAGGTTTTTACTTCCCATTTGTTTTCTCTCCTTTTTTTGAACTACCTTTCTCTCCCTCTCCCCATCATTGACTTTGTCCTTTGTGTTCCCCACCTCTTGTGGTCAACCATCCCCTTCCCCCAATCCCCCTCCCTTTTGTTACCCTCCTTTCTGTTCAGCCGCCTGCTTTCTCTGTGTGTTTTCCTCTGCATCATCTATTTCCACTTGACTGCTTTTGTTACATCAGTAATGTATACATGTACCTGTTTATGTTTATAGTCTTGTCATTTAGCCTTCGAGAAAGACTCTGCTAGGGTCGAAACGTCAGGCCACTTTTAAACTATTTTTTTGCATGTCTATTTTTCGTGAAATTTCCAGATTCCTTTTTGCACGCATTTGCGTATCAACATTTCATAAAGATTTCCATATACGAAGTTCACTAATTTTCCTCTGTATTGACTAACAAGCCCCCAGATAGCAATTTCATGTCATCAAAGTCAATTTGAGCAGTGAGAAAATACAAGCATTTTCTTAGAAAACACTTAGAATTTTTCAGTCCAATCTCATACTGTTTACTTTGTACACAGGGTGTTGAGTGAACTTCGTATATATGGAAATCTTTCCCAACATTTCAACATGAAATTTCACGAAAAATAGACATCTGAAAAAGGCAGCACTTTCTGATTTAGGCCTATAGCCTATAGGTGAGTATGCATTTCCTAAAATAGACCCGTGAACGTGGCTTGTAAACTACGCCACATTCACGGGTCTACTTTCTAAAGCAAAAATAAACTATATAGCCTAGGCCTAGGGCCTGAACAAAGCCTAAATGTGAAAATCAAAATTTGACAAAGTTCGACATGTTTTTGTACATGTTCCAAGTGTGGCCTTTAATCATGTTTATTTACGGAGGTAGGCCTAGTCCAGCAAATTGGCAACACACAGACTTTGTACACAACCGCTGAAGTGGTGGTGTCAATGTCAGGCTGCAACATTTTCCCCAGAAATGATTTCCTATTTTCTTGACAATAAATTTATTACTATAATAGTAATACTATATAGGATTTTTAGGCATTTCAACTTTAGTTCCAGAATTTCGATTGTCTCCACGAAGTCACGGTGACGTCTAGAAACTCTAGATAGATTCATGTGCTACAGTCTTTCCTTGGTCAGTGTTGGTTTTTGTGCCCAAAAGTTACCGTTTTACCGTTTACCGCTTTTGAATTCCGAATTTTGCCGCTCAATCGTCATGCTCAAATAAAAAGTAAATAAATCAGTTTCTTAATTACCTTTCCTCGTTCGATGGAAATCTAAAGAAAGACAAATCTGGTCTTTTTGTCTGCCGATTGGTGCATTTTATTGCCGAACAGCTGGTTTTTAAAAGCCCCCTATTCGAAGAAGGCCTAGGCCACCGCGCCATTGTACATTTTTTGCTTCCTAAAATGGCGGCGGGGTGACCGTAAGGTCATGGCCAAATTCTGCTAAATGCACTTAAAAAATCTGTCAGATTTATCAAAAATCTGCCAAATTCCACCGAATTACTCGAATAAACACTTAAACAAATGCAGATGTTGTAATATTGCCTTAATTAAGGTTCAAATTACATTATGAACAATCTATAGTCTTATAAAGAAGTTATGATATTGCATAAAAATTTCAGGCAAAACGGCAGGATTGTTTCCTACCTCCATGGTTTCACCATTCCCAGGAACCTCTGCACTGCACCTCCAGTCCAGTCAACCTGCCCTACTTTGCAACTGCAAGGGTTTGATTGAAACGATTGAAGCTTTTTAAAAAAAAAATTTCCAAATTGGCTGTTTTTCTTGTCAAATATCCATTTTTGCAGAATTACGCCAGAAATTTGCCAAAAAAATCCATTCTGTCACCTGACTCATTTTTTTTTAAAAGCTGTCAAAATTAGCCGAAAATCGGCTAAAACGGTCACATGAATGGCGGTCGAAGATCAGGGTGACCGTAGGGTAATGTCAAAATTCTGCTAGATGCGCTTCGATCAAAATTGGCTTAGATTTAAAGGAAAGATACAACATTTGCAAACATCAAAAAACGAAATGATCAAATTATCAAGAAATATGTTACTGGATTGTTAGGGAATGACTGTCCAAAGCATCCTGTAAAATCGTGGCTCCTGGTGTTTAAAACTAATCAGCTGTAATGTTTTTCAAATGTTCCGTATTTTTCGGTTAGATCACCAATTTCACAGAATTCTGCTCTGGAATCTGCTAAAAAAATAATTCTGCTGATCTGTCAAACCCTTTCCTAAGGCCAAAAAAAAAAGTCTCCGGTTTCTGGTATGCGCGCGCGTCGCCGTAGCCATGCGCGTCGGCAAAATGAAACAGTTTTTTTTTTCAATGAAAGATGATGTCTCAAAATCGCCAAACTCACTGGTTTGACTGAAATCCTGCTGCTGCACAATTTTAACGTGTTTTTAGATAGGGTTATGATCGAGAATATGCTTTATGTGGCCTCTCTGGTCTCCCATAATATTTGCACTAAGTTTAGTCGGGCACCATTTGCAGTCATCAGCCGACATTTGAAGCAAAAAAAACAGGTAAAAAAAAAAAAAAGCCGCGTCGCCGCACCACTTTTTTGGGCAAGCTCCATTGGCCTTATATAGACAAACTCGTTTTTCTTTCCCATTTTTTCGCTGTACAAAATAAGAAAAATTCTGTCAATTAAGCCAAAATTCCGTTAAAACGGTCACCATGACGAAGATACAACGTACACACGCATGTGTTTCACTTTTTTTTTTTACACCTTCCAAATTTTATACAACAATTTTTGTACAGTTGGTAGGTTACAAATGAGTCAATTACTTTACATTAGAAATCCACTAACTTAGAACTCACTCTTCTGTTTCAATTGTTACTAAAATTATTCTTGGTTTGGGAATTTCTCCAGGCGCAGATAATAAAATGCGACCCCCCCCCCCCGACACCCCAAATTCCTTTGCTATTAATATTGTCCGCCTTGCACAAAATACGTACAGAGCCAGCTTGGTGAGGGGTTAAATGTACATTATTTTGTGATATAGTGTTAATAATGGTTGGATTTGAACAGCGCCCCCATTGAAAGTATGGTATGAGCGCCCCCCCCCCCTTTGATTTTACGGTGGACAAGTGACCGAACAGCGCCCCCATTGAAAGTATGGTATGACTATGAGCTCCCCCATTTCATTTTTTTGCCGATAAAAACCCCACCATGCAAACATTCCGGGATCCGCCCCTATTCTCATGCTTGGCGCACCCAGGATTTGGCTGTAATAATAATTTTGTAAATTAGTACACAAACTAGGTCACAAAATTTCACAAAATTTAATTTTGAAAAAAGGGTTGATATGAGCATGGAGGAATTCTTATTCCTCCATGGTCGGATATCGGGCTAAAACATTGGTGTGCATTAATTGCTCATCAGGACCTACAAGCACAGCATTTTTTATCAAAATCGGAAGCCATGAGGTAAAAAACTGCGTTGGTCTGACCATAGTCTAACATGGATCGAATGACCCTACTGACGAAATAGTCAACTCCACCCACCTAGCGGGTGCCGCGTGAAGCGCGGCATCCCACGGCGCGGTCGTCTCTGAAAAGTAGAGCGCCCTCTGTGGATGTTTCAGCATCAGACGCGGAGAATAAAAACGTGAGTATCTTGACAGTTTTTTCTCCCAAATTTCTCAATTTTCCAATAGAGGAATGTTACTTACACTAGAAGTTAGGCGGGGAACAAATACTCCTGATGTTATAGGTGTATTTATTGCAGTAAACAAGAAGAACCGCACGTCAAAATATGAGAAATAGACTGGGATTTCGTTTTCGAAACATTGTCGAAAATTTCATGTTCGTAAATTAGGCTATAGCTCAACCTCGTCCCCAGTGCTTACTTTATTTCCAACCTCATTTCAATCAAAATAGTAAGCCTCCAACCTCGTCCCCAGGACGTCGAGCAGTTCTGTACGCGCCCACCACTACCTGCTCTCTCACCCTGGAATTGGATCATTTGCATGTGCAAGATTTTTGAAGTAATCGTAATGCAAATGAGGAAAAAGTTCCGTACTCGATCGCCACTTTTTTCAATTAATTTTGTAGCGCCAAAAGTTACATCTTTTATGGTTATTCCTCCACTTTCCCTCCTCTACTCTCACCCTCTCCTAGCTCCTTCCCTTAATTTCTATTAAATCAGTCACTTACTTCACCGAGATTCGAACCACGGACGCTTGCTTGATACACGAGACTCTTAACCGCTAGGCCGCGCACGATCGCTGTTGCAATGATCAATCTTTGGACGTATTTGGAGTATCCATTGAAATAAACTAAATATTCATGAGAAAATAAATATTCATAATGACGTATTGCACTATCAATTGGCCGGCTCATGCGACGTCATGGTTGTCGATGTCATGCGTATAACGTACCGCTGTCTTTCAGCCACTACAATCAGTTTTGACCGGCTGCTTCAAGTTAGTTCTGCACGACGTGTGCATCCAAAATGTGAGGTGAAAATTGATATGTTTGGCGGAGGTTAAAGTGGCGATCGAGTATGGACATTTTCCCGTAAATGATACTTCCACTGTTCCAAAACTGTTATACCATGCAACATATGGGACCAAAAAAATTGGACTGGTACGTGTGTAGCTACATACACTCTACATAAAAACCAGAATAAAGCGCTCTCATCAGACAAAAAAAAAACTATGCTGCACAAAATACCCATGTCTACGTACTAGTACCCGTTGTCTATAATTCCAGAAAAAAAGACTACATGTACCGGTACATCTACATAATTATGTCGTGCGCCATTCAAAAAGTCTACAGGCATCTATCCTGTACAGAAAAAGTCTACAGGCATCTATCCTGTACAGAAAAAGTCTACAGACATCTACCCTGTACAGAAAAAGTCTACACGCATCTACACTGTACAGAAAAAGTCTACACACATCTACACTGTACAGTAAGAAGTCTACAGGCATCTACACTGTACAGAAATAGTCTACAGACATCTACACTGTACAGAAAAAGTCTACACGCACTACACTGTACAGAAAAAGTCTACATGCATCTACACTGTACAAAAAAAAAGTCTACAGGCATCTACACTAATGATGTGCATCGGGTCGGGTTGACCAGGCCAAACCGACCCGAATCATTAGAAATATAAACCGAATCCGAACCGAAACCGATCTTAACTCCCTCAAACTGACTCGACAAAAAGGAAGGTAAAACCGACCCGACCCGAAAAAACCCGAAAAAAAACCCAAATACCTTGCTTGGACAAAGTGATCACTTTTTTGGTGCCTGCCCTTACCCACGTGGCATGAATTCTTTTGCAAAACCATCGTCTCTCTCTGTGTGTCATACTCAGTGGGTTGATCGAGAGTAACTCCGCTTATTGAACAAACGCATGGTATCATCACGCGGTATCATGAAAACTGTTACAATGTATCTATTTCACTGTCAGTCCCATCCGGCTGGAGAAATTAATACCGTGGGAACTTGATAGTGCGCTCGGTGGCCACACCACACTAGGGCTGCGGTCACAGTGACTGTCAATAATGTTGCATCACCTAAATTTCTCAACTGTTTCGGTTTATTTCGTTTTTTTCAAAAGATGGCTAAACCGCCCAGAGGTTGGTTTCGGTTTCGGGTCGAGTTTGCACATCATTAATCTACACTGATCAAAAAAGGTCTACACATATCTACCCTGTAGAAACAAAATCTAGATGCATCCGACCTGCGCACCAAAAAAGTCTACACGTATTTACCCTGTACAAAAAAGGTCTACATACCCTGTAGAAACAACACACATGGGTAGATGCGTGTAGACCAATTGTGTGCAGTGTAGATGCGTGTAGACCTTTTTTTCTACAGTGTAGATGCGTGTAGACATTTTTTTCTACAGTGTAGATGCGTGTAGACATTTTTTTCTACAGTGTAGATGCGTGTAGACTATTTTTGTGCAGGGTAGATGCGTGTAGACTTTTTTTTCTACAGTGTAGATGCGTGTAGACTTTTTTGTGTGCAGGGTAGATGCGTGTAGACTTTTTTGTGTGCAGGGTAGATGCGTGTAGACTTTTTTTGTGAAGGGGTAGATGCGTGTAGACTTTTTTCTGTACAGTGTAGATGTGTGAAGACCCTTCTTTTGTACAGTGTAGATGCGTGTAGACTTTTTTTGTACAGTGTAGATGCGTGTAGACTTTTTTGGTTCAGGTCATATGCATCTGTACTTTGTTTCTACAGGGTCGATGCGTATAGACCTTTTTTTGTACAGAGTAGATGCGTGTAGACTTTTTCTGTACAGGGTAGATGCGTGTAGGCTTTTTCTGTACAGGGTAGATGCGTGTAGGCTTTTTCTGTACAGGGTAGATACGTATAGACCTTTTTTTGTGCAGGGTAGATGCATGTAGACTTTTTCTGTACAGGGTAGATGCGTGTAGGCTTTTTCTGTACAGGGTAGATGCCTGTAGACTTTTTTAACTGTTTGGCGCACGACATAATTTGAAATAAAAATGTACTTTTCTTTGAGCAGATAGTTCAGCAACATGTCTCACTACTCACGAGCTGATCTGGACTGCAAGGTTTACGTCGGTAACCTTGGCGACTCGGCCGGCCGACGTGAACTGGAGAATGCCTTCATGAAATTTGGTCCCCTCAAGAATGTCTGGGTTGCCAGGAACCCGTCGGGCTTTGCTTTCGTCGAATTTGAAGACCCGAGGGATGCCGAAGATTCAGTGAAGGCTTTGGATGGACAGTAAGTTAACGCTCATCCTCCTAGAATGCTTGAAAATACATCAGATGTTAAACCAAGTAAAGAGTATACCATTTTCTCATCACTGCCCGCCTCCTTTTAAAAAAAAAATTGTATTCATACATTTGGAATATATTTTGCAACTTTTGTAATATACATAGTTTCTTTATTTGTTTCCAACAAAATTGTAGCTATGTTGAGGGGATGATGACTCCTTCGGACACAATTTATTTATCAGCAAGAAAGTAGAGAAAATGGAAGAATCCATCCGCCATCTTGGAAAATTTTGAGAGGGAAAAGAAAGGAGTAGCCTTATTCCCAGACAAGAAACTAGTCACTGTTTTTACTTACGTCGGACTTGATGTCCCTTGAAAGTTAAGAAATCAAAGAATGTGTCAATGGTTCCTGACTTGCTGGAGAATTTTGGAGGAAGGGTCTAAGAAACGATGCCTGGGGGTTAAAGGATCACCTGACCCTCAAGGCCTTTTAGCACAGAGGATGCCTCCCCTTCCCTCTTGCCTCAGAATCAGGCAAGACTTTCATTTCGACCTCAATTTTCCTCAAAAATTCCTCGTTAAGCATAGACTAGCAATAAACCAGTTCGGCATTTCAATGACCCGAGGTCATTCGGGATAACATCGCTGATGTGATGTTACCGGATGTAACAGGCAAGTCCATTCTGCTGGTAATTTACGCGCAAGTGTCGTGTGCCCGCGTTCATGCGCCTTTGAAACGTTTGATTATCCCAAATGACAGTGACCAATATCATTATGCACATGCGCAGTTGAAATACCGAACTGGCTTATTGTTGGGCCAGAATAATCCTCTGAACTGATGACGTCACACTTTGTTTACACGTGTGCTTTCTTACGGGAACCTGATGGAGACGACCGTTTCGTATCCCCATACTCATGTGCATGAGTAAACAAAGTGTGACGTCATCAGTACAGAGGCTTCTTCTACAGTTAGCAGAGCCATGATATACGCCCCTTGCTCGCAGACATAAGGTGCACTGTTTCTTCTCTTTTAGCACTCTGTGCGGCCACCGCGCCATTGTAGAGATGTCCAACGGGGAGAAACGTGACAGGAGGCGGGGCCGCGGCCCGCGTCAGGCCAGCTACGATGATAAGTGCTACTCTTGCGGAGAGCGGGGGCACTTCGCACGGGAATGCAGGCAGAAATATGGCGGTCGGTATAGTGGCGGCGGCTCTTCCAGCCGACGCCGACCGGCCCGAAGATCAAGGTAAGACCCAAGTCCTCTTGGCTAAGGATTCCCTCTAAATGAGCCATATTTCTCTGTGGTTCATTACCCATTTTAACCTTAACCATAACAGTCTAACAGGTTTTTTTAACAATACATATCCTAAATACTGAAAACACAATATGTATTTATCTATAAACAGTTATTGGACCACCCGGAGTTCGATACATTTGCCTTTTTTTATGTTTTCGAATTCTTGACGATACTTCTGTGTTCTTTTCTATTTCTCATGAACAGTGTCTTCAAAATGGCCACTGGACACAGTGCTTTGTTAAACGATAAAATATTTAGTTGTGTTGACACTTAAGATGATTGTTTTCATTGTTTTTTCCCCATTTCTCCATTCATCCAGGTAATTTTTTTAAACCTGTGTTTCTCAGAAAAAAATTGACAAAATTTGGGAAGAATATTTCTTCTCTCCTGAGACGTTCAGGTCAGCCTGTAGGATGTCACAAAAGTACCCCAAAAACACCAAAAAAAGAAGCTAGCCTTCATTACTAGCAGATCCCAGGGTATTTAAACTGAAAACTTTCCATAAACAAATCCAACAATTTGGCTGTAAATCACTTGACTTTTCCTTTTACTTGAAACAAACTTGGTTCATGCAATAAATGAAGAGTTGGGTCTACGTTCCCTGATCAATCACAAATCCTGCAAAACGAAGTGTTGGAGTTTGACAGATGCGGAGTTGTAAGAGCTACTTCATGACCTCTGTTGAACCTTAAAACCTCAAAATTACAACTGCCTGAAAATTGGTATTCTTAAATTTACATTTCAAAAAAAAAAAAAAAATACATGTAAGCAGGAAGAATCAGAGAATTTGTTTAAGGTTTTAAATATTTTTTTATTGGTTTCATTTTTAAAAAATTATTATTGAAAGTGGCAGACCCAGCACCATTGTCATTCCTTAGGGCTTTTTCTTCGGTTGAGGGTTGGGGTAAACGGAATTTGTCAACTTCATAAGTTTTACAAGAACTTATTGACAATCCATAATGCTTCATTTTTCTGATTTTAAACTCGGAAGAGCAAGGGGTGAAAACCCTGAAAGATATAAATCAGACAAAATAAACCGGGAATTGAAGATAAATTGCACGCTATTTTGAATGGCTGAGAAAATTGTGCTATTTAATTTAACAAGCATAACGAGGTCTTCAAATAAGAAAGATCTGTGCTTTAAAAAAAAATGAATAAAACGGATGTTAAGCTAGGACAAGGAATTTTAATGTAAAATTGGGTTTTTTATCTTCCAATTGTTGGGAGGAAAAAAAATCAGAATTATTTTCATCATTTTGTGTTTACACTCGCCCCCTTTTTGCAGGATTCCCCAATCACCATTAACATGGCACATGATCGGCATGTGATCGCCACGTTGTGCCCCATGTGATCAGCATGTGGTCCCTCAGTCATGTGATCTGCCTGTGCACCAATCAGAAATCGGCCCGTCCCACAAGTTGTCTGTCGGTCGGCCAAACCAGCACTGCAGGCCACAAAATGCCAACCAGGGCAGGCGCGTCTCAGCTCGTTTCACAAAATTAGCCCAGCACACAAAGTTGCGACCCTACGGCACGTCCAAAATTCGACCCGCCCAAGCCACGATACTGGGGGCGGTATTCGTCAAGGGTTTCAAATGGTGGAAAATCAACCAAGATTCATGTCAGCTTTTATCAAACGGCATCAACTGCCCCACTAGCACTCCATGGCTGCACCAGCAATTCAAAACCCCCCAAAATGAGCATCGCTTCAGTCGACGTTCGCCAATAGTTTCACATACACCAAATTGAGCACTCGTCTCTGCTCATCTGTATGAGGTTGTTGTACAAACTTTATTACTTGTATGTAGTTTGTTTTTTTCTTAAAGGAAGGTATTGCATTGGTAGTCTTTGTTGCGAAACTTGGATTTGAGATACTTGTGTATTTGCAAGTAGTAGCTGGCACAGTATCCCAGCTGATGTGCATTTGAGAACAATAATGTTTCCATTTTTCTTTCATGAGATTATTTACCCTTTATCATCACTTTTTTTCCAGTGCCTCACTGAAGAATAATTTAACCCCTAATTCCTCGGTCTACAAACCTCACTTCGGAATCCTCCAAAACTGCCAATAATTCAAAAAAAAAATTTGCTTCTTAATAAAAAATCCTTCAAAGTCCTCCAGTTCACAATGTTGGTTTTTGCGAAATTCCTTCAGACAGGATTCCATTAAATTAAACACATGCATCAATGTGAACTAAATCTATGAAAATCTTACAAAAATGAGACATTTTCAAGGATTTGGGGTGGTGAGGGTTCACCACCAGTGTTCAAAGAAGTTCCTGTGTGTTACCCATAATTAATTGGTTACACTTGTTTTTACTACAGTGTTGAATCTCAAGATTGGTATTACGATGGGTGGTGGTTGAGTAATGTCAGAGTTTTGTGAGTTTTCACCAGGATTTCTGTCTCATTTTATGATTTGCCCCAGGTCCCGCTCTCGTGATCGTAGCTACTCCCCTCGGAGGAACTCGGATCGCAGCAGGTCTCGCAGCCGCAGCCGTGGCCGAAGCCACAGCCGCAGCCGAAGGTATGCGTATAGCCATCAGTACAAATGTAGCCATAGTCTTATCGTTACTGACATTCCATGCAGTGTACGGTGCCAGAGTTAATAAAATAGTGATCAAATAATGATCATGTGACCTAATATTGCTGCCCTCTTCAGTGGCAACCAGAAGTACAATGTTCCGTGCTACCCTTACATTGATGTTTGACTTCAGCCGATTAAGTTTGGTACAGATGTCAACTTATGTACCATAAGATGAAAAAACCTCAACAAATAACCTTGTAGAATTTCTCTATGGGCTCAGTGTACAAGTACATGTACATGTACCCCCTTTACAGTAATAGGAAGATATAAGAGACTACCGGGAGAGACATTCTTGTCATTGACAACTGATGCTCAGGCAAAGACACCATGGCTTTCTGCACATTCAGGATTAAAAAGTTGGGTTTCCTTAGAGCTATTCATGTTGTCTCGTCCTTGGGCTGTCCCAAGTGGTTTTCTTTGTTCTTGCTTCAAGCCTGTTCATTACTGGTCATGAAACCACAGAATCATCAAAAGTGTCCAAGCTCACATGCCTCAAGAAAACTATGAAGAGGATATGATGAGAAATGTTCAATTTCTGGAGTGGGGAAAAATTTCATATGAATACTCTGGGTAAAATCAACAGTATTATAGAAAGAAAACCTTATTCACTTGTCCGGTGGGATTCAAACACGGTACACAGAGTTGAAAGTCTAGAGAACGTAGCGATCGACCAATCCGATACCCTGCATTCATTCATTCGTTGCTTGTGATTCTCTTACAGCCGATCTTACTCCAAAGGACGCCGCCACAGCCGAAGCTCATCTAGGGATTAGAACCACGGACCAGCCAAGTGGTGGACAGGAGGACACACCCATGTACATTAACAATGCTTGAATTTTTATCCTGGTGTAAACCTCCCATGATAAAGAAAGAAAATCTTCAACTAGAGAGGCATTTAAGTCCTGCTCATTCTTTGTTATCTAATCGAGATTGTGAGATCCTTATTTCAGCGGTATATTTAGATGCACAAGTCACTTTTGTATTGACACTATTGGCTTGCTTATTATCTTATGAAATAATAATAATTGAGTACATGTAATGAGATTCATAAAGTCTCGATAAATGTATAAACTGCCTCGTAGCGGAAAGGTTTTCTCACCAAGATAGTTCAGGCATGCAACTTATCCTCGGATCAGCTGATTTCCTCTTTTTTTACTTCCCATGTGTGCCATTGAAAATAGAAAAACACTGTACAAAGTCTGGGAAAAATTTGAATTTCCTCTTTTTATTTGTGATTTCCCAGTTGCATGCCTGATAGTTCTGTTTAAGCACATGACTTTATTTTTAATTCTTATTTGTGTTTCAGTAATAAGCATAATTATACTTTACATAATACATGGAAATGTTCTAAGTAACCATTCCTTTCGACCCTTTACTTAAATTCATGAGAAGCTCCTCTTTTTACATATTATTGTGGGACTTAAACCTCCATTGTTCATTTTCATGCTCCAAACTTTCTGAAATTAGAGGATTTGGTCTCTTATACTGAAGCAGAAAGTGAAGATGTCTTTGAATATCTAGGATTGCGACATGGAGTCAATTTGACTTCTGTCAAACTTTACAAAACCACTCTGTTCATTGAACGTACAACTGCAGAACAAAAACCTGTCAATAGATAATTCTGTTTTCACAAACTGCAATGTCTCTTCGTAAAAACCACGTAATCAATAATTTCATGCTTTGAGATCAGTGTTTTGGTATGTGCTGCATTAGTTAATTAGTTTTGCGCAAGCCTTTATTGTTTCCAAATTGTAGTTTTAGAATATTGTGGTTCATACAATGTATAATATTAATATAGTGTTTTTTTTAGCCTAACCCTACCGGTATCTTGGTGTCAAAGAACGAAAGTAGCTAGGGGACTTAAATATGTCCATTCACCCACCAGAACACTTTTTATTCAAGCTGCGTATTTTAGACTTTTTAAAATAAATAAATCAGTCACATTTGATCAAGTTTAGAGAAGGAGAAATACTTTTGTAGGTCAACACAACTTAAGTTGTCTGTAATTGTAAATATGTTTCTTGTCAAGACCTGGCCAAATCGATATAAAGTGCTGTTACATGTACTCAACTTGCTCTTACAGAGGTAGGCACGGACATTCTTCCCACACCCCGGCCCAATTTTATTCGGATATTTTCATTATTTTGGGCACGTTTTTGGAGGGGTGGGGCAAGAGTTATGAAGCTATTTTTGTGATGGGCCGGTTTCATTTTGTCCAAGTGTAAGTGTGAAATATTAAAATCGTCTCATTTAATCAGGAATGAATGGTGTCATTTATTTATTTTGCTGTGGTTAATAATAATCTCTTTAAAAACACCCAACCATTTACCATGTTTATGGGGCATTTCTTTTTGGGAGGGGGCTGGGAGTGCCTAGAACTATTTATGGAATGTAGCAAGCAAAATCTTGTGTGTTGTGCCGAATTCGTCAACAAAATGATGAAAATTGGGCCACCTTGCCAAAGGGTCTACGTATAGTGCGTGACTTGAATTGAACATGCACAGAATACATGTATATGGGATCGTTCTCATTTCACGCGCTCGATCAATCATGCACGCGAGGTTGAAATTTGAATATCGATTATCGATAAATTTACTAATATAGTAGGACGCCCTCTACCGATGTTTTAGCATTTAGACGCGGAACCATTAAAACGTGAGTAGCTTACATTTTTTTTCTTTCCAAAACCTCAAAATTTTCCAACTGAGGAATATATCTTGCCAGAATTTTGTTGGACAAGTAATACTCCTAATGTTATAGATGTGTTTATTGCAATAAAAAACGAAGAAACGTCCGTCAAAATTCGAGAAATATACTTCAAAATTGGGGATTGGTTTTTCGAAACGTCGAACTGAATGGATGATGATACATGATGCACGCAAATCAATGGGGATTTCCGATCGCACGCGCAATCATGGCAATGCGCGTCACATGCACACTGCTCGTTAGTCGTAGCCTTGTTGCCTAGTGAGTCTGGTTCTGTGCTTACATAGTCGTGATGTTGTATTCAGGGGGCGGGAATCAGACCTAATGAAATTTCGGTACAACTATAGAATGCAGGGCCACTTTACTCTACATCCGCGCCTCCGTACAGCTGCGTGGAGGCGTGGAACCGCAGTCGACCTACCTCTGAAAATCGATCGTGGAGTCGTGGAGCCGCAGAAAATTGCGCCCTCTATCGGTGCGCGTCTCTGCGACTCCGCGACTCCGCGCCTCCACCACTGAGAGACAGTGCCCCGTCGCCCTCCCCCCCCCCTTCCTAATTTGCGCGCCCAATTAAAGCGACTCTGCGACTCCCCGACTCCGCGCCTCCGCGACTCCAGACAGTGCCCCGTCGCCCTCCCCCCCCCTTCCTAATTGGCCCGCCCAATTAAAGTGACTCTGCGACTCCCCGACTCCGCGCCTCCGCGACTCCAGACAGTGCCCCGTCGCCCTCCCCCCCCCCTTCCTAATTGGCCCGCCCATTTAAAGTGACTCTGCGACTCCCCGACTCCGCACCTCCGCGACTCCAGACAGTGCCCTGTCGCCCTCCCCCCCCCTTCCTAATTGGCCCGCCCATTTAAATTGGATATGGATGCTTCGTTCTCAAAAAGATTCCGCCGAGAATTGCGCCCTCTATCGGTACGCGTCTCTGCGACTCCGCGACTCCGCGCCTCCGCCACTCCAGTGCCCCGCGTCTCCGCGATTCTGCGACTCCAAGACTCCGCGCCTCCGCCGCTCCAGACAGTGCCCCCAACACATTTACAAGCACGCCCTCCCTTCCGATCCTTCATGAGAAGCTTTGAAGACAAGTGCAGTGCATTCCTTCGCTGTACTTAGCACTTTTTTGCAGGTTTGCATATCTATTACTCCTATTCCATCCACGCCTCCAGGCAAAATAAAAAACCTTGCTTCGGCGTGGCCCTGCATTCTATAGTTGCTCCGAAATTTCGGACTTCCCTTTAAAAAAAATCCTCTGGAGCCTTGCCTTGAACTACACTGTCATGACTGTGGCAATGTTGTGTGCTTTCTTACAGTTACAATTTGCGCAATCTTAAGAATGAGCGGGCATTCTTAAAAACGAGCGCGCACTTGACTTGCAGAATAAGCTACACTGCGCGCTGTATGCTATACAAGTTGTCAGTTTTGGTGGACTGTTTACTGATGATTCAAATTCAATTCAAATTCAAATTCAAAATATCCTCGAGTCACTAGCTGGAGTTACCCAGCCCTGAGTTTTATCATTGGGTTGTCTATAAGGGCTGGAGCGAATTTTTCTCGTAACTTGTAGTATTTGCACAAATTTTTGGAAAATGTTCAATTTTGTCCCCGTTACACACTAATTGCAACTGCAACTCACCCCAAACTTGCCTGGAATAACCATTACACAGGTCCTTGAAGTAAAAAACGATCCACGATGAAGATTCAGCCTACAATTGCAGTGAAAACAGGAGGAATAACCGCTAACTTGACAACCTTGCTGGATTGGCCAGGACCGCTATTGGTTTGTGCACACAAAAAATTGTGTACAATGAATGGCGGTCGATTAACAGGCACAGAGAGCGATCGCTGTCAACTACTCGTTTTGCCGGCTGCGCTGGCTGTTGGCGCGTGACGTCACGCGGAAGCGTAACACCCGATGACTGTTTCATGCACTATTGGTTGCGGTTCCGGTACCAAAGCTGTGATGCGAGTGGTAAACCTTATACTAGTGCATGAAACAGTCATCGGGTGTTACGCTTCCGCGTGACGTCACGCGCCAACAGCCAGCGCAGCCGGCAAAACGAGTAGTTGACAGCGATCGCTCTCTGTGCCTGTTAATCGACCGCCATTCATTGTACACAATTTTTTGTGTGCACAAACCAATAGCGGTCCTGGCCAATCCAGCAAGGTTGTCAAGTTAGCGGTTATTCCTCCTGTTTTCACTGCAATTGTAGGCTGAATCTTCATCGTGGATCGTTTTTTACTTCAAGGACCTGTGTAATGGTTATTCCAGGCAAGTTTGGGGTGAGTTGCAGTTGCAATTAGTGTGTAACGGGGACAAAATTGAACATTTTCCAAATTTTTTTTGCAAATACTACAAGTTTTGAGAAAAAATGCGCTCCAGCCCTAATAGACAACCCAATGAAAAAACTCAGGGCTGGGTAACTCCAGCTATCGAGTCACCATAATTGACGCAGATAATGCTTGCAACGTGCGCGCGTTGTCCAACGCAAATCGATTACGAGTGCGTCAAAACATGACCTCGTCGTTTTAGGTGGACTGACGATACTTTATTTATTCTTAAAAAGGCAATTACATATGGTTGGACAGCTCATTTAGGCCAAAAAAAATAATACTTCTGCTTCCGGTTACCGGACTGACCCTATTTTTAGGCTGCGACCCTAAACATTTTATCAGCAATTCCAAAAAAAAAATAAAAATAATGATTGAATAAATAAAAATAAAAGCTTGTTGTATTTTCTGTCTTCACAAGATACCTCTCTACAACCCATTTGCGTCAAAAAATGCTTGTATTTATTTGTTTTCGTACTTACATTCGCTATTTTGGAAAAATTATGCCAACCGGACACCTTTTTTTTCAATTAATTTTCTAGCGCCAAAAGTTACCTCTTTTTATGGTTATTCCCTCCACTTTCCCTCCTCTACTCTCACCCTCTCCTTTCCTTAATTTCTATTTATTAATCAGTCACTTACTTCATCGAGATTCGAACCTCGGACGCTTGCTTGATACACGAGTCTCTTAACCGCTAGGCCGCGCACGATCGCTGTTGCAATGATCAATCTTTGGACGTATTTGAAGTATCCATTGAAATAAACTAAATATTCATGAGAAAATAAATATTGATAATGACGTATTGCACTATCATTGGCCGGCTCATGCGACGTCATGGTTATCGATGTCATGCGTATAACGTACCGCTGTTCCAGACACTTCAATCAGTTTTGACCGGCTGCTTCAACTCAGATCTGCACTACATGTGCATGCGAAATGTGCTCCAAAAACACATTTTTACCAATTTTTTTTCGCATGTCCACTCTTTCCTGGATTCCTCTTGGTTGAAATCACAAGGTGAGGTGAAAATTTGGATGTTTGGCGGCAGGTAAGTGGTGATCAGTTGGCAGAATTTTTCCGCTATTTTTTTCAAAAGAAACCAAATTCGCTTTGCGATCTGTTATCATACCTCGCAATTCGATGTCACCATGACTATAATCACGTGCATAAACCTTGCTCAATGCAGTGACGACTGGTTCCTGCCGCGCCGCGCAGGGGCCAATTGAGAAGACATGATGAAAGTGCGGTAACCAGTCTGTCATGGCTATGCGATCGCTAGCGCTAGCATGGCTATATATGCATTAGGCATGTGCACTGTCAGTGTCAACTGGTCGGATTCGACATCGTACAAATGCCAAGAAAAACGCTGATGGAGAAAGAACATTTTTGCAAGTTAATTCACAGAATGCAGAATTGATCTATCTTGTCTGTGTATGTATTTTCCGTGTTCAAGACTTAATTTTGAGATCGCACTACTCGTATTTGGAGTGATACATGCAGCGTGTTTCCGGAAATTTTCGACCGTAAAACGAGGTCTGTCGGCCGCGGGCCACACATGCACAGTGCATCACACACCTCAGAGTTTTGGCCAGCTTCCCGTCTTGACTAGCGTTGTGCATATGATGCGAACGGCCTGAATTTTCCATTATTTTTTACGAATTGTCGAGCGTAAATATATTGACAATAATTAAGGTAGGTTTATTCACTTTTTATGGCCATTTTGTGTATAGCTTTCGTAGTGCAATGGAAATAGTTCAGGCTAAAACTTCGCATATAATTGAATACCCCATTCAATCTGCATAAAAAAATTGGCCCCCCAAAGAAATTCCGACCAACCGACCCTATTTTTGAAAGGCATGTTATCGGAAGCAGAAGTCTTTTTTTTTTCGGCCTTAGTAAATTACGAGTCAAGTAAATATAAAACTTATGTCCATGTTCATTGTGAATCATCTGAATGATTCTTGCACAATTCCCAAATACAAAGGACGACGTAAAACACAGTAAACACAGTAAAAATAGAAGAAAATATATAAAATTTATAGAGCTGACCAAAACCACTGGTTGCCACTAGTGCAGCGCCCTCGATGCTTTTCATCCCTTGTTTTTGTCTAATTTAAAAACAGTCCACCAAAAGTGACTTAGTATAGAGGCCATTCAATGTGAAATTGGACCAATATGCCATACGTCTCAGTCCTTTGGATCATCACTGTGCCAGTTATCTCTACAGCGCGCTGTGGCGGGAACCAGTCTACATACCAGACGCATGTGCTTTCACCACCGCGAAATTGATACAAACAGGGCCCTCTTACATTTGTTAATCTCCGTAGCAGGGACATGCGGAATTCGTAAAAATTGCCTGATCTGACAACAAATTATGACAGGAAATTATAACTTTGCTTTTTTGATGGAAACATGATTTACTTTGACCCCTATGTCTAATTTCAGAGAGAATGTCTCGCTACCAGAGCAGCAGTCGTGACAGTCGCGACAGTCGGTCGTCTAATCCAGATTGCAAGGTCTACGTTGGTGGACTGGGTAGGTTATCAAGATTTACATTTTCAAAAAGGGGGGCGATGTGAACTCAAGTGCACAAGTACCCCCTCAAGGGTAAGAAAGGGAGAGTTGGGGAGACCACTGCTCGAGAGACATTCAAATGCATTGCCGACGACGTCTGGCACTAACGGGAAGATGCCTTAGGATTGTTCACATTCAGAGTGACTTTAATTGCAGGGAACCAGTCACACATAATACCACAGGAGATTTTAGCTGGTAACCTGGCTTGGCTGAGTTCATATTTCCTAGGTTTGGAATCTTTCTGTGCTTGCCAGCCGCAAAAAAAAAGCCTTGTTTTTTTTTCTCTCAGAAATTTGTTATATTTTCACTCAAAGCAACACCTAGTTTGTGAAATTTTTAAACAGACTAATCCTGACCTTCCCAAATCCTCCAAAACCCTCTTTGCAAAATGGAGGATTGTGCAGGATTGAGGCTATATGGCAAAAATGTGTGGATGATTTCGAATGATGCACTGTGTCGAGGTCTTGGGCCGAACCGTCTGTTATTTCTTGAATGTGGTCCTTGGAGGGGCGGCCACTGTCTCAATCCTGCAAAATCCTCCAGCAAGCACTGTCAATATGTTGAGGCAGAGCCAGTGACATCCTGGAGCAGTGCGGAGGATTTCAAGTACATGTATATCTACGCCTAAATTTATGCCCAGCTGAGCATAAACGACACAAGGTCCGGCCCAAGACCTTGATACATCCTCCAAAACTAGCCACATGTTTTTGCCATATAACCTCAATTCTGCAAAAAAAACCTCCATTTTGCAAAGAGGATTTTGGAGTATCAGGGAAGATCAGGGTTAAAGAACATCAGGGATGTTTTTCATTATCTTATTCAAATTGAAAAAAAGCTATTCAGATATTTTTTTGATGAACAGAAATTTACCGTAGTTCATCCACTTTTTACTCTACATAGGATTCAGTGACAGTGTCTCATTTGCAACTCAAGAGCAAAAAAGGTACCATTGTGTATTTTTGGACAACTCAGGAAAATTGTAATAACCACATTAAAGGTTTCATTTCAGAAATGTACTAAAATTTATATTGATTTTTTTGGTTTTAAATTTCAGGATCTTCATTTGACAAACATGACATCGAAGAATCGTTCAAATCTTTTGGACCATTGAGGCATGTGTGGGTGGCAAGAAATCCGCCAGGTTTCGCCTTCGTTGAGTTTGAAGATCCTTTGGACGCGGATGACGCCGTGAGAGGGCACAGAAAGTAAGAAATATCACATTAGCCCTAACCCTCCAGGGTATTTTGGCTAGAAACCCTGCCAAACGCAGCAACATGCAACACTGGACTTAGTGACAAGCCTGCCCAGTGCAGCAAGATCCATCAGGCCAAAAGTCTCAAGGCCAAACTGCCTCAGAGTCTGTGGTCACTGAATGCAGCAGGATACAACTGTGGCATTGTTCAATGGGACTAGCTCTAATTGTTTTCAGAACTGGCCGTTTATGCACTGGAGTTGGTAGCTGAATGCATCAAAGTGCACCAGACTTTTCCACCTGATGCACTGTGCTGCCTCTGGCAGGGTTAGGGTTCAACCATCAAAAAAATCTATCCACTTCCTCTCCCATAGCTTTTGTACACGCTGGTCACCAACTGCCAGAACCCCCATGGATTCAACTGTTTTAACGGTCAAAGTCTGTAGAAGAGGTTTGATAGATGGGGTGACCTTGAATACTGCTACAACTTGCGTAGCAGCCATTTTAAGGGGCGATGCCTTTGTTTGGCTGGAATGCATGAGTGAACCTTATGTGCATTCATTGTTCTGAGCTAAACCCATCATTGACGGGCATTCACCAGCGCTGACCCACCACATCTATCAATGTCAGTCAAGGCATGGTACCCTCAGTTAACATACCTACCACAGCCTGTCAATTGTACCAATATGAGGCCAGTTTGACAGGCACTCACCAGCGCTGACCCACCACATCTATCAATGTCAGTCAAGGCATGGTACCCTCAGTTAACATACCTACCACAGCCTGTCAATTGTACCAATATGAGGCCAGTTTGACAGGCATTCACCAGCGCTGACCCACCACATCTATCAATGTCAGTCAAGGCATGGTACCCTCAGTTAACATACCTACCCCAGCATGTCAATTGTACCAATATGAGGCCAGTTTGACAGGCACTCACCAGTGCTGACCCACCACGTCTATCAATGTCAGTCAAGGCATGGTACCCTCAGTTAACATACCTACCACAGCCTGTCAATTGTACCAATATGAGGCCAGTTTGACAGGCATTCACCAGCGCTGACCCACCACATCTATCAATGTCAGTCAAGGCATGGTACCCTCAGTTAACATACCTACCCCAGCATGTCAATTGTACCAATATGAGGCCAGTTTGACAGGCTCTCACCAGCGCTGACCCACCACGTCTATCAATGTCAGTCAAGGCATGGTACCCTCAGTTAACAAAACTACCATAGCCTGTGAATTGTACCAATATGAGGCCAATTTACAGAACAGTTAAAACTTGTCACCTGATAGATTTTGACGGATAGGATATTTCCATGTTGTCACTGAGAGGGAGAGGGTTAATATAATGAAGTACAGTTGTTCATTGGTTAAAGGTTAAATATCAGGCTGCCACAGATGGCAGCCTGAACCCGTCTGGCATCGAGGTTAGTAAAAAACAAACCCGCGCCTGGGTCCGGTCACTTTCAAAATAATCCCGGCGTGAACTGGTTAACACAGAATTCTGATTTTTCAAATATATTTCCGAAAGTCCATTTTTTCTGATGATCTTTCCCTACAAATTCCGAGTTTATTTAAAATTAAATTTCAACGAATTCAATGGCTTCTGTATTGCGAGCGGAATTTGTATCTGTTCTGCCAGTCGTCAGTGCACAGATTATGAAAGACGCCCATAAGTAAGCCCGCACTGGAGTAGTTTATTGCTGGAAATAAGAGTATTAATACATTTATAAATGATATTCATAGATGTTCATAAATGTCACCTTCTCTTTCCTTTCCAGGCGAATCTGTGGCCGTGACGTGACCGTGGAAATGTCAAGCGGTGAGCGCAAGAATCGTCGCTTCGGCGGCCCAGGGGGTTCCAGGCCCCCGCCCCGCCGCGCCAGCCGAAACGACAAGTGCTATTTCTGCAGCGATTACGGCCACTTTGCTCGGGAATGCCCCAAGAACGACGGTAGAGGGGGTGGCGGTAGACGCTACAGCGGTGGTGGGGGTGGGGGTGGCGGCTATGGGGGGCGCAGCCGAGACAGTCGTCGATCCAGGTAGGCTATTCAAATTGGACATGGACATCAAATTGACTCGGGATTGACCATTGGGCATGTTTGTAAGCTGGTCATGTGTTATCAATTAGGTATACATTGTCAATTTTAAGTCATGAAAGTTTTTCTTCAAGGTTTCCAAGAAACCCTTAATATGCCAAGACTGAATATTTACGGTGGAATAGATTTTTGTTCATTTTTTTATTTTGCTGTGATGATCACTAAACTTGATTTATGTCCCATTTTTAGTGTAGAATTTGAGTGTTAAAAAAAATCCCAAATCCTTTCTTTTTTAATACACTTGACCTGTTTGTCCTGAAGAAAGTCCAAGCATACAGACTGAATCAGTTCATGTGATTATCAAGCAATTTTCATGAAATGTTTCTCAAACCTGGACGCCCACTCATTCAAAACTTCAAATGTTTGTGAATTTCATCCAAGATTCGTTCAATTTGTAACCTTTTCCTCCTGAAGACAAAAGAACCTGGACGATAAGACGACAACGGATGATAATGACTTAATGTTTTTTTTAAATTTCAGTTCTCTGTAAACTGACTTTTGTTTACGCTCAACTTCTGTTACAGGGTGCTCTTCTATTGTCAGTCGCACTTGTGACCTTAACGAGATCCCCGTCTCACAAAATAAGGCCGGCGTTCCGCCCTCCCCCAGCCCCCAAGCACACATGCACGCCCAACCTGCCTTGCGTCGATTAAAGAAAGAAAGAAAGAAATCGCCGGTTGAGGGGGTTTTATGAGAGAAGAGGTTAGGTGTCACGCCGCTGCACGCCTTGAAGAGTCGTTCTTTGGAATCGGCGGTTTTACAAATTGGCCCTTCACTTCCTTCCTCCGTCAAATACCTCAAAGAATGAGAGCTTCTTTCACGAGAAAGAGAAGAGTTTTGCGTCGTGTTGCGTCTCTTTGTGAGATCGCATCGGCTATCACACAATCATGCTTCTTATAAAGAGAGAAATCGCCAAATTGCGCACATTGCCTCCGACTGGCTAAGTAAGAAGGGGTCTGTTTTTAAACTTTCTTGGTTTCCTTAGTTTATTTATTATTTTGTTTTTGTTTACTCTTCCAAGTTGTTTACAATTTGTAGTGAATGAAGCAAACCAAAAAAACCCAAACATAGAATGAATGATAAAGCCATTCTAATTTCACCAGTTGACCAAAACAATTCACTGGATAAGCAAATAGGAACTTTCATGAGGTAAAAACTCCCTGTGGTCTTCTTCAAAACTTAAAACAAAACTGAAGACTAAAGCTGCAGAGAAACGTCCGTAGTTGCAAATTCTGATTTTCAGATATTTTTTAACATTGGAATCTTGAGCAGATGTGATGCAAGCTTAAAACCGACAAACGCAATCAACTTTTTGTAATAATTACATCAGTTATCAGTGTACTAGTTTCTCCTTTTACTATTGGAAAAATGAAGGCAAAGGCACTCCGAATAGTTGCATTTCAAGTGCTGTATGTACTTTTCCGTTTGTTTGAAGATGATAATTTGGCTTCTGAATTTGCTAAATTCTCAGTCAGTTTTTGAGAATGAGATTGTAGCTGTAGCTAGAAAACCTTTTCAAAAGTGCAGAGTGTCACATCAATAGAATTGTAACAAGTGACTCACATTACTTCATCCCTGTCACTTTTTGAAGGTCTCGCTCTAGGAGCCGTAGTCGTAGCCGCAGCTACTCGCCACGTCGTCGGGATAGCCGCAGCAAGTCCCGCAGTCGCAGCAGAAGGTACGGCAATGCATACTGGGAGTTTTCTGTTAATTCATAGGCCGTGTTTGAAACTGGCTTCCAGAGCTCTGACTATTTCTGTTGTCAGCTTATTCCCATGTGGTTGTAATGGGCAAAGATCTAAGACAATAATTCTAGAAAAAAAATTGTCTTGTGCGTTGTTATTATTATTGTCATTATTTACTTCTGGTACTGGTAATGAAACCAAGGATTCCTTCAAGGCACCCTAGGCACTGTAGCTCGCAAGCCTGAAGAAACCTGTGGAGAGAAGACAATGAGAAGAAGTTACAGTTTAGAGGTGGGAGGAAAATCCCAGAAGAATATTCTGGGGGAAACCCACGGAATCAGACTGGGACAGAAAACCCAATGCACATGTTGGCCCAGGCGGGATTCGAACCCAGGACACAGCAGTGGAAGGCAAGTAAAGTACCGCCACGCCAACCTGACTCCCTAGTAGGTGTGTCTTGTGCCACGTGTCCTGGTTGTGGAGTATTACACACCTTTCTCCAGACAGAATCGGCTGTGCCACACAACCTCTTGACTTCCCAGCAACCTCGTTAAAGTGAAAATATTTCTCATGGAATTTTGGAAATATCTCGGGGAAAAGTCTGGGGACCTTTCTTTTTGTGTCGCTAAGTTTTGGGGGACTGTACTGACCAGGACCACTTGTGGTGTACTCGTACAAAGGGGATGGTACCCCACAAGTGAAATCTTTAGAAAAAGGGATAAAATGACAACAATGCTCCTACTCCACAAGTCCTTCCCATGATGTCGTCTGTATCCCTGTATCCATGTTAAATTAAAGTCTAAGTTTAAAAAAAAATTGTAAATATGCTTCCATGGATTTTGATGACACTTGAATACAATGACCCTTAGGTGGGAAGACACAATTCATCATCGGATTACTGAGGTCAAAGGTCATGTAGAGGTCGTTAGAGGTCATTGTTCAAATATCCTTCAAATGTTTCTTTGTCTAAAGAATTTGATGGATTTTAATGTAACTTGAATGAAGTGATCCTTGGGTAGGGGTTCATCACAAGTCTTCTGAAACTGGAGGTCAAAGCTCATCTAGGGGTTATTGGAGGTCATTGATTAAAAATACACAAAGTTTGACTTTTTTAAAGACAAAACATATAGGGATCAACCGTGAAAAAAGGCAACGTGCGATCCGTGGATCACTCGTCATAAAGAGCTAGGAACCCGGAAAGTACAGCTGCCCCAACCTTGACCCCCCATGATGTCACTTCCACTTTTCCAATGTTTCTGTCCTACCCTTGCAACTTCCATTGAACCGTCAAAAACTCTCATGACTGTTTATCTTGGTAACAAATTCTCTCCTTTGTTTGAACATTTTTTTTTTCTCCAGCCGGTCCCATTCGCATCACCGTCGTAGTTCTTCTCACGAGAAGGAGTAGCGACTTGAAGCTTTGGCTGAGCCCTCTGGCCGAGCCCTCGGCCTCGGAGCAGCCTCCAAAACCAAAAAAACAAGAGCTTGTTTTTATTCTTGGCTCTGTTATTTAGGGTTCACATCATTACAAACTAAAATAAGTGAAGGAGCATTTTAAAGATTTAAGCTTTACATGTATACGGGCAATTCTAGCATTATGAAAAGGAACTCGACTAGTGTAATCTTCTTGACCATTACTGAATGATTGGTGTAACAGATTGGATTTGTTTTTACTGAGCTCTTAAAAGCTTTGCCACAGACATTATCGTCGTGTCCGTGCAAGAAGGTAGTATCTTCATTTGAAACGCGAGTTTCAGAATGTCAAAAGGTCGTATCTCGCTTAAAATAACCCGGATGTACACACAAAGTCAATGGACGTTGAGAAAAGGACCTTTTTGCGCAGCGCGTATTTGTGTAGGATACGACTTTGTTGCAGAATGAAGTTATGACCTTGTTGCACTGACACGAAGATATGTAACACTGGGATTGCCCTTAAACATTATTGTTGGAATGTAATATTTGTAATTGATACGACATTAGTGGAAAGTAGTAATCACTGTTAATTATACATGTCCCATGCTCTGACGCACTGATAGTTCTATAAGCATATGTGATACGATCAAGCTACATGAGTCGTTGTCGACCCTGGTCAAAAAAAAAATTACATGTATTACAGATTTGAAAAGAGCACATCTCAGCATTACCGCTGTGAAAACCGCATGCTGATACCATCTTTAGTTCAAAAATTATGGAAATCTGAGCACCACGAGATGTGTTGAAGTGGCCCTTCTTTGGCCTGTATCTCCAAATAAAAATTCCGGACAAACGACTCATTTAGCTTGATCGCAGCACATTTACTGTTGGCTCTGGTTAATACAAACTCTGTTGATACAAATTCTGTTACAGCAAACATAAAGCCTTGGTCTCGACTGTGCATTCACTGTGTGCACAGTGAATGAGGCGGTGTTCTTCGTACATGTAATGATATGAGATACAACAAAACATTTTGGCGAGGCCTGTCTGAGTGTGTATTAATGAGAGTCGACTATTCTGTGAAATTTGATTCTAAGATTGGCAGGCGTGAGCCAAAAAAGAGAAAGCCCAGTTTCAAGATGCTTAGGAGAAGAACAAAACTAAGCAACTTTAAATTGAACCAATTGTAAGAGACATTGCTGCATGAGATTTTGCTTGTAAATGTTCTTTCTTTTTGCCAATTATTTTCTATGTTTAAACAGCATGTTAAATTAAACCCGCATTGGTATATGTGACCCAAAACGTCTCAACAATAATCCGAATCCATGTTTTTTTATGGGTAATTTTTTTTTATGTGTCAGCACTGAAATACATTATCATGTGTGAAAACTTGGGAAAAAGTGCCCTCTAGAAAATCATTCTGGATATTTTCTGTCCAAATCTCGCACCCAATTATTACATAATGTATCTCTAAATTCTTTATCATGCTTTTCTCATTTTTAGTCCCTTTATGTTATTGTATTGGTGTATTTTAGCCACATATTTTGTGCATTTTTGTGGTCGTTTTCTAGTTGATGTGTTCAAATAAAATAAAAGAGTCTGTGAATTTCAGTGTTTTCACTTGTTTCGCTGTGTTTGGCAGTATTGGATCATTGGCAACAATGTGGCATCTTGAATAAAGAAACTTCTTAAGATAAAGCCAAACCTGAAACGAACCCGAGCTTTGAAAGGAGGCCATCATATTATTAGCCCAGTGGCCGATGCCTGACCCATGAACCCCCCTCCCTTTTGTTTTTGGTCATTGCGTTACCAAAATCTCAGGAATTCTTGAGATACTTTTTTGGGGGGGGATAAGCACTTCCATCACATTCAGGCTGGGCATAATTGGACTCTCAATATCGACTTCTGGAAATTGACAATGTTCATTTTAGTCAAGACCCAGACTTTTGGCAAGATGGCCCCTTTTTGAGGACCCAATTTTCAATTTTGTTGAATTTGGTGGAACACGAGATCTTCCTTGCTTGCATTCCATATACAATTCTAGGCCCCCCCCCCAAAGTAATACCCATAAGGCAAAAAAAAAAAATCTCCGCTTTCTGGTATGGAGTTTGTCCAAAAAGTGGTGCGGCGACGCGGCTTTTTTTTTTTTTTACCTGACTTTTTTGCTTCAAATGTCGGTTGATGACTGCAAATGGTGCCCGACTAAACTTAGTGAAAATACATGGGAGTCCAGAGAGGCCACATAAAGCTTATTCTCGATTATAACCCCATCTAAAAACACGTTAAAATTGTGCAGCAGCAGGATTCCAGTCAAACCGGTGAGTTTGGCGGTTTTGAGACATCATCTTTCATTGAAAAAAACACTTTTTCATTTTGCCGACGCGCATGGCTACGGCGACGCGCGCGCATACCAGAAACCGGAGACTTTTTTTTTTTGGCCTAAATGTCGTTTGAAGAAATTATAATTAACCACAGGAATAAAAATTAATATTGCTAAGGACCCCCCCCAAAAAAATTAATACCCCATTTATGTTTTTTGAAGAAATTATAACCACAGTAATAAATAAATAAATGACACCATTCATTGGATTTTTATAAGATGATTTTAATATTTCACACTTAGACAAAATGAAACTGGACCAAGATTTGCAAAAAAAAATATAGCTTCACAACTCTTGCCCCACCTCTACAAATTCAAAAATGTGGTCCAAAACGCAGATACTTTCTGCCCAAAATATCAATAACAATTGGGGTCCGTGCCTACCTCTGTAATGACAAGTTGAGCGACAAAATTAACCAGGGTTTTGAAGAGAACCATATTTACAATTACAGAGAGAAAAATCTAAACTTAAATTCTGTTGAGCTACAAAACTATTATTCTTTCTGAACTCAAATGTCGCCGATTTATTTATACAAAAAAAAGTCTAAAATACGTAGCTTGAATAAAAAGTGTTCTGGTGGGTGAATGGACAGATTTAACTCCCTCATTCTATTCTTTGATACCAAGATAGTTCAATGTGCGACGACAAAGCCAAAACATAAATGAATATTAATTACATATGAATGAACCACAGTATTCTGAACTACATTTGGAAACATATGAAGGCTTATACATATACATGTACACTGAATGATATGGTACATTTCAAATGCAGCACATACCGCGTCACCAAACCTCAAAGTTCATTAGAGTGTTGGGAATTTGAAAGTGTAAAAATCAGAATTTGGGAAAATCTTCACTTTCTGCTTCAGTACGAGACTAAATCCTCTAATTTCAGAAAGTTTGGCGCATGAAACCATACACTGGAGGTTCAAGTCACACAATAACATGTAAAAAGAGAAGCTATCATGAATTTAAGTAAAGAGTCGAAGGGAATGGTTACTTGGAACGTTTCCATGTATATGTACTGTATAGTTATGCTTATTACTGAAACACGACAAAGAATTAAAAATTAAGTCATGTGCCTGAACAGAACTATCTTGGTATAATTTGTTTTTCAGTTCGAGGCAGTTTATACATTTATTGAGGCTTTATGCATCTCATTACTCAATGTTTAAAAAAATAAGCCAATAGAGTCAATGCAGAAATGACTGGTGCATCAATCTGTACGGCTGAAATAAGGATCTCACAATCTCGATTAGATAACAAAGAATGAGCACGACTTAAATGCCTCTCTAGTTGAAGATTTTCTTTCTTTATCATGAGAGGTTTACACCAGGATAAAAATTCAAGCATTGTTAATGTACATGGGTGTGTCCTCCTGTCCACCACTTGGCTGGTCTGTGGTTCTAATCCCTAGATGAGCTTCGGCTGTGGCGGCGTCCTTTGGAGTAGGATCGGCTGTAAGAGAATCACAAGCAACGAATGAATGAAATGCAGGTTATCAGGTTGGTAGATCGCTACGTTCTCTAGACTTTCAACTCTGTGTACCGGGTTTGAATCCCACCGGACAAGTGAATAAGGTTTTCTTTCAATAATACTGTTTATTTTACCCAGAGTATTCACACGAGATTTTTCCCCACTCCAGAAACTAAACGTTTCTCATCATGTCCTCTCCATAGTTTTCTTGAGGCATGTGAGCTTGGACACTTTTGATGATTCCGTGGTTTCATGACCAGTAATGAACAGGCTTGAAGCAAGAACAAGAAAACCACTTTGGACAGCCCAAGGATGAGACAGCATGAACAGCTCTAAGTACATCGATTTTTTTGAATATTCTGATGTGCAGAAAGCCATGGTGTCTTTGCCTGAGCATCAGTTGTCAACGACAAGAATGTCTCTCCCGGTAGTCTCTTCACTTTTATCTTCCTATTACTGTAAAGGGGGTACATGTACTAGTACACTGAGCCTATAGAGAAATTCTACAAGGTTATTCATTGAGGTTTTTACACCTTATGTGGTACACAAATTGACATCTGTACCAAAATTAACAGGCTGATGTCAAACATCAATGTGAGGGTGGAACAGAACATTGTACTTCTGGTTGCCACTGAAGAGGGCAGCAATATTAAGTCACATGATCATTATTTGATCACTAATTTATCAACTCTGGCACCGTACACTGTATGGAATGTCAGTTAGGATAAGACTATGGCTACATTTGTACTGATGGCTATACGCATACCTTCGGCTGCGGCTGTGGCTTCGGCCACGGCTACGGCTGCGAGACCTGCTGCGATCCGAGTTCCTCCGAGGGGAGTAGCTACGATCACGAGAGCGAGACCTGGGGCAAATCATAAAATGAGACAGAAATCCTGGTGAAAACTCACAAAACTCAGACATTACTCAACCACCACCCATCGTAATACCAATCTTGAGATTCAACACTGTAGTAAAAACAAGTGTAAACAATTAATTATGAGTAACACACAGGTACATCTCTTTGATGAACCCTCACCACCCCAAATCCTCGAAAATCGCTTATGTTTTTTTTTTTTCATAGATTCAGTTCACCATGATGCATATGTTTAATTTAATGGAATCCTGTCTAAAAGATTTCGTGAAAACCAACATTGTGAACAGGAAGATTGAAGGATTTTCTAAAAGCAATTATTTAAAGAAATTATTGGCAGTTTGGAGGATTCTGAAGTGGGGTTCGTAGACCGAGGAAATAGGGGTTAAATTATTCTTCAGTGAGGCACTGGAAAAAAGTTGATGACAAAGGGTAAATAATCTCATGAAAGAAAAATGGAAACATTATTGTTCTCAAATGCACATCAGCTGGGATACTGTGCCAGCTACTACTTGCAAATACACAAGAATCTCAAATCCAAGTTTCGCAACAAAGACTACCAATGCAATACCTTCCTTTAAGAAAAAAACAAACTACATACAAGTAATAAAGTTTGTACAACAACCTCATACAGATGAGCAGAGACGAGTGCTCAATTTGGTGTATGTGAAACTATTGGCGAACGTCGACTGAAGCGATGCTCATTTTGGGGGGTTTTGAATTGCTGGTGCAGCCATGGAGTGCTAGTGGGGCAGTTGATGCCGTTTGATAAAAGCTGACATGAATCTTGGTTGATTTTCCACCATTTGAAACCCTTGACGAATACCGCCCCCAGTATCGTGGCTTGGGCGGGTCGAATTTTGGACGTGCCGTAGGGTCGCAACTTTGTGTGCTGGGCTAATTTTGTGAAACGAGCTGAGACGCGCCTGCCCTGGTTGGCATTTTGTGGCCTGCAGTGCTGGTTTGGCCGACCGACAGACAACTTGTGGGACGGGCCGATTTCTGATTGGTGCATAGGCAGATCACATGACTGAGGGACCACATGCTGATCACATGGGGCACCACGTGGCGATCACATGCCGATCATGTGCCATGTTAATGGTGATTGGGGAATCCTGCAAAAAGGGGGCGAGTGTAAACACAAAATGATGAAAATAATTGAGATTTGTTCTGAACAGTCCAAGGACCAAAAAACACCCCACTGAATATCTCCTTGAAATTCCTCTTTCAAGCTGAACATCTTTGCGACTCACTGGTTTGTTTGTTTTTTAAACCAAAAAAAACAGCCCTAAGAAATGACAGTGACTGTGACTTACAATTAACAAAAGAAAGAAATAAAACCATTTTTAAAAATATGTAAAACCTTAAACAAGTTCTCTGATTCTTCCTGCTTATTTCTGTTTTTTCTTTTGAAATGTAAATTCAAGAACACCAATTTTCAGGCAATTGTAATTTTGAGGTTTTAAGGTTCAAAAGAGGTCATGAAGTAACTCTTACAACTCCGTATCTGTCAAACTCCAACACTTCGTTTTGCAGGATTTGTGATTGATCAGGGAACGCAGACTTAACTCTTCATTCATTTGCATGAACCAATTTTGTTTAAAGTAAAAAAAAAGGCAAGTGATTTACAACCACAATCTTTGATTTTTCATACTCAGGGAAGTTCTTAGCTTAAATACCCTGTGATCTGTGACTAATTAAGGCTAGCTGGGTTTTTTTTGTGTGACATATACTACAAGCTGATAAGAATGTCTCATGCAAAAGAAACATTCTTCCGAAATTTTGTAGAATATTTTTTCTGAGAAACAGATTTTCTTCTGTTAATCTTTTGGTTTCGAAAAAATAACCTGGATGAATGGGGAAAAAAGAATGAAAATAGTTTTTCAAGCATCAACATATCAGAATATTTTATGATTCAACACCGCCCTATGCCCAGTGGCCATTTTGAAGACACTGTCCTAAAGAGAAAAGTGCACAGATGTATTGTCAAGAATTAGACAACTTAAATAAATAAAATACCACAGGATACTGTCATTAATTCTGGCTGGTCCTGTAACTGTTCAGAAATATTGTGAATTCAGTATTTAGGAAACGTATTGTTCACAAACAGAAACTGTTAGACTGCTAGGGTTATGTTAAAATGGGTAATGAACCATGGAGAAATCTGGCTCATTTAGAGGGAATCCTTAGCCAAGAGGACTTGGGTCTTACCTAGATCTGCGGGCCGGTCGGCGTCGGCTGGAAGAGCCGCCACTATACCGACCGCCATCGCTGTATTTCTGCCTGCATTCCCGTGCGAAGTGCCCCCGTTCTCCACACGAGTAGCATTTGTCGTCGTAGTTGGCCTGACGCGGGCCGCGGCCCCGCCTCCTGTCGCGTTTCTCCCCGTTGGACAATTCCACAACGGCGCGGTGACCGCAAATAGTGCTAAACAAGAGAGGAAATAGTGCATCTTATGTTTGTGATCACAGGCCAACAATTGCTGCTCTATGCTTTACAAGGAAATTATTTTGGAGGATTGTCCAAATTATCCAGTGTGCAGGAAGCATTCACTCCAAGACATTGATTTCTTTAACTTCTTCCAGTTTTTCATGTTAACATTATTCTGTTAACACATGCCCCTCCTTTAACTCTCACCCTCTAGGGTATATTGACTAGAAACCCTGCCAAACGCAGCAACATGCAACACTTGTCTAAGTGACAAGCCTGCCCAGTGTAGCATGATCCATCAGGTAAAAAGCCTCCAGGCCAAACTGCCTCAGAGTCTGTGGTCACTGAATGCAGCAGGATACAACTGTGGCATTGTTCATTGGGACTTTCTGTCAGTGTCTCAGAAGTGGTCGTTCATGCACTGGTGTTGGTAGCATTTTCAATCTGTGCTGCGTCTGGCAGGGTTAGGGTCAAGTTAAGAACCTGATGTTTGGTTTGGACTTGATGGATCATAGAAGACTTAGCAAGCAAGAAGTAACAGAAGCTGGGCTCAATCGGCCTCAATCCTACAAATCCTACAAACACCTGATGTATTTTGAGGGATTCTAGGAGGATGTGCGTTAACTTACTGTCCATCCAAAGCCTTCACTGAATCTTCGGCATCCCTCGGGTCTTCAAATTCGACGAAAGCGAAACCTGGCGGGTTCCTGGCAACCCAGACATTCTTGAGGGGACCAAATCTCGTGAAGGAATTTTCCAGTTCACGTCGGCCGGCCGAGTCGCCAAGGTTACCGACGTAAACCTTGCAGTCCAGATCAGCTCGTGAGTGGTGAGACATGTTGCTTAACTATCTGCTCAAAGAAAAGTGCATGTACATCTCAAATTATAGGCCAAGGCGAAACAATTTGCAAGGACACCACAGCACCATCCAGGAGCCACTGTACATGCTGGACCTCCAGGATGACACAAAGTACACGTCCAAACTTTGACAGCAAACATTGATTGTTTGGCACAATCAAAACTATCAAAATCTTTAAGTTTAACCCTAGCTCTACTGAGTGGAGCGTTGAATTACGGGTACCCCTCCATACAAACGCTCCACCGATTTGCCATACTTTGGTAGCACCATACACGGTCGTCATGACGGTATGCATTTTGTGCATTCCCTCGCGAGGACAAGGCCCAAAAAAACTGATAAAGAAAATACGAATGAGGAAGACAGTAACCCTGGATAGATCCACACATTCATGACATTCCATATGACCCCTCAAATTGTTTCAAACAACCGGTAATTTTGAAAAAAGAACAAAATAGTCTGAACTTACCGCTCACAATTAAATGTGTCTGCCGAGTTGCAGTCTATTTCACTGACATGCTGATGCATAATTCATTGCGCGCGTGTGTGACGTCACTATTGAAGAAAAACAAGTTGCGCTTACTCAATAGCTGTTTTATGTAGTCATATGTGCCCCGCGCCGTCTGACTGTGGGTTTTTGGTGCGGGGCACATATCAGTACATGAAACAGTCATTGATTAAGCGCGACTTGTTTTTCTTCAATAGTGACGTCACACACGCGCGCAATGAATTATGCATCAGTCATGTCAGTGAAATAGACTGTGCAACTCGGCAGACACATTTAATTGTGAGCGGTAAGTTCAGACTATTTTGTTCTTTTTTCAAAATTACCGGTTGTTTGAAACAATTTGAGGGGTCATATGGAATGTCATGAATGTGTGGATCTATCCAGGGTTACTGTCTTCCTCATTTGTATTTTCTTTATCAGTTTTTTTGGGCCTTGTCCTCGTGAGGGCATGCACAAAATGCATACCGTTATGACGACTGTGTATGGTGCTACCAAAGTATGGCAAATCGGTGGAGCGTTTGTATGGAGGGGTACCCGTAATTCAACGCTCCACTCAGTAGAGCTAAGTTTAACCCTAACGTACCCGAATCCATCAAAATCTATACCCCTGTTATGGGAGATTTCGGCAGACACAGGATACTTCCATATTGCACAAGCTGGGGGATTTTGTTGTGTGCAATACTACAATACTACCATATTATTGCACAAGCTGGGGGATTCGCCTTGGCCTTTATATTTTCGCCTTGGCCAAAATGAGAAAAAACTTGGCGTCGTCAGGTCCGAAGCAGGTCGTTTTGTACCCAAGTCGTTTCGTACCCAAGTCGTTTCGTACCCAGTCAATTATGATGCACAAAGGAGATTAAGCCAGTCATGCAAACACGGAAAATACATACACAGACAAGCTAGATCAAATCGGTGAATTAACTTGCAAAAATGTTCTTTCTCCATCGGTGTTTTCTTGGCATTTTTACGATGTCTTTCTCAGCATTTTTACGATGTCGAATCCGACCAGTTGACAGAGCGCTGAGCACGTGCCTGCGCCTGCATAGCCATGCTAGCGCTATCGATCGCATAGCTGTGCACAGACTAGTTACCGCATTTCATCATTGGCCCCTGCGCGGCGCGGCGGGAACCAGTCGTCGCCGCATTGCGCTTATTATGCACGTGATTATAGACATCGAATTGCGAAGTACATGTAGTTGAATCGCGCAGTGAATTTGTAAAAATAACGGAGTTTTCTTTTGAAAAAACAGCGAATGTAAGTAAGAAAACAATAAATACAAGCATTTTTTGATGCAAAAGGGTTGTTGAGAGGTACTTTGTAAAGACAGACAAGACATAAGATTTTTATTTTTATTTATTCAATCATTTTTTATTTTTTTTTTTTGGAATTGCAGCCTAAAAATAGGGTCGGTCGGGTAACCGGAAGCAGAACTATTCTTTTTTTTTGGGCCTAATTATAAAAAGTACAATTCGAAAAACTGAAAAGCAACCAAAGAAAATCACGTAGAAGACAAACATGAATCCTGTGTGCGAAACGACCTGGGTACGAAACGACCTGGGTACGAAACAACCTGGGTACGAAACGACTTGGGTACGAAACGACCGACATTCGTCAGGTCGTTCAGCTTTCAGGTTGCAACATTTTTACTGCAGTGGTGCTGGCTGCTGCATTTATTTATTTTCGGTTTTTTTGCTAAAACCATTGAGGAAAGATTAAGGAACTTTTCTCTGAATATAAACACGGTCCAGCTGTCCGAAAACTAGGCGAAGCATTTTACATGACTACTCCACGTACACTTGCCACGCTTGCCAAATTAAGTTACAATGCGCACCTTTTGTTCGACAAAGGCAATAAACACCGAACAACACCTGTTTTGAAGGGAAAAAACATCGAATTAATCATGCATTTCTGGAAAATATCACATGCTTGCTATATCTATAAGGTTCACACTATCTACTGAATTGTTCTTAAAATGAAATTTCACATTCTAACCATTTTTCAAGACAATTTTTGAGAGGACAAATTGAGAAACATGTACTCACCGAAAAAGCACCAGAAAATAATGTGAGCGTGCAGCGCACGCGCATATCGCGCATGAGATCGCGAGTTCACATTAAAAAGCGCACATAAAAAAGGCTCACAGCCCTGGCCACGAGATTGTCAATTAATTCCGTCACGTGACCACGCTGATCGATCCGCGCCAAAATCATGAATAATGCATGATTCGGATGGGTGGGGTTGATGATTGCCCGTCTTTTGTGTTGTGATATGTTAGAATTAGAAAGTGTGGATGAATCGTCTTCGAACTATTCAACCACATGGTCTCAACATCCAACTTGGAAATGATTAATATTTTTCTTCCTCCATTGTCTTCTGTTACAGATAATCCACCTGGTCTTCATTGTTTGTGTTTCCCCATCTTTCCCCATCTTTCATCCCTTTCCACCTCCATACTGTTCCCCCCCCCCCCCCGCATAATCCCCCTTCACTCCCACACTCTTTTGTCCGTTCCCACTCCCTGTGACCTTTGATCCTTCCCCTTTCTGGTCCCTCCCCTGTTCATACCAGACCCCTTGTGGTTTGCCATCTCCCTTTGTTTCTTTGTTCTCTCATCCACCCTCCCCTGCATCTTTCCACACCTTTCGCACCTAATCCTCCTTTTGTGTTTCTTCTTTCATCCCTGCATGTTTGTGTGCACCCCCATGTTAATGTATGTACCTCTGTCATTTCTGTTTTAGCCTCTGAAGAAGAACTTGCTAAGTTCGCAACGTCAGGCCACATTAATTTTTAGATTTATATATTTCAGGTCCACCCAGTCAGTAAGCAGTTTGCAGCAGTCTTACTTTTTTCATGTTAGAATTTGAATATGTTTTGTGTTCGAGGCTTTTGGGGGGGGGGGGGGAGGCCGGAGGACGATATAAACACCTAACAATAGCATAAATGCCCGCACTTTGTTTGGCATGTGTTTAGTCACTCCGTCGAGAAAAAAGCCACGGCCTGGCTTTATGAGTGATGCCCGGTCTTAAAAAGAAATTAATTGGCGCAGGATATGGTACATTAATTGTTCGTTTTATTGCCACAAATATAACTTTCCAACACGAATACATATAAAACTATTTAATTCTGAGATTTTGTTTCATAACAAAACCTTTTGACAGTGAACAAACGATAAGAACAATGTTTCAGCCTAACGTCTAAAACATATAAAACAATTTTGTATACAAATGAGGCAAACTTTGAAAGTGTTTTATTTTTAAGCTTTAAACCTGAGGCATTTTCAAGGTGAAGAAATGTAACTTTTGAAAAAAAAAATTCAGGGGCCAAATAAATCAAATGACCGTCCTCTGAACAAAAAGAGGTGTCTAAACTTTGTATGAATACAAATATGAAATAAAGCTTTTTTTCTTCGAATAATATATAGAGGTGTGTGTTTGTCTTCCTTTCACACTTGAGATACCGGTACCCTTTGAAGTTTAGAATAGCACACAACAAAACAGAAACGATGCTTATATACCTAATTATAATATATAAATACTAGTTTCACTTTGAGAAACTAGAAATATAAAACAACTGCTTTAACAAGCTGCTAATTATCAACTGGAAGTGATAAACTTAATTACTAGGACGGACAGAAACTTCACTAGCTACTGGTACTTTAATAACAAAACATCAACTTTTAACGGTATAAGCTTAGAACATTTTATTGTTTAGATTTGTGGTTGGGCGAAGCGGGGTTTGAAAAAAAAACACAGGACGTGATATTCAGAAAAAAATGTTGTATTTAAAAAAAATTGGGATTTTTTTTTTTTGGATTCAGGGAAAATTCAGGAATTACCAGAAACTTTGAAAAGTTAGTCAACAGTAAATTTCCAAACATTTCAAGCTTTGCTTGGTAAAAAGTATTCAAGTTGTGAAACTTGAGAGAAATTTTAGGGTGCAATATAAAATGGGATTAAGTTAATCTGTCAAAAATAAGTGAGGTTTGTTCCAAGTTTCTGCGACCACTTTTAAAATTAAAAAAATATTAGAAAAAAATAACAAACTTTGTGGGGTTGGAAACCTCACCCCAATGAATAGGGCCTCGTAGTTAAAAAAAAAAAGTTAAGGTTGAACAAAGAAATTGACTGGAGCGGGATTTGAACCTGTGACCTCCGGATTCCGTTCCGGCGCTCTACCAACCGAGCTATCCAGCCCTATGATGGCATTTCCCAAATTCTCAATATCCTCAGTAGAGCACCGGAACGGCAATCCCGAGGTCGCGGGTGCAAAACCCGCTCCAGTCAATTTCTTTGTTCAAAAGGATTGAATCCTTCTTTCTTAAAAAAAATATAATATTCCTATGTGGTTCCTTTGAAAAAAGAATTTAAATCAATAAAAAATCCTAAGACCTGGCCACAGAGAACCAAATAGTGTACATTCTACTTATAAGTCCAACTTTTTAATACAATAGTTCCATATGAAATTATGTGACTCAATTAGACTCTTCGACTGAGAAAAATACACCTATTCAGCCCCAGATATTTTCTTTTTAAGCTTACTAAAACAAAACATTGCTTATTTACTGTGAAAGTATAAAAGAGATAAACAGATGAAAAACTTCAGCATTGATATCTTTAAATGTATAGTAACTGTTATATGATCACACAAACTTGCATTCAAGAATCTATTGAAATAAGATCAATTATTACACAATACAAACAACATCTACGTGAAACATAAACAAAATGTGTGAAAATGTCTTTAAAATATAATTTCTGATGTTACAGCTATATATACTTAACGATACCACACCCTGTTTCAAACTACAAACGTAAAAGCACAAGTAGTGGAAAGAATTTGTGTGTAATGAAAAGATTCGTGTCACGGATCTTTGTTAATCCCTACAACCCCTTTATTCTTATCACTAGCCAAGGGGGGGGGGGGGGGGGGGGCATGCGGAATGCACGCCCCCTACACAGGTACCCATTTCTACTCCTGGGTGGAGAGAGGCAATTGTAGTGAAAGTGTCTTTCCCAAGAACACAAGCACAACGTTCCCTGTCAGGGTATGAACTGACGTACCACGGCATGTGAGTTGAACACTGTAACCATTGGATGTACAGCACTCCCTAGCATTACAGATAGCGCTTTAAACATAACACTAGGATCATCCTAGCTAGTGGCTGCATTAAATTGCAAAGCGGAATGCATGACCTAGAGGGCCAGGGCCAAGAAAACTTGTGGCCAAGGGTAAGTTGACCTCACACATGTCTCTATTGTTATGCAGATTTGTTCCGACACCCCTGTATTTCGACAGCACATTGACTTCCCCCTCTCTCTCATCCCCATGTTATAATGTGCTGGGCGTGTAGCGCTACATGAACCTGTGTGCTTAGAACACTTACCTCTGTATTTGAATGTCATTTGATTTGCATATTTACAATGTTTATTCTCGTGGTGGTGCAGTCTAGGACTGTTAATACGAGCTCCAGCGGACTATTAAAACAGCCTTGTATTATCCGTACCTTGTATTATGCGTCGCGATGGCATGCCCATTCATCCATGACGCCCCAACTGGGCGCCATGCACATGTGTGTTTTACAATACAGGTACATAACGATTGTGTGCATAAAATAGGAGCCTTAACCTACATTAGTACATTACTACCATTTTTGTGATGGTTACAACTGTTAAACGTGTTGAACTTTCTCCCCGCCCTTCGCGTACCTTTTTTCTTTTCTTGGTTAAAGAACTCTAAAATCTCGAACCAGATTTTTAAGAAACTAATTGGAGGGTGAGGGTTAAACCTCCTCGACGCCCCTTAAATCTCGAGGCCCCGCCCTCCAATTTACCTCCACCAACCTTAACGCTCTCAGCAGCATTGCAACTTGTATGAACAATCCCCGTATAATCTCGATCAAGGGATCAAATACTGTCTTCAGCGCAACACCAGTGTTGTACAGAAACACTGCCAGGGGCTGAAGGATACTGTTGAACAAGGCCGCCAGGACAGGCTTGAAAAAATAATCGCCAAACGTGGTCAGAAGTCCGACGAAGAGCAAACCGAGGACGTTATAGGCCAGGAAACGTAGAAGCTCGAGTATCACTATGAGTAGAAAGTCAACGATGATGCGTAGAGCGGCAAAGAACTCCTGCACACCGCGACGGACAAGTTTCTCCGACCTTGGAGTAAAAAAAACCCAGAAAAGCACAAAAATGTAAATGTGTAGAAACAACACTTCAATCCAAACCAGACAGTTCAGTTATTTGTAACATTTTTGGGGTCCGCTCATAAGTCTGACGCCTCTAAGGTCCGACGCTTCATAAGTCCGACAAAATCGCATCCCCTAACCAAATAAAACCCCATAAGTCCGACGAATCATAGCTCCGACGCCTCATAGCTCCGACGCCTCGTAGGTCCGACAAATTAAACGCCTCGTTTTTCCGACAACGGACTTATGAGGTGTCGGACTTATGAGGCATCGGACCTATGAGGCGAAAAAAATAAATTTTATGCCTCGTAAGTCTGACGGCTCGTAAGTCCAAAATTTTTGACTTATGAGGCGTCGGACCTATGAGGCGTCGGACCTCTGAGGTGTCGGACTAATGATACGGCCCCACATTTTTCACAGGATGGTGGTTAAAGTTGTACACATGGATGTTTGTGATATTAATATTTCTAAAGCCAATTCTTGGTTATTAGGCAAAAGATGGATCCACAACATTTGCTTTTGCTGTAATTTTCAGAAATGGATGGATTTGCGGGTTAGTATTTAGCAAATATTGTTACGCTGACCTATTTAACGTTTTGAGTTCATATACTGGAAAAAACAAAAAGTGAATCTGTTTTTGTTGTCTTGTTCCCTGACCCTACTTCAGATGAAACGGAGCAATTTACAGAGGCCGAGGAATTGTCAGGTAGGGGAACCAGACTAGCTGGCTTGCATCCATTCACGATGTGTAACAGATATAGCAAACAAAATGAGGACTAACTAAACTTGGAAAATAAGGGGCAGTATTGGAGAAATAAAATCAGGTTTTTCCAACGATGGTCAGCCAAAGGTTACTCGAAACTGCATTTTACCAAATATTTTGATATTTGAAACTGCCAGCTGCAACTACGTGCTGCGCTGGTCAAAATTTGCATGCAGAGCGCGCCAGTTAAGATTTGCATGCGGCGATCAATATGGAGTGTTTTGCAGTAAGTAGTATATAACCGTACAGGGCTTTAACCGGCTAATAGGAATAGTAACAGTGAGCCACCGTCGACAAAAAGTTACCGTCGACAAAAAAGTAGCACTTGACAACAAAACGCTGCAACTTTATGATAAAGTAACATCCCAGTCTTGTGTGTATGTGCAGAATTTTTTTGTTTTTGAACATTCAAACTGGCAAAAAGCTATTTGAATATTCGGTTGATGATCTAACATTTGAATATTCGGTATAATTGGGACAGCCACAAGGCTCTGTAGTTTCTTCTTCTCTAAATTCATCCTCAGGAAACAGAAGTGCCCTTCATTCTCCACCATCATTGCTAATTAAACAGCGCCCTCTACAGTCCACGCACACAACAGACTTCATTGCGAGTATTTAATAAGGGAATAAATGTGTGATCCGGAGGTTTTTATCACTCTGTTTAAGACCACTTAGAGTCTGGGTGCTGATAATTACCCGAGCCGGAGGCGAGGGTAATTATCAGCACCCAGACTCTAAGTGGTCTTAAACAGAGTGATAAATACCGACGGAGCACATATTTAATCCCATTCATAAATACCTTTTCCGTAAAAAAAATCATATAATTCGTTCAAAACATCCCAATTTTGTTCAACTAATTCACTTTACGCTTTTTGAAACATCCCTCTTGCAAAATAATGGAGTGTTCAGCTGGCGAGTAAGATGTAAACAACCCTTTTATGGAGATTGACGCGCGCGTATCATGTTCTGCGCGATGTCGCGCAGAACGCACCTGGCGCGTTGCGTTTTGAATTTAGAACTATAAAATTCTGACTCACTGGTAGTGTTGCGCATGCCTACGTGAGGATTGGGAACGTTCAACCAATGAAACGATAAGAGGCACTGGATTTTTAGGAGTCCACATTTTATTGGGACACTGGAAAAGTGTTTAAGACCAGCTAGCCATGTCTTTATCATCCGTTTAAGACCGGCCACGTGACGGGCTCTCGACCAATAGGAAAGCGTAAACTGTCTTAGGTATTTATGAATTAGGGTTAATGGTACTTACTTGTCAGCTATGCCTGTCATATACACATCATTCCTGACTGGACGGGTGTCGTAGTACTTTGTGTTGCCATGTTGGTAGTGGTATATATACCTGCAGGGAGAACAGAACAGAAAGTTTCTACAAATCAAAATTTTGGGACGGAAAAATCTTTTTTGCGATAATTATAGAAACAAAATTTCAACAGTGGAAAAGAAAGTGATTGGTCTATGGAATAGTGATATATGTGTGCAGATTATTCAAAACAACACTAATTCGTCTAGACCTCCACAATCTGCCAATTCAGCGGGCGCCTTCTGTCATGTCTTCTGTAACAGGATGTTGTCTGAGAAAAACATGGCGACTTTTGACCAATCAACAGTTTTAGCTGAATTTCTACTCTAACTGACGTTGCAACGTCTGAACGCGGCTCCGATTGGCTGAGCAGGGCTGCATGGGTATATCAGACGTAGTGTGGCTCTGCCTCAACTGCTCTTCACACTTGAACGTCAAGTTCTAAGACTAGGGCGAGAGATATGGCCTCCATGCACCAGTACTCCTTCAACGGCCAGAAAAGGAGAGTTGGGGGAGACCTAGACTGGTTCCCGGTCCATCCCTACGTATTTTGAATAATCCAAGTTATTGGGGGCCGGGATTAGTCTGGGAGACCATCGCAAGTTAAATTCAGACGTATTCACACGTCGACGACGCCTGACGCTCACGCGAAGACGCTGTGGCTAATAGCTTTGGCACATTCAGGAAGTCATGCGTACTTTGCGCGCGAACCAGTACAGTACAGTACACACACACTGTGTGTCCTGTCCACGGGCTCTCAAAAGTGGTAAAAACGCGCCCTCTTTTGTTGGCACACAGAGCCCATACGCAGACCTCTCAATGTGAAGAACCATTGCAAGAACACAATGTGTCCCGCACAGGGAGCTCCTTTTCACCCCTTTTAGTGTCCAGGACACACAATGTGTGAATTCTGGTTCACAAGTGTATAGCGCGCAGAGCGCATGACTTATTTTATCGTATTTTGAATGTGCACAAAGTCATTGCAACTTTACATGAGCGTCAGGCGTCGTCAGCAATCCCTTCGCATGTCTCTCCCAGTGGTCTCCCCAACTCTCCCTTTCCTACCGTTGAGGGGGTACTTGTGCACAGAGACCACTGATTGGTCACAAATCATTTTTAAAAAGTTAATTGAGCTACCAACCTATGGGTGTTCTCTTGGACAAGTAAGTGTGACCCTTGCATCCTTGGCTCATCGTATCTTCTGACGTCGACCTCGTCCTCAACCCTTCCCATCATGCTCTTCTCCATCTGCGTCAGTCGGACGTCTGATGCAGTGGTCGACATCATTGTTGTCATGGTAGCATCCCTTGGTGACAACTCTCCAAGGTTGTTGTTGTCTGTCGTCGTGGCTGGATGTTCCGTGTCTTCTTGAAATCCCTGGTTCACCTTCCATTTGTTCTTTGTGGCTTTCCTACGGTCAGGGGCGTCCACAATGAGTTGCGTTTGGTCTGAATTCAGCGATAACACAAAAATATTGTTAACGGAAATTTAGAGATTATCAGTTATGCTGCGCTTTCAAATACAACTTCCATAATTTGCTTGGGTTACCATAACTTCACAACATGGCATATCCAGGAAGATGTACCAATAGGTTACGGCTGTGAAAGTTTGCAAGTTTGTTTTGAGTAGTATACCCTTGATGATACAGGGTGGTCCAAAATTTTGTTTACACTTTTGTCAGAGGCAAATTTCTCAAAATTGGGGAGACATGTTGAAATTGATTTAAATTATTCCTACTCTACAAGATCTTGGCTGTATATGGTGAAAACGTCGTTGAAAATTAAGTTCAAATGAAAAAATAGCAGCCATTTGGAGAAAAATATGATAAAAAACTAGTTTGTCCAAGTCTATGGCAGTCATGTAGACCTAATTTACATTGACCATATCTCATCATAGACTTAATTGTGGACGAACTGGTTTTTGACCATCTTAATTTAAACCATCGCCATTTCTTAATTTAGGCTTTACTATCAGCACTGTTTTCACCAAATACCACGACAATAGTTATGGAATATCTTAAAACAGTTTTAACATATTGTCTCCCCAATTCCAAGAATCTGCTTCAGAAAAAAAGTGTAAACTTTTTTGGAACACTCTGTTTAATGTCATCTCTGAAAACCTACACGGATTGTGTTACTGATTAGGCTGTCATTAATAAGCGTAACTTTAACATTAGTGAGATTGGGGGAAATGAAAAATCCATGAAATAATCGGCCTCAGAGCAACGTAGGGTCTATGGTATAATGTTTGTATTAACCTAAAGGCCCCCCTTATAATACTCTTTACTTTTGTTCTATATACACAAAACATGTTACAGTAAAACCTCAGTATAAGTGCAGATATCCAAAGACATTTTTTTAAACTCTTTAAATCAGGAAAAAAGCTGACACATCTCACCCCTCATTTACATAAATTAACAACAAAAAGCAGTTTTCTGCAAAGTATAAGTTTTCCGTTACGGCTTTTTCAAACAAGATTAGGCTTTCATCGACATTATTGTGACAACAGAACCAAATACTTTTTACAAAGTGACATCATACTACGATACCTGATCGAGGACTGTGGCCTGATGGAGGCATTGGATCATAGATTTTTCCTTTTCTACTTTTCCCAGGTCGATCTGACGCTCGGTCCTCATTTCTTGGAGCATCTGTATCATAAAAATGTCAAATAATGGAACAATAGTACTTGAGTGTTACAAGTAACTAAGATTAAATTGGAAGGGTTGGAAAACTTCCAACTTTGCTGCTGTTTTAACTATATGACACCAAATGGAAAGATTTTCTTTATCCCTAACCACCCCAATCTTTATCCCTAACCACCCCAATCCTTCAAAAATCCAACTGCCTGTTTTGTTGGATATTCTGTTGGGATGAGGACTGCACTAGTAAACTGATTATGCTTTACATGGGGTCAGGCATACCACCATAATCAGGGTTATATGTCCGGAAACCATGCACTTCATTTCATTAAAGAAAGACGTTTGTTTCAAACAAGAGGTTCTTTTAAACCTAATGGCTCCATTGCTGTGGTCTTTTATGCAAAAACAAGTTCTTTTAAGGAATCGTCTCAATTCATATCCGGGACGAGTTCCTGACAAGTTCCACACATTGTATCGGGTATAAGCTGCAGGATTCTGAACAACTTCCCCGCAATCTTCCCGCAATGAAGTTATCAGTATTGGTGAGTCAAGCAGTTGCTAATGAAAATTTCCCCGGAACATGTCTGGGACAAACGCAGAGCTTCTTCCGGACAAAGTGAATGATTCTACCTGCAACTTGTCCGGAACTCGTCCCAGATATGAATTGGGACGGGCCCTAGGTACATTTATCTGCTGAACAAGCCATCGGGGAACCAGTCACAATCACTTTACACGGCATGTCACTTTGGCCGGTAACCAGTCTCTGCTAAGCAAATATGGCTGCATCCTAATGGCTATGGCTAGATATAACACACGTGTCTATGTGAAGTGGCTGCAGCCGCTTCTATAGGCGCGTGTGTAATTTCTAGCCGCAGCCAAGCAATTGGGACACGGCTTATTTCTAGTGTTAACCACATTTTCCATGCCTTAATAACTGAGTGAAAGTGGCCCCTTATTTTTGCGTACCATCGAGTGCTTTTCTGAAATCGTAGGGAGGGCGCTCTTCCTTTCGCGGAGCCGATTTCCTGCTGGCGACGGAGACATCCTCATCTGAAGAATCCCCAGTACCGTGGTCAATGAACACATTCACACCAGCCTTTGTCACCTTTCCACTAGCAGTAAAAACAAAATTTATTAGGTTATCATTCCAGGCAACAGCAGCAAAAAAAAGAAAAAAAAAAGGGTTTTGTGATTTTAAAGGCACATAGAATCATTTGCTTTTTGCAGATTTTTTTTCGTTTTAAGCGACAAAATTTCTCAAAATCTTCAAAGAGTTGGGTGCACAACAACTACACAACTTGTTGAACTTCCAGCTCAGTGGATACTATACATTCAAGAAAACAGTAAAAACGTATGCAAAATGTTTGGGTTCTTGTACTGGATTTCGTTGCTAATTAACTGACGTAAAAAATAACGTGCCAGCAAGCACATTTTCTTTAACCACCATCAATGATTGCTTTCTTCAACTTGAAACCATTTCAGGCGGAATCATTTCACAGGGTATTTGGCAACAGTCCTATCTTCAGCAAGTATTTTCTTGTTAAATCCGTAAGTACGTTTCCAGGAAATTCAAAATGTTCCGACATCAATAAGCATCTAGGCAGAATATTTTGCAGTGGAACGCCAACGTGAGCAATAACATCCTATGAATATTTTACTAGTAGGGGGCAGATAACAGACATTTTTTATGTTATCTGGGTCAATATGTTTTTTTGTACAGGGAGGGGGGTGGAGGTGGTTAGGGCACCGAGAATTATTTGGGAGATGTACCCGTACCCCTCCCCTCCCTTGCTATGCCACTACCATTAGCCTCCACCCCCCCCCCCCCCTTCACCACTTCTGTAGAAAAGGTAACGCCCTCCACCACTCACCTTCGGATGCTAGAGACCGGTGACGATTTGTTTGAAAACTGTTCCCCGTTCACTGCGAGTCGATTGGACTTTGCTGGTTTGTGTGGCTGGAACTGGGATCTGGTAGACTTGCTGTCTTGTCTTGGTGCTATATATGGGGGAATAGAGGAGTCAAGTATTTTGAACTGATTATAGATTGACCCTGAAATAATGTTGTGCATCGGGCCGGGTCGGGTTGACCAGGCCAAACCGACCCAAACCATTCTAGATATAAATTGAATCCAGACTGAAACCAATCTGAACTCCATAAAACCGACCCTATCGCTTTTCGTGCCTGAACTTATACGCGCGTCACATGAAAATCATCGTCTCTCAGTAGAGAATCATACGGTACGGTACCGTGAAGACTCATAACGTTACCTTCTGGTGTACCTACATGACTACACGTTATACACTGCATGTGCGTGACGACCTTAAACCACATGCACATTTGTGTGGTGGGTTGACGTTGATCATACCGCAACTCTCCAATAATATTGCACCGCGTGAATTTCCGAAATGTTTCAGGTTTTGGAGGTTTATTTCGGTTTATTTGGGGGTTTTCACATGACGTCCTAACTGACCCAACCGGACCTGAAAATCGCAAACACAAAACCGAAACCGACCCAACCCAACTGAATGATGGAAAAAACCAACCCGACCCGACCCAGCCTGAAGTCTGTTTTGGGTCGGGTCAGTCTCGGGTCGGGTCAGTCTCGGGTCGGGTCAGTCTCAGGTCGGGTTTGCATAACATTACCCTGAAATGATCATAGATTGACCACATTAATTGAGGTCTCAGATTTGGGTTGGATTATGTATACCTTGTGGTATGTGACTCTTGTCCTTTCCCCTACTGCGACTAGACACCACGCTGACTTCCTCTTCTGAGCTGACGTTCGGCAGCGTATCCTCAGGTTCCGAGCTGTCCCAGTTGCTTTCTGATTCAGGAGACCTGGCCCGGTTATTCCGTTTCTTCTGTGCAGCAATCTAAGGGTAAAAACAAGGAGATAGGCTCTGCACATACAGTAAGGAGAATGGTAATAATAAATAAAGAGCTAGCGTAGGACAGTAAGTTTTAATTGACGTGATCAATCATGTCACTGTAGCAGTTGTACTAATAAAACAAAATTGATTTTGCACAATCCTAGACCAGTCCACATGGTCCAATTGTAACATTATCAGCTTAGGCTAACAAGTAACAATCTTTGGGTTTAACAATCTACTTTGGATATTTTTTTTTTTTTAAGTTTCGGTGGACCGAAGAGCACATCACTATGGTGGCTTTGAAGGGACATCGCAAATCATGACTTGCAGTACAACCACGCCATGATCATGATCATATGAGTTTTTAAACGTCAATGTGAGGGCGGTATAATCTATTTGTAAGGGGCAGGTGGGATACCGGTAAATGGGGATTGAAAAGCGGTTACATGGCAGGGGATTGCAGTTTGCATGACTTCACATGAAGTCCGGGTTTATCCGTGGGTGCCGCCCATTGGCATTGCCGATTGTAGCGTTGTACAAACTGAACCAACACAAAATCAAGTCTACAGGTTTAACTCAGATGTACATGATGAAAGCCTGCCTCGCTTGCTAGATAAAACATTTCGACAAAAATTTGTGACCGATAGCAAGCCGTGAAATGTTTGGCGTGAATATTGAGACAATATTATTTCTGACCAGGGAGCATTTGCGACTGTAGAGCAAGACGTGAAATTTATTACGCAAATTTTGACATCAATATTCGTGATTTAGGAATTGAGGCAAGTCCTGAATTTTTGTGTGAGTATTATCAAAACTGTCATGTCATCATCACAATTTGTGATGTCCCTTCAGCATGTTCAAAAACCACCATAGTATATCACTGACCACTGAACACTATTTATATGCCCCTTTATTCAGGGTGATGTTTAGGGGAGTCAGGTTGGCGTAACGGTACATTCCTTGCCTTCCACTGCTGTGACCAGTGTTCGGATCCCACCTGGGCCAATATGTGGATTGGGTTTTCAGTCCCTACCTGATTCCGTGGGTTTTCCCCAGAATATTCTTCTGGGGTTTCCTACCACCTCTAAAACTGTAACTTCTTCTCATTGTCTTCTCTCCACAGCACAGGTTTCTTCAGGCTTGCGAGCTACAGTGCCTAGCTAGGCTTGGGCGCTTTTGAGGAATCCTTGGTTTCATTACCAGAAATGATTAATACAGTCGTTTTCCTAGTTCCGGATTTTTCCTAGTTCCGGATAGCTTCAAGTAAAAACCTACCTCTTTTGGATTAGTCTCCAATAAAAAAATTTCTGACGATGTGCATTTTAAAAAGCAAAATTTAAGCTCCTTGATGCACAAAGATTTTTCCGATAAAATCTTTAGAAGATGAATTTTGGCCAGATTTTCGACTTGCACCTCGACATGTTTGGATGGTTTGTAGAAAATCGCGGGAGCTGCGAATCGACGAAAATTTTTCTCCTCGGTATATCACTTGTACCGTGTGATTTCGAATATTTTGTTCATGCACTACTGTCGTATAAACTCTTCCATCGAATGCTTGTTGAATCAAAATAAGTTGTTAAGTCTCTAATTTTTGAAAATTCGCCAACGAATGACCGTATGCTTTTGCCTAGTTCCGGATAGTGCGTGCACTTACGACCCAACTACACGCGCGTTAATCGATTTTGTGTGACGTATTCTGTGCTGGGTCAAAGATTTTCGGTCCATGCGTGACATGCGTGAGTTCGAGCCGTTGCGCTGCAGACAAAAGTTTCAAAATCATTTACGTTTTTTCTCTTTTTAAAATTTGCTGGAGTTCTCTTGAATGAACTATTTTTGGAAAATGAAATAGTACTTTATCAGAACATATGCTTGATTTGGTTGGTTCTGGCTGAAAAAAATAGATTTTCTCGAATGATTTTTTTTTCGCGTGAAGCAGTTTTGATCGATTCGGAACTGATTGAACCGATCCAGAACTATGTAGGAAAAGTGACATCGGTACTTTTGATGTCATAAAATCAGAATAAAAAGAGCTTAAATTTTGAAAATTATTTCGTGGTCTCTCCATCAGTCAAGGTAAACTTTTTAGCCAATGTCACTTGAATTCGTGGAATTTCCGGAACTAGGAAAACGACTGTAATAAAACTAATAATAATATTGTTTTCATATGTTTAACTTCATGAACTAGGTTTAGCAACCTTCATTATAAATATAGTATAAATATCACTGAATCAACCCATGGAGATTAATTTTAACTTTTCAACTCGTTGTTATGGACGCCTAAGCCTGCTCCCTGGAAGCATCTTTATTCATTTTGAACACATTGCGCTAGGATACCAGACCTGCCAAAATTGGGCCAATTTCGGATTTCTCAAAAATGCTGAAGTTACTCCAAATATCCCTCAGACTTTCCGACCAAAGATGGTAAGAAATTCATTTTCTACAATCCCATTTGCATAATTAGTACCACAGTTACATTGTTAAATTAACAACATCGATAAAATAAGTATAAATAAGGATTTTCCACTTACAATCTTCGCCGCATTCAACTGTATGTCGTCCATCTTGAAAATGTTCTCCAGTCATGAATATTCATAATAAACGCAAACCTATAAATTCCATTTATTCGGATATTTTGTGCTTAGATATCTCTTTTTTTCTAGCTGTTACTTACCCTAAATATATTTATAAGAGATAAAATTGATTGATAGGAAATAAATTTCTACTTATCAAAAATTGAAGAGCCATTCTGTGTTTTTCCAGACGCTATGAATATTTATTTAGATAATGTATTCAATCTACTTTTCAACTTTCCTTCAACTTTGACCCCGTCTTTCGGTATCTGCAAAAATGGGGTTGGACGAGTCTTTGGTGAGCCAAAATTCCGATCATTTTTGTACATTTCTTGTGAATAGTTTGTTATTTATTCTCATTATAGTTTAGTGGTTAAAATGTATTGATTTTGCAAGTAGCATTGGTGCATGAACTCGTAATTTTCAGACCAAAAATTTTGCTGAAATTGAGAAGAGAAGACGAGTACAAAAAGAGCGCTGGCAAGGTCGCTAGCTAGCTGGAAATGCACGTAGGCCGGCCGGCCACTCTGCTCTGCACTTTTTAGCTTAATTTGAGTAACTCCAGCTCTAATGCCTATCGCATTAGAGCTGGAGTTATTGCATGACTGCATGACTGCATAGCCATTTTACTAGTAATAGTACTTAGTAGAGACTTGGACATCTTTTCTTTTGCATCATGGAGAATTAGAATTTAACTTAAAGAATGTTGCAACCTGACGCTGCTTCAGCGGTTGCATGTGTACAAAGTCGATGGAGTAGTCAAGAACATTTTTAAAGTATTTCCTAACAAAACTGGAAATATTTCTCAGTCCCAGCTTCATGTCTTATCGTTATTCTTGCAATGACTGACCTTCATTGAGATGATATTTGAAGAAAAAAGCAGTTAGGTTGCAAGCAACATCATGAACATTCTTTCCCACTTCATATTTTAAATATTTTTATGCCCTAAAATTTATTAATCATTTAGCAAGTTCTTTGTTTTCATTGTTTTTCATCACTGCAATACATGAAATACTTGTTTTATTTCCTTTAAAAATTTAGGGAATGTGTTAATTTTCAGATATTTTTTAAACTTTCCATTTCATTGTCGAAATGTTTCCTTATTTTGGTAATCCCTTGTTAACCCCACATTCCCCCATCACCAGTTTTGACAACATACAAATTACAATGTATCAAGCTTTTTCTTTGAAAATCACACATCAGCGTTACTGTGTCACTTGTCAGTGTTTTGTTCATGCAATGATGCATTCGCCCAAAACTCTCTTTAGCTGGAATGAGTCTGAAACGCATTTTGTCATACCTCAATTTTGCCTTATTTTGAAGAATTTTGTTGGTTGAAAATAAGGCAGGTAAAAAATATAAACATGGTTCTCGTCCCTGCTTGCTTCTTTCTTTCCCACCTGCATCTTTTTTTTTTTAATTCGTATATTTGCAATACATTTTTTGCAAATATCAACATGTTGTCTTTTTATTTGTTTTCAACAAAATTGTAGCTGTAAAGAAAGGGTTACAGACCCTTTGGACACAATTTTTATCAGCAAAAGAGGCGAGAAAATGGAAGAATTCATTTCATCTGCTATCTTGGAAAATCGGCCATCTTGGAAAAAAATTAATAATTAAAAGCAACCGCCTCCTTCATTTTTTCGGAAAACCTGGACGAGAAACTCTTTTTATTTGTTTACTCAGCCTAATGAGTAAAACTGTGCCCTTTTTTCTGTAGAGAATGAAGGTCCCAATCAATAGGCCAAATAAAAAAAAGAACATGTTTAGAGTCCTGCCTTTTTGAAACAAAAGGAAGGAGGGTTTTTTTTTTTTTCAAAAACGACCGGTCGGGCTATTTTTCAAGATGGCCGCCAGATTTTATTTTTTAATGGCCACCGGCTAGATGCAATAGACAAAGAGGCCAAAATGAAGTCAATTTTTTCAAATTTATCATTTCTTCAATTTCTTTTTCAAAAAAGAAATATAATAAAAAAGAAAGCGGGCGGGGATGCTAAACATGTTTGGTTTTTTTATTTGGCCTTAAATTAGTGCTAAATTATTGCGTAATAGATTAATATCAAGTCTTTTTTCCACCTCCATGCTTCCTCGCTGTCCACGTGCATGCTGTTTGTGCCAATACATCCCAATACAACCCTGGTTCCATCCTGAATGCAAACAATCACCATCTGCACAGAAGGTAGGCCCATACCCATGCCATTTCTGAAACCTTGGCCTTGCTCTCAGCTTCGGTTTTTATCTCTGTCCCAGGTCCATTGGTACATATCCTTTCATTTTTGAACTAAAACAGAAGTACTCCACACTTTGGATTCAATGGACCGATCCAGTAAGCCCCGCCCGCTGCGCACTGGGCAAATGAACACGTGCTCCTCTCCAATGCCACACTGCATTTTCCTGCTGCGCGCATCATACGCGCGTGCACGCATGTCGGACTTTTGTGCACGCACGTCGGACCTAAATGACGGCTGTGATTGGCCTGAACACCATGGGGCGGTGCCTACTGGATCGGTCCATTGGTACAGTTAGGCTTTCCTGTTGTAATAAATGGACCTGATGTGAGTCAAAGTTTGAAATGTCAAGGACATGATGCTATGAGAATGATGCCTGAAGCCATAGCTGAAGACTGAGCCTAGATTTTACAAATGACCCTTTCTCACTGCTATCATAAGCACATGATTTTCTGCTAACAGAGCGTCTGTCTATTTCACGGAGACTGTAAGCAGTAAGCACGGCAAAAGGCTCGTTACCTCAGAGGAAAAAGTTGCTCAGAAATCAGTGACTAAACAATAGATATCTCTATGCGTACCCAATTACCGTCAGCACATCCATGCCATGAGTGCTAATGTTAGCACAATTTTCTGCTCTAAGCATGATAAGTAAGCACAACTTTTCTGCTAACTGTTAAGCAGCGCCATGAAGTTGACTCCAGCTCTACGCATTTATGGTTTACTCTCATGGCTATAAATTTTCCAACATGTAATGCAACTACCGTACATTTGGTTGTATCCTTGTGGATTTCATAGTACATGTACCCCCTTATTTAGGTTGCAGACTAGTACAGTAGTAAATAAACTGCCACAGACCACAGTGATGAATTCGTCCACTTCCGAAATTCAGGAAAAAATACTCACAACTCTCCAAAGTGTTTGAGACACACATCAAATGAAATATTATTTTTTATTTTCATCTTTCATTTTCTGTTCAATTTTCTTTATGGTTAAACAAAGATTTTGGAAGAAAATTTCATCCAAAAATGATCACCCATAAAAGTAGTACTGTAGCCCATCGCCATTTTGAAAAAATGATGCCTGTGCTCCATTGCAAAATAGAGTAAATTTAGCTCCCAATTTCGTCCAAATTTCTCCAAAAATATGAGCTGGCAGCCCTATTAACAGCATCCACTTTTTTTTTACAAACCTGCAAGTTCATGGTCCATTAAATGCTCTAATAGCAAAACAAATTGCGATTTGGCCAGCGTAGGCAATTTCGGGTCTTTTTACTGGCCTGCAACCCTCGAAAATGAAAAGATATCCATCAAATTCCACCGAATTCTGTAAGATTTTGTAAGATTGAAAAAAAGGTAGAGCCCAGCGGACTGAATCCCTTTGAAAGAATAAAGACTGTGTTATTGGTTTCTTGCATTTAACTACAGATTCATCAGGAGGGTTAGGATTAATTTCTGTAAAAAAAAAAAATTTACTTAAAGAAATGGTACATTTGAGAATCATAATTTTTTTTTTATATATTTTTTATTGTCGTTGCATTTTGGGGGGTTTTAGCAACAAAAAAATTGCTCAAACTCCCGTAGTATGCTTGAGTGAGTTGAGTGAACCTCAACAAATAGATGCCATGTGGATCTTGCATTGTTCAGTCAGATAAATGACAAACATGCTCAACTTGAAACTGCCTCATTAACTTTGTCAGGCATAGCTGAACATGCTGGTCATCCGAGAGGAAGCAGATAGGCTGGCACCCTGTACTTGCCAGAATTTAGCTGATATTTAATACTGGTCCGAAATTGCCTACGCCGGCCAAATCACGATTTGCATGCCCTCAAAATCTTCAGTATTTGAGCATGCTGTGGGCCATGAACTTGAGGGTTTGTAAAAAATATGGGTGGAAGCCGTGCACAGGACTGTGAGCTTGTAGTTCCGTTCAATTTGGATGAAATTGGGGCCCTTAAAGCGCTCTATTTTGCAATGGAGTGTAGGCATCGTTTTTCAAAATGGCAATGGGCTTCAGGACTATTTTCAGGGGTGATCATCTTCGGATGGAAATTTGATCCTAAAAGTCATTAGTTGACCCCGAAAATTGAAAAGAAAATGAAAAATGATGAAATAAGCTTTAATTTGATGTGTGTCTCGAACACCTTGGAGAGTTGTGTTTTTTCCCCGAATTTCTGAAGTGGGAGCATTTACCATTGGGGTCTATGGAAGTTTATTTACTGGTCTGTAACATATAGGCTTATAGGGCAGTTTTACTGGCACCCAGCCACTTTCTGACTTCAGTTTAGGAGCTATTTTATATCCAAATTTGTTGCATTATGTTACATACGAAGAGCGAATGTTTATGAGTGCAATGGTATAACTTCATTTATGAAATGGTTCTTTTTTATACAACACCTGAATGAATCCCCGTCATCTGATTGGTGGGTCATTGATCACATGTCATTGAATTATTCATTCAAACCCATGGCCTGACCGCACTGCAAAAATGGTAAACGGACCTGTGGCTCTGACCAAACAGATAACGAGGATTTATTCAGGTGTTGTATAAAACAAGTAATGAATGGTTCAGATTCGTGCAATGGAAAGAATAATTTCATTCGTGACAGGTGGAATGTTGCATACCACGAGGGCAAATGCATCTGTCTTCTCATAAAATAATTCTCACCACTGCACTCATAAACATTCATTATTTGTATACCATTTTTTATTTCACCAGAGCACAGATTTGCTATTCCATTCCTTTTTTGGTTCATTCATGTGCATTTTGTTGCAGTTCGGTGTGCCAGTGTTGGTGGGCCTCGGTGTTCTCGCCGCCACCATCATCATCGGCAAATATTTCCTGGGGGGTAAACGGAAGCCGGCCGGCCCGCCAAGAGCCCTGAAAGACCCAGAGACAAAGTTCCCATTTGAGTTGGTCGACAAGGAGGTAAGACATTAATGGCAAATGGAGTTGGAAACATTTTTGTTTGCAATTTTTTAGTCGGGGAGGAAGGAGGGATTAGATAAAGAATAACGCTCTCAGCCTTTTTGTGGTGTGATTTTTGCTGATAGGAATGATAACATTTGGGCAATCCAGCATTATGTAATATCCATGACAGCTTTTAAGAGCTCAATGAATAAATCTGAAAATGCATTTTACAAATCTGATACATCCATCATCTAGTAATGGTCAAGGAAATTACAGACTAGGAGTTTGGATCATTTCTCTGAATCATGAACTAGATATCATGGTTAATTGGCTCTGTCATGGACATTACACTTCATTTTAACGCTGGAATTGCCCAATCTGAGCGTTTTGGGGCTTAGAGGTCGTCTCACCACTCACATATATTGATTTTATTAAAGTTAATGCCTAATAAAAATCTGCTGGTATTTAAAAATATTTTCCTTATCAGGTTTTTGTCGTATATTTAGATCAACAAGTACTTGGTGGAAATACTGCAGATAAAAAGAGTTAAAAAAAGATTAGGATCGTTGGCCTCCATGGAGTCTGAGTCACGTAGACATCCATGCCATAGCACAACTATCCAATATACACACACATACAGTGTAGAATCTATGTACAATTGAATGAACAATTAAATGAAAAGGAAGTAAAAAAAAAATAGCTTCTCATCCGGGTGTTTTGGAGAAAGGAAGAAGGCAGCCCTTTTTTTGTTCTTAAATGGCATTTTTCAAGATAGCAGATGGATTCTTGCATTTTCTCGACTCTTTTCCGGATACGTTTGTGTCCAAGGGAGCCGTGGCCCTTTCTACCATGATTCTGAACTTGCATACATCATAGCTACAATTTTGCTGGAATCAAATAAAAAGACAAAAGATATTGATAATGGACGATTCAAAAAATAAAAGTTGACCGGAAAAAAAGAAGCGGCGGGGACAATAACTGGTTTATTTTTTTCGAGTGTATGTACCATCAGGTGCATTCCCAACTTTGAATTTATTGGGGTTTACAAAATCTTGGCTTCATTTCCAGCTGTGGTTTTAGGCCCAGTTTTTAATAATTTTAGGCACCTGTCATAGGACACAATCTCAGTATTGGGTCCATATTCTGATACTTGCTGAATATCAAATTGTTATTATAGTGTGAAATCCAATGTTAAAGTATGCCTATTCAGTGTAAGAATGAAAATCTCCTATGGAACTGGTAACAAGCCGAAGCCACATGTGCAGCCGAGTTTTTGAAAATGGCCTTTGTTGGTTTGTAGTCAGACACCTTTGCATTTATCTCTTTCAATTGTCAGATTGTGAGTCATGATACCAGACGCTTCCGCTTTGCCTTGCCTTCCAAAGATCACATCCTGGGTCTTCCAGTCGGTGAGTCAACATTGTTGAAATTTGGGCTTTGTTCTCCAGGTTTGGCTTCAGGAAATGTTAAGGCCCTTGACTCAGGCAGTAAAGGCAACTTAATACACCGATCTAAGCCCTGCCTAATGGTGCTTTGGTTCAAAGCAGCAATCGTGTAAAGTTCATGTTCCATCCATAAGGGTTGGTGGTTCGACCATCCTGCCATCTAAACAAGTCAGAAATCTCGGCATTATCTTTGATTCATCTCTATCCATGGAACCTCACCTTACATCAATCTCTAGATCAGTCTGCATGTCGATCCGTAACATCGGACACATACGAAAATATCTTGACAAACACACAACTGAAATACTTGATCACGCTTTCATCACATCCAAAATTGACATGGGCAATTCACTATTGTATGGCATTAACCTAAATCAACTAAACCGTTTGCAGCGACTACAAAACATCAGTGCCAGACTAATCTCTCTCACTAGTAAACATTCTCACATCACTCCTGTACTAGCAGATCTCCACTGGCTTCCAGTATTATACAGAATCAAATACAAACTTGGCCTATTCGTGTTCAAAATCCTCCACAACAATGCACCGGAGTATCTCATCGACCTCATCCACCCGTACTCAACAGCACGCACCGGACTCCGCTCCAGTGAGCTCATGATGCTTCACGAGCCCAGGACCTCCACTCTTTGGGGTGACAGATCCTTTGCTGCAGCGTCAACCCGAGTGTGGAACCAACTCCCTCTGGCTATCAGATCATCTCCATCCATCACATTTAAGACAAACATAAAATCTCACCTGTACAAACAAGCTTACTCTCACAACACACAATCCTTACTTGACTTTCTCCTCAAGCGCCATGAGTACCTTTTTTAGGCGGATGCCGGCACTTTACAAATGTTCCTTATTATTAATAACAGCCGTTATAATGTCCAGCATGTGTGCACATGAAGTCTGACATGCCTGAATGGCGCGCATAGCTGGAACATGCGCTTTGGCATTGCAGATCAACTTAGTGGGCGGGGGTTAATGGATTGGTCTATTGAGTAGATGTCCACGTCCTGCTCCAGAAACAGTAAATCCGCAAATTTGATGAGGCCAAACACGAGGCCAACATTTAGAGCAGTTTCATTTTTGTCATTAAAGGCGTCTATGATTCTTGAAGCCTGGCATTTAGCAAAAGCTGCAGACGAAACCAAGGTTTCTAAAATACCCAATTGGTTGTCAACTCTATGCAAAAATACATGTACAGAGGGTGATCTGAAACTTTACACTTGCTGATTTTGGGTGGGGTCAAAGGGATCTGACTCCTCCCCATTTTGTAATGATGGGGATCAACCCCTATCACGCTTTAGTTGGTCTTTGTTCTTACTTTGTTGTGTTTGTGGGCAGTTAGTGGACAACAATTGTCCGCAGCTTTTCTTTGAAAAGGAGCAATGCATGAACTTCAAACTTTGTATGAGCATCAACCCTGAAACAGAGATGTGCATGCATACTTGTGTGAAGTCACGATAGCATCATCCTGTATCAAAGTACAAGCTAGTTCAAAAGAGTGACTGTATTGTTTCAATCCAACGGCTCATGACTCAGGCGCGGTTCTAGAGCCTATATTTTTGGGGGCTAGCTGGGGTGGATCCAGAAATTTGTGCAGGAAGGCGTGCTGAAATGTAGACAGTTTTTTTTCTTGGGACACTTATTAGGCCTCCGAAAATCAATCAAATGCCACTACCATATTTTTTAAGGGATTTTTTTATTGGGGGGGGGGGGGCTTAACAACTTTTTAAAAAGGTAAAGGTCCCATAGCCATTACTGGCCGTAGGGGCAGTGGGATGTTAGAGGTCCACTGTGTCTTGGGCGCGGCATATGAGTGGCGGGGCCCAGTCCTCTCCTCTCGCCGTCTTACCATCCCTGAACGAATCAGGTACCCATTTTACTGTTGGGTTGTCAGAGAGAGTTTTCCAGTTTTTGGTCCGAATGGGATTCGAACCGCCAACGGATGGGATTCGAACCGCCAACCTTCCACTCCATAGCTCCACGCTCTAACCACTCGGCTACAAGGCCCCTCGTTTTTGGGGGAGGCTAAAGTCCCCCCCCCCCCCCCTTAGAACCGCACCTGTCATGACTCCTCCCCTTGGTTGGTTTTTGATTTTGTTTTTACACAAAAGGATTTAACCCATTGGTCTTCATACCACCCCAAACCAAGCTGCCTGCTATTCCTAAGTCCGCCTCAAATCGCCTCGCACTCTTTGGTTTCAGTAGTTCATGTAGGAGTCAGTACAGTGTCAAACAATTTAATACAAATTCCTAAGACTAAGAGTTAAGATTGAAAAATCAGTTATGTCTTCCTTTATTTGCTGAATTGACCCGCAGGTCAGCACATCTATCTGACGTGTCGCATCGATGGAAAGCTGGTCATCCGACCCTACACTCCGGTGACTAGCGATGATGATAAAGGATACATGGACCTTGTTATCAAGGTATAGCCATCTGATGATCTCCATGTCAAACATCTGCATAGCTCATTAGCCATTCCAAGGCCAAGTTCGGGCAAGGACCATTAGTCGACTAGTGGTTGATTTGTGACGTACCTTACGCCTGCGCACTAATAGCAACGTGCGAACGTCTCTAGTCAAACGCTGGTCAAAATGTCATTGCAAAACGTCTAGATCCTGGCTCCCTGCTGTACGTTATGAACGCGCGCGGCTATGGTTACCAGCGAAGCAACCAACCCCAGTAGGTTGGTTCCAAGTAGTCGACTAGCGTAGTTAACCATCGTCGACTAGACAGAGTTTGGGCAAGCGTTAGTCGACCAATGGTTAACTATAGTCCTTGCGCGAACTTGCCCCTAGCTGTACAAACAAGTGAAGCTACGTACTGGTTCCCAACCGATTCCTCCATTCAAATGTGGAGAGGGAACCAGTTTGAACCACTCCCACTGTTTAAAAACAAATTGAAATGGAACCGTATTGCAGCATACGAAACATTATATTTCTAAACAGAAAATTTATATGAAATAAATTTTTTGCCATTTTAATTTGTTTGATTACAAGAAAATAATATTTTGAGTAAAAAAGTGAACATGTCAGTTATATACATGTAACATCTTCTTTAAAAATCTATAATGAAATGGTAATATGGTGGACAATGACTTCATTTCTAACAGATATCGGGCTATCCAGATTTTTTACAAGGAGATAAGTGATTTAAGTGGTATAGCCAGCAACCAGGTAAAAGGCCGCTGATCATACTCCGCGCAATCGAAAATGTGAATTTGTGACGTCATGTCATGTTTTCGTACTACGAATTTTCAAAAGTCGAATATATTTCAAACTTTTCAACGAATATTTCACGACGTCAAATTCTATTTGTAATTTGGCAAATCTGTGAATGGGAGCACGCACGCGCGGTTGCTTTTATCGATTCGGTGCGTGACATCCCGTCCCTGCAATTAGCTGAATGAAAATGTGTTCTGTATCCCGATTTTGGGTGCAATTCAAAACATGACTTGGTAACTTTGAATTGAAATTGAGATCCTAGGATATTGTTTTCTCAGAATATACAGCATTCGCTGAGCTAAAACTTCATTAAGCTAGTTGTTAAGCATCCGTCTATAGACTTTGAGCAGTTTTGTTGCTTCAAACGTAAACAAAATTCACATATGACAAATATCTACCCTGCCTTTAACTATAGTTCGCGCCCGAACTTGCTCTATGCTATGAATCAGTGTGACTCGCGAGGTTCAGATTGATTGAGCTCTCGGATCCAACTCTCATTTCCTGTTACTCATTACTCACTTCCTGCCTGTCACTCACTACTCACCGCTAGGTGTACTTCAAGAACGTCCATCCCAAGTTCCTGAGGGGGGTAAGATGTCTCAGTATCTGGACAACATGGCCATCGATGATGTTATAGGGTTAGGGTTTGGGTTAGGGTTACTCATTACTCACTTCCTGTTACTCACTACTCACCACTAGGTGTACTTCAAGGACGTCCATCCCAAGTTCCCTGAGGGGGGTAAGATGTCTCAGTATCTGGACAACATGGCCATCGGTGATGTTATAGGGTTAGGGTTTGGGTTAGGGTTACTCAATACTCACTTCCTGTTACTCACTACTCACCACTAGGTGTACTTCAAGAACGTCCATCCCAAGTTCCCTGAGGGGGGTAAGATGTCTCAGTATCTGGACAACATGGCCATCGGAGATGCCATCGACGTACGAGGGCCTAATGGGCTCCTAGTGTACGATGGATGCGGTAAGTGGCGTCCATCATTCTCAGTCCTGGGAGGGGGGATGTGGAGGGGGGAGGGGGGATGTGGAGGGGGGGGGGGATATCCATCCCAATCATCCCTCTTGGGTCTACCCTTGCAGTACATTTCAAGAAATGTTCACCCCCGTTTTTCATGTCATTGGGGCTCACGTTCCAGTCCGAATTTATCAAATTGTTCCACATTTGAGATTTTTTGTTTCGGTGCATTGACTGCAGGCAAGTTCAGCATCAGGGAAGACAAGAAGGCAGCGCCTGTGACCAGGAATGCCAAGCAGATAGGGATGATCGCTGGCGGAACAGGTAAGCGCATTATAGCGCCCTCTTTTGATAACAACAAAAGATATTGACATCGAAGTTGGGCCAATTATCAGTGGCAATTTGGTGGATCCCAGAGGGCCAGCGTAGTGTCCACTTTGCACATTTCTCACTGACTTGACTCATTGACTGACTGTCACTTGTGAACCGGGCAGTGCTATCATATAGGATTACCTTGTAACACCAATGAATGGGCTAAATCCGACCCATTGTGTAGACCACTAGTCTAGAGGCTAGACGTTTGTTATGGTTTGATACGTTATAACCCATCGCCGCAATTACCCGCCACCGCGAGAGGGCGTTATCACAACCAACCAATATCACCCATGAATCTGTCAGGAACAAGGTCTAGGCCAATTCGTACTGGCTGTGTAATGCGCGCGCATTTGGCCTAATATATGCAGCGCGCATTCAAAACATTTCATTGTAGTTCCGAACCAATCTGTTAAATTTCTTCCAGTAGTATAAAAGATGCAAGACTTTTGTGCAAGTCAGCTCTTTTAATGTGTGTAGTGTGCGTGTGGGACTGAAAATGGACCGTAATTGCCTGCAGAAGTAGCGCATGCACACTAGTTTCCCCATTTTTCGGGGGGGAGAGAGATTTTATGAATTTCCCTAGATGCTGTTCGTGACCGGTTCATGGGTGATATTAGAGAGGTTTCGCATGCAAACGGATACGTTGAGTGCGACGGATACGTCATCAGTTACGTCATACGCCACTCACTATCCGCTAAACGTGCAGACGACACGCATATCTCGCTTGCTACACGTAAGTAAAAAACGGATACGGATAGCTAAACGTATAAGTGTAAGCGTATCCGTTCGCTTGCGAAACCTCCCTGTTGCTCTCTCGCAGCGGCTGGTTATCACGGCGGCAGGTTATCACGGCGGCAGGTTATTGCGTATCAAACCATAACGTCAACCCTACACTAGTAGACCACATGCATGAACAGATTTCCCATGAATAGCCATTTTGAATCAAATAAAATATGTATGCACTCAGGGACCAGTCTCGTGAAAGGAAGGGCTAGGCCTTGTGGTATTACCAATTACAATACAAATCCTATAGGAGATGAAATTGACAGGGGTCTGGAATTTGGGTCTTAAATCTGGGTCAAGAGTTCAGCCCAGGCTATAGACCATTATCATGTTGCGGCCATCTTGATTTTTTCCCTTTCAAATCAATGTAACCAAAGCGAGGCTGAAAGGAAAAATAGTCTGGTTCCTTTTTGCGCATTATCATTCAGTACCGATATTGGATACAGGGAACATGACTGAAATGGTGGCAGCATGATAAAGGTCTATAAAGGGGAATTCACCACGCTATTCGGCAATGTTTCAACAGGGAACTGTGTGAAAATGTACCCAAAAAAATGATGGAGTAATTGTAAATTATTAAATCAAAATTGTGTTGCGATCAAGCTACATAAGTCGTTTGTGGACCCTGGTTAATTTTTTTAATTTTTTTTTTTACTGATTTCAAAAGAGCACGATCTCAGCATTACTGCTGTGAAAACCGCATGCTGATACCATCTTTAGTTCAAAAACTACGGAAGTCGAAACACCAAGAGATGTGATGAAGTGATGTGATGAAGTGGCCCTATTTTGGTCTGTATCTCCACACAAAAATTTCTGACAAACGACTCATTTAGCTTGATCGCATCACAAGTTATTTCTGTTTGTATCCAGGGATTACCCCGATGCTGCAGCTGGTCCGTCAAGTCCTGAAGGACCCTGATGATAAGAGTCAACTATGGCTGCTGTTTGCCAACCAGGTAAGGCAATGAGAACCAATGATGCAGGGTACCAGGAATTATTTGGGTTTTTTTGACAGGCCAAAAAATGTGACTATGTTGTCCTGATTACTGTTTAGTTTACATCAGTAATATATTGGATGGAGCAGTGAGGGGGGGGGATATTTAACCCCCCCCCCCAATATTTTTTAAAGACTGCCTTTTTCCATTCACATGCCCTTTTTTTCAACAACGTTTAACCCCCCCCCCCCAATATTTTGTAATAAGTGGATGTGCAAGTGCCCTTTTCAAAAAAAATTTAACCCCCAATCAAAATGACCATGCTACGCCCCTGTGGTTGCCCACTCCCCCACCCCACCCCCACCCGGCAGCACTTGATGCAGGCATAAAACAAAAAAACCCTATTTTTTTAAGATGGTTTCAGACTGTTTAGACTCAATAGAGAAAAGTCTTAAATATCCCCTCTGCACCCCACCCCCAATGTCTTATTCATAAGTGAATACCTTTTGTATTGCTAGAAAAAAAGCAATTTAGAAAAGGAATCTGTTTTTCAGGATGGAACTCGATAATAGCAGGGGAGCGCACCTTTAACATTATTTTATTAAAACAAAAACCCTTGGTTTTGTGTCTCTTTTGGGAATTACTCTTTAACCAATCGGATGTCTTGAATTGATTTCTTGGGCAGACTGAGAAGGATATCCTGCTGCGGCCTGAGTTGGAGGAGATCAGTCAGGAACATGGCGACCGCTTCAAGCTGTGGTACACACTGGACAGGCCGGAGGAAGGTAAAAAACCCCGTCATTCGATTGGTGGGGCCTTGATCACATGTCATTGTCCCTGCTCGTTATTGCTTAGCACATAAATATTCAAACGGACATTTCGTTGACAAGTTAGGCCCCCCCCCCCCCAAAAAAAGTCTCCGGTTTCTAGTCTGCGCACGCATTGCCGTAGCCATGCGCGTCGGCAAATTTTTAAAAAAAAATGTTCAATGTAAGATGATGTCTCAAAACCGCCAAACTCACTAGTTTGACTGGAATCCTGCTGCTGCACAATTTTAGCATGTTTTTCTGGGCTCCCATATATTTTGCACCAAATTTAATCGGGCACCATTTGCAGACGGTGTTGTAATTTTGTAATTGTGCATCTAGAAGCCAGACTGAGGGAGCGATGGTCGTCTGTAAATGCTTTGTAATTAGTGCAATATGTAAGGGAGCAGACTAATGACCAGCCTGGCAGCACATGCACGATCTCGATGTCGCTGTATGGTCTGACATTACTTATTTTTGTCTTGACTATCCAAATTTCCCAAAGAATGTTCGTGTTGGTCGAGATTGTAAGTGGGTGCAAAATTCTCAGGCCTTACTGAGGTCACCTCAAGCTCCACCCTAAAGGATATTTGTGACAGATTTAAGGGGATCAAAGCGTCATCTGCAACATCAGCCGACATTTGAAGAAGAAAAAAGTATGGGGGGGGGGGGGAAACATGTGTTGCCGCACCACTTTTGGGGCAAGCTCCATACCAGAAACCGGAGACTTTGTTTTGGGCCTCCTGGCTTGTAGAAATGTCAGAAAAGTAAAATGCATTTGTACTGAGAAAACGGCCTTTAAAGTGTCAAGTTTTGTAGTGGTGAAAATTAAAATTTGTTTTTCTTAAAAACACTGTTATTCTGCATATTTTGTACTATTTTTAAAAAATATGTGTAGTGGACATCAAAGATTACAAATATCAATAAATCTGAAAATCCAAAAAAGTCACCCCCATTCAGTTTTTCTTTTGCATTTTTCTGCACTATGACCTGTGCCCAGTTTTGCCTCATTTTGCCAGAACGCCTCACGAATTTGCTAAGCAAGGAAGCCACAGCTGGTGACTCATCCGCAGTTTGAGAAATGGCCTTTTTTTCCGATACTTTTTCCCATAGGCTGGAAGTACAGCGGGGGATTCGTCAATGAGGAAATGCTACGGGATCACATGCCTCCACCCAGCAGCGACACCCTCATCCTGATGTGTGGACCGCCGCCCATGATCAACTACGCCTGCATGCCTAACCTGGAAAAACTAGGCTACACGCCGGAGATGAGGTTTTCCTATTAGAGGCGCAGGAAAAAATACTGATTCCCAGACTTTCATTGGGAAAATCATTGAAGATTGCAGATGTAAAATTTGGATAGCGGGTTTCCTATATCAGAGGCACGGAAAAACTAGGCTACATGCCGGAGATGAGGTTTTCCCATTAGAGGCACGGGAAAAAATAATAAATCCCAGACTTTCATTGGGAAAAATCATGGAAATTTGCAGAAGTTAAAACATACTTTGGATAGAGAGGACATTTTTGGGGAAAAGCCAGGGGAAATTGATATGTATTTGGGAAGTTAACATACTTTGATGAGGTTTCCTGTAAGAATGTTTTCTTTATTCATTGTGAAAAATCATTGGAAAATTGGCAGGGGATGGGTAGAACTCCTTCATATAAACTGGGGAGAAAATACAGGGTGGCCCTCCAAAAGTTGTGCAAGCAGATATCTTTAAATATCTCAAAAAGTACCTAACATGAGTATTTCATTTTGATGGAGCATATTAATAAGCCTTTTCGGAGTTCCAACTGCGCATTCGTAACCTGTGACAACGCGCATTGTTTGTCTCAAATGGCCTTTGACAACATCGCGCCACTGACTTTACAAAAAGGCTGTTTGTGCATTGTGGGTACTGTCAAAGGGCATTTGAGACAAACAATGTGCGTTGTCACAGGTTACGAATGCGCGCGGTTGGAAATCCGAAAAAGCTTATTATACTCTTGTGTATAATCAGTGAAAATTCCATGGAAACCCATTCATGCAAACCAGAGCTGTAACAGATTATAAAAGGATACCATTCCAATGGGAAGTACACATTGCATTAGAAATCACACTCTTTTCATTAACTCTGTAAATCACATTGGAGCGGGTGATAAACACATTGCCATTTATAATCTATTCTATTTCTGGTTTGCATGAATAGATTTTCATCACATTTTTGCTGTGATTATACACAAGAGTACAAACAATATACTCCATCAACATGAAATGCTGATGTTGGATACATTTTGAGAAATTTAAAGATGTCCGCTTGCACAACTTTCTTGGGGGTCACCTTGTAATTGGAAAACTAGTATTGAGTCTTCCGGGAAAAATAGGTGGGGTTTTCTGTTTGGAACTAAGGAAAGAATTTCTTGACTTTCAAAAAAAAATTGGAAAACTAATTATAGGAACTTGATGTTTACATTAAAAGAAGCACAAACACACATGGAGGATGTTTGAAATTTCCCATAATATTCAAATTTGGGAAGAGTGTTTGGGAAAGAGGTACTTATAATTTGGGAATGTGAAAATTCTGACTTCAGGTTTCCTGTTGGAGACATAGGAACAAGTTTCCTAGATATTCAGGGAAGTCATTACGGAAAATCATTGAAATTTACACTCGACAGTGTGTGGGGAAAATGGAATTTATTGAAGCATGCTACCATAGGTGATGTTTGGTTAAGGAATATTTGTATTCTTGCTTGAAGTAAAAAATAACAGAAATCTTTTATTGCCGCTTTTTATAAAATAGAAAAAACTCAGATAATCCTCAAGCAATATTTTCTAAAATAAAATTTCGGAAGATGATTTATTTTCAATGATTCAGTTTTACTACAAATACTTAAAAGTAGAAAATTAGTAAACATGTAATTTAGTGACTTCATTTTGTAGTTAGTTTACAAGCATGGTAGTTTGTCAAGTTCATTATAAAAGTACAATTGTTAATAATTTGGTTCACTTGAAATACCCAAAAGGCACTTTTAGTACTGGTTACATAATGAAACCATTTCCGAATACATTTTGAAGGGGCCATGAGATGAATTTTTCTTGGGAACACATTTTGTGCAACTTTCTACTGCTTTTAAAAGTATGAAAACTTTCAACATCCCTTTTTGGTTAATTTTATTGAAAAGTGCACTTCTATAGTTAAACATTTAAAAATTGTCCATGCTTTTCTGGACAGCTGAGGGCGCTGTTGCTGTGATGTCATTTCAGGAAGACACTGTTCACTTTAGGGGTTTTCTGTTCAAATTGTGAAACCAAAATTTGCTCATTGAAAACATTTGTGAGAAACGTTTGCTCATTGGATAAACTGCCATGTCATGACAACCAAAGAACAAATATACGACAGCAAACATCTAAAATTCTGGCAATTTTTGGTGCTAATTAGCTGTAGCAGTGAGGTTTTAGCCTGAACTGACATCAGGGCACGTGAATACCCTTGGAAATGGCAAAACAAAAAATACAAATGGGACACAAAAGTGCATTTTTAAGAATCGCATAAAATACATTACTCATTGCATGGGCCCTTTAAAATCACCGATCAAAATTCATGGTGAATTAGTATAAACTATATATATACAGTAAAATTTCCCCAAAAAGGAATGCAAAATGTACCTGCAGTTTTTGCGACATGTTCATGTTTATTCTAACGCTTCTTCCTGGTCGAATAAATTAACATACATTTTCTGGTGTATTAATGCAGTGTGGTGTTTTGAGCAAATTTGGACTTTAACCCCTTGATATTTTTGAGCTATTGATATATGTTGCAGTCAAATAAAACCACTATGCGCACAAGCTCATGTTTGTCTTTGATGTTGTTTTGTTTTTTCTTCCGAATTCTCAATGTAAAAAAATTATGAATCTCTATACATGTATTCTGCGTCTGCAATCATCTGGGGAAAAAATAGTTTTATGCTGGGGTGGTTTGCAAACACAAAAAGGACTGAATTATTGTTGGGTCGCAAACAATTCTTTCATGGCAATTTATGGCAACTTCAGGGCAACTTTTTTGTTCTTCGTTGATGTTTAACTCAAAATTAGAACAGCAATGATTAATTCCACTGGTGCTACGAACTTGAAATATAAGGGTCACAAAAAACTATATAATCCGAGGCATTGTCGAGGATAACACGAATAAGCTAACATCAGCTCATTTTCACTGTGACCTCTACATTCATAAAAATACAGTGATTTAAGATACATTCATAAAAATTAAACTGCAAGAAGTCCATGGCATATGAAATTTAGGCACACATGTACACGATTGAGATAAAACAAATAATTAGTACATAAACTGCAGTTTGGAAAAATTGAAGTTTAACCAACAAAGCCACAAACACTGTCCATAAAATACTATTGAAGTACATCGTGTACATATGTTGTCCTGTTAAGGAAAACCATCGAGTGATCACTTAGCCCGAGAGGAATGACATTAGAGACATTTATTTTGCCTTGAGTTGTGAGGAAGAAACAAGATCAATACTTGTGCTGGAGGTTGGTGTGACTCTTGTTGGACTGCCAATATCAGTTGCTCAACTTGAAATTCACAACAGAAATCGTCAATTTGTGAACGCTCTACATAATCGAATATATTAAGGTTAAAGTCACAACTATGAGCAATTCCTGATTCCCAAAATTACTTTGATTCATCACCTTTTTAAGATTTAGCAGATGTTCACAACGTTTGTTTGGAGGTAAATAACACCTTAAACAATCGGGTTACAGTTTTTCTGTTTAAACATCTATCCAGCAAGATTCGATGACGCTGTGAATTTGTGACATCATTGTGATAATTAAGCAATGGAGTTAGAGATGTAACATGTAACTCCATCCCTTACGATCATTACGAGTTACAGTGTAAGCTTCGATGCTAATTTCAGCATCATCGATAACCACTATGGAGCCAAGTTTCGCTAAGGGTGAGTAGATGGATAGGGTTCTCTGCTAAAAGGAGACACAAGTGTTCAATTTTTGGAAAGAGGCTTTGCACATTTAAATCTGCAATTTTCAAGCCTCTAACATTTTTGAGTTGGTCGAGCTTGGATTGTTCCCCTCTCCTGGGAATTCTGTGCGAATACTCCACATTGGTATTGTCACACATTTGACTGTTCGGGCCACACTTTCCCTATCACCCTTTACCAGTTTATCTTGCGTTATTCCCTCACATATCGGCGCCACTCTGATTCTCTGATACCTTGCCCTGTTTAATCCCTCTTTTGTGTTTTTCTCCTTTTTGGGCTTGCAAGCTTTTGTTCACTTTCCCCTACACGGTTGTTTCTGTACCACTGTCATTTTGTTTCTTTGAACGTTTGTCTTTAAGAACGGTCTTACATATTATTTCGGTTGTGTACTACATGTATATGAACCTAGCAACCAGTTGTGTAAAAAAAAAAAATAACAAGTTGTATAATATTTTACACAAGTTGTGTAATATTTTACACAAGTTGTGTAATATTTTACACAAGTTGTGTAAACAACAGTTTACACAACAGGTTGCTAGATTCATATAGTACACAACGGTTTGATTTTTACACAACCGAAATAACATACAACCAAAATGTTAGGCCAGCTGATTTTGCTGATGATTTTAACAGATACAGATGATTTTAACAGATACACTTAATTAAAATAAGTAATGAGAGAAGCCGAATCTATCTAACGTTCAAACAACGGTAAAATACAGCCATTGATTACAATGTTGTTTCTACTGATTCTTTTGTCTTTATGTACTGTCCGAAGCAACTAAGATTTACACTAAATAAAGTAATAACCCTTAAAAATCCTAGACTTTAGCATTTTATAACCACTCCATTTGAAACTCCTGCATCCACCTCTAAAATCCATAAGAATATTTTCCCTAATTAGTCACCATAATCAATTCGTTCTATGAAATAAAAATATGTTTGGCTCTTTTTGGGGGGTATAATTTTTTTTTTTTAATAATGAATAAATGCGACGAGATTACCACACGTGATGCGTTTTACGCATGCGTGTTGTTACCTGATGACTGGATCGGAGCGGAGTCCAGGAGTAGAACCTTCAAATTAAGATGCGGCAGGCGCGGTTCTACGGGGGGGGGGGGGGGGGGGCTGGCGGGGGGGCTGTATCCCCCCCCCCACATTTTTTGTCTAGCCCCCCAAAAATAAATTCCGTAAAAAAAAATTGCATTAGCAAAAAGAAGGATTGTAATGTACATGCGAACGGTCTCCCCCTAAAGAAGAAATAGCCGTGGCAAGGGTGCATTAGTTAATATAGTGTGAATGATTTTAGGATTTTATAGGCGCTCTCCATTGAAAATATAGATAATAGTGTCTGGAAAAAATAACCGGTAGAACGCCTCCCTGAAAAAAATCTGGATCCACCGTGCTAGCCCCCCAAAAATATTGGTTCTAGAACCGCGCCTGGTGTCATCTTGTTGATCCTCTGGTGCATCGGACTGATTTTGTGCTTGGGGCGCCCCCTTCAGCTGAAAATGACAATTCATTAACATCATGAATTCCAGACATCACGTTTAGGTTCATGTGATCATTTGCTTTTCTAGTTTTCGTTTGAAGCAACAATGCTGCTCAAATTATCCGATAATACATAATTTTTGATGATACACTTCGCTGTAGCAAGTTCAATCGCCAGAACGTTTAAAACTACGAGCAAAACAAAATTATTTACAAGAACAATTCCACCGCCAGAATTATGAGGTCCTCACAGGAATCCAGTCCCAATAGTGTGCGGTTCATGGTTAAAACTTCTGGTGAATATCTGAAGTAGTCACTAGTTGATTTTGTACGAACCGTGAAGATGAACAGGTATATACAGGCTTTACTTATACCATAAAAAAGACAATGTATGAACAGAATGTCATAGTTTTGTAAAGTTCCATTTTTGTTTATTTAGGGCCTATTTTTTTTGGGGGGGGGATCTGGTTGAAAACTGTACCTACATGCAAGATGTATATCAAGGTTATCATATTTCCGAAGAAAATCATTTCACTCTATTCTACTGAAACTAGACAAGACTTTAGTAGAGTGACATTAATTATCTAATGGATCGAGTTTTTGCTCGAGTTTCGACCGGATTGATTCTGTTTGAAATCGTTTCAAACTAAAATTATAGTGTTTTAAATTTTTTGGCTGCTTGAGGTCAATCTCGAGAAACACGAGAGATAATTTGACAAACAACATAACTTCCAAATTACCTCTTCAATTTCCGCCTGGAAAGGAGACCGCAAAAGTTCCTCGAAAACGTTCAACGCCGAGTCAGCAGTGCTGTTGATCAGTTTCTGTTCTCTCTCAGCTGGCTCGCTCACCGATCGGTGCGCATCTTGAATACGGTCATTCTTCAGCTTAAAAAAAGAAGAGAGAAACAGCAAGTCTGCGTAAACCAGCTCGTAACCAGTGGAGGGGTACACCAACTATTCTATAGATCTGTGGACCGACCCACCCCGAAGTCGAAATGGGTCTAATTTTAAAGCCGTTCTTTCTGTTATCTTAATAACTTTCTGCTTTTTTTTTCATTACAAATTCTTTCATCATGTGCTCTTACAACTTCTAACTAAAGTACAGTTTTTAAAAAATGCCAATTTTTTAGTTAAAAAAAACAAGAGCCACCGCTCAGAAGGCTAGCTATGGGCTGACTGATCCACTCTGTAGCTCTGACAATGTCTTGGACGATTCTCGCTCGTAAAACATTAAAATCTCTCATAAAATGCACCAATGCTGGTTGGTACATCAGAACACTTACATCATCGAATGCCTTCCTCTGCGAATCATTCCAGCGAGGGAAGACAGGGCATCTTTTCAGAAGCTCCAAGATGGCATCGGGGTCTAGATACTCAGCCAAGTTGGCGCACTTATTGAAATCATCCAAGAAGGCGAGACAGAGGTATCCCTTTGGTCCATCGAGACCGTCCACCACCTCGGGATGTTTATCTTTCATCGTTGAGCTCACATTTTTTTCAAAATATAAGCCTTTGCTACGGCCTTGTTTCCAATCCCCTTTAATATTCACATTGATGAGCTCAATCCAACGGGCCTGTCGATCGGCACCACCTGCAGCATTGTTTTCCATTTTTTCTTTCAATGTTTTGTGGAGATCTATCAGCTTCTGATCCATTTCGAAGTACTTAATCAGTGCTTTAGAAGTGGACTTCAGCATTTTACGAGCTCCATCCGGCAAAGGGTTGTCCTGTGCCGTTTTGGCAGCCTATGGAAAATGAGACACACAGGCAATTTGGGTGAAATCTCTTATTGTACTATATATACCTACATAATGTACACCATGTACTGCTATACAATTTCAAACTGAAATACACTTTAAAGAGAGAATTCGAATGGGTACTGTACCTGATTTTTGTTGTATTCAACGTTCCTTTGTATTTCTTTTGCGATGGTGTCAAATGCTTTCAGATCACCTGTCCTCGAGATTCCCTCTATTTCGTTGTATACTCCAAGGGAAGAAGGAAAAATTGACGTGTTGCAATACTTCACCGGGACAACCATGGGCCGTTTTTCTTTCTCGATTTTCACCATAAGTGTCATTTCAGTTTCATAGTCATTCATGCCATTGTCGACGAAGGCATCGGTGACAATCAAGACGACGGTCCAGGAGTTTAGTATGAGCGATGTGCGAGATTTCAGCTTGCTTTGGCCGGCTATGAGTTCTCCATACGATTGGACCTTCATGTTCAGTTTCTCAAGTTCGCTTCTGATGCCATTGGCTTTGTCTTCATCAGCCTCATTGTAAAACAAACACACGTCGTTTTCTTTGCTGCCAGGCATGATTACTTCCGCGTGTGGTTCTGCTGTAATTCGCACGGGCAATTATAATGAACTCATACGGCGAATGATGATGAGCTTCACGACGAAAATCTAGATTGTAATGCCTTCTCACATCGGTATCTTCAGATATGCCACCTGTGATTCTTCACGAAACACGAACAGGATATACGGTCACGCATTAATACCATACCATCAGTTGCATGTCGGGCATAAATAGGTGCGAACATGCGCAATTCAAAGTTCAAAGTTAAACGGTGCCGTGTCGGAAAGGGCTGCGGTGTTTTATTGCAGCACACATCGTCAATGGATCATGATTATTCAGCTAGACGATATTTATTCATAAGAAAATAACAATGACGTCACACCATTGCTATCATAGTCAGTTATGCATGTCTGCATGTAGGCCTACATTAAAGCATTTCAAAGAACGGCTTTCGTCGAGCTGCCACAGTGGCCTATAGTGGACAGTGGAATGAACTATATGGATCGCAAGATCTATGTTCGTGTCATGTGCCTATATGTGCATATTCATTGAATATTTTTGTCCGTTGGAAAATAAGTTTAATTAAAGGAAAACACTAAGAGAAATGTCTTCCATGACCCAGTTGGATAAATATTCATGTAGGGGTGCGTGATGTGATTGGATAAAATACGACGTATGCTACCGAGAAAAAAAAATACGTAAACGTCTTCTGGAACTATACGGCTACGTACGTACGTCTACTGCCAGCCTGTGGCATCTACATTTTAATAAAGAACATAATATAGGTTTTCCCGGCTATTTAAAAAGATTTTTCATTCAATTTCACAAACTCTATCATTCAATTTCGGCCACGAAAAAAATCACACGTTTTTAAGACAGTCAATTTAGTCATTCCCAATTCAATTTCAAAGCATGTCATCCTCTTTAGTCACCGGGTCGAGAATATTCGTCATTACAGATCAAATTCGTCTAAGCTGTTGCCGAACGGCAGCATTCAGTGATAGAATTCGTCTTTATATCAATCACTTAGATTGATTTGATTGCTGAATATAACAGGGTTTGGCGTAGACGAGATGAATGTGAATTAATACGCCGGGACAAAAACGTGTGCTTATTTGTTTGAATCTGCTAGAACTGAATTTGAAATTGTCTGACAGAAGACGATATTAAACATTGGAAGAGTACTAAATCGATGTTGATGGACAAATTTGAATATTAAACAAAGTGATTTTGAATGATTTACGTTTGAAAATAGCCGGGAAAACCTATTGTTGTTTTTAAGAGGAAAAAATTACGATGGGAAGGGCTTGCGAAACAAGAATTCATGGCGGGTTCATGCTATGCGCCAGTTTTTTTTTTGTATATTCACAAACGTGATCAACAAACAAGACATGTTCGTCGTCGACATCATTATTCGTAGACAATTCAATTTGGTTTGTCAGTGAATTTCGTTGAACTTTGCCTTTCCCGCCATGTAAAGAAATCAATAACTAATCTCATACAAAATGGAATGATTAATAAGGGAATAAATGTGTGCTCGAGGGGTTTTTGTCACTCGTTTAATACCGCTTAGGCCAAAAATAAAAGTCTCCGGTTTCTGGTATGGAGCTTGCCCCAAAAGTGGTGCGGCGACGCGGCTTTTTTTTTTTTTTTACCTTTTTTTTTTTTTTTTTGGCTTCAAATGTCGGCTGATGACTGCAAATGGTGCCCGACTAAACTTAGTGCAAATATATGGGAGTCCAGAGAGGCCACATAAATCTTATTCTCGATCATAATCCCATCTAAAAACACGTTAAAATTGTGCAGCAGCAGAATTCCAGTCAAACCAGTGAGTTTGGCGGTCTTGAAACATCATTTTGTATTGAAAAAAAAAAATTCATTTTGCCGACGCGCATGGCTACGGCGACGCGCGCGCATACCAGAAACCGGAGACTTTTTTTTTGGCCTTATAGTCTGGGTGCTGATAATTACCCGAGCCGTAGGCGAGGGTAATTATCAGCACCAAGAACCTAAGCGGTATTAAACAGAGTGATAAATACCGACCGAGCACATATTTATTCCCATTCATAAATACCTTATCCGTAAAAAAATATCAAATAATTCGTTCAAAAAATCCCTGGCGAGTAAGATGTAAACAACCCATTTATGGAGATTGACGCGCGCGTAGCATGTTCTGCGCGATGTCACGCAGAACGCACCTGGGGCGTTGCGTTTTGAATTTAGAACTACTAGTGCAGGGCCAGTCGAAAATGTGCGTGTTCGGAAGGGGCAGTTGAGAACTGCAGCTCGTGCAAATAACGCACATTATTCAATGGTGTGAACGCACACTCGCAAGTTAAACGCACAAAATGTCGTCACCCCCGGCACTGATATTTACCCCTACTGGACAATATGGTATCGCCCTTCAACTGTTGGGCGTAGTTGTAGGGCGATACCATATTCTATTCGAGTTGCTCAGTCGACCGCCTACATACAGTACAGTGATGGTTGCTCAGTTGACTACAAAATGCATGTGCCCGTACATGCCACTCACGTATTTTATGTAAGTACGAAGACATGGTGTGCAGTGCTATCCTATCGCCCTACAATGTGCCCGTCCGTTTTGCATTGTTTGCGTCATATTGAGCACGCGCGCTCTTGCTTTTACATGACGTAAACAATTGAAAAGAACATCATTGCGCGGAGTTCTAGGCTATATTCTGGCGCGTTTGCCTCAGACAAAAATTCTGTCTCGCTTGTAGTGTTGCGCATGCCTACGTGAGGATTGTGAACGTTCAACCAATGAAACGGTAAGAGGCACTGGATTTTAGGAGTCCACATTTTATTGTGACACTGGAAAAGTGTTTAAGACCGCTAGCCATGTCTTTATCATCCGTTTAGGACCGGCACGTGACGGGCTCTCGACCAATAGGAATAGCTAAACTGTCCGAGGTATTTATGAATGACTATTAATAAATACCCTGGAGAGTTGATGGTTTCTGATTGGTCGAGACTCGATCACTTGGCCGGGCATTAACGGCGATAATGGACCGGCTTCAAAGAGCAAGCGAATAAATGGCCCCTGAACCAGCATTGATCCAGCCCCGTTCAGCCCCATGCAAGTCAATGATTGGTCAAAATATAGTAACAGTCCTGCGGTAGCTTGTAACAATAGAACACTGCACATGCGCTCAACCCCCATCGCGTGAGACTGACGCGCGCGTACGCAACGCAGTTGCTAGGGATGCGTGCGTACGCGCACGTAAGGAAGTTTTGAAACGACATCGTACAGCAGTGCAGTATATACTGAGGATGTTTACGACGAAAGCGTAGATCTACGATTTATTTTCTTTGAACACTTCACCCACCGACATATTTACCTTTCCTGAACCAAGCATCTTTGTAATTCCGGACACAAGGAATGTGTAAACGAGATTTCAGCTTCCTCCATCAGGTAAAGATATGAAAACAGTGTTGTAATTTGTTTCGCTATGGCAGCAGTTTCTGTTGAGTTTACGTCGTTATAGCTGTTAAGCTTAAATATGGCCCATGAACATGAACACAAAAAGTCTGGAAATATCGCCGAAAGAAAGTCACAAAATTGGAGCATTTTAACTGTTTATTTCGTTAAAAAGGTATTTATTAATGGGAATAACAGTGTGAGGATCCGGTCTTCACTGCGTGATAATGACCGGGTGTGGGGGTGACCGCTGTTAATGGACTTCGTCTCGGTCCATTAACAGCGGTCACCCCACACCCGGTCATTATCACGCAGTGAAGACCGGCTCCTCACACTGTTATTCCCTTAGTAAAACAGAAATTGAAAAACACAAGTCGAGGGGAAACTCGAAATAGCACGAAGAATGCATTTAGTTAAAGTGATCATCCGCTTTCCGCATTTCCGTGAATTATCAGGGAAATTCCAACTGAGACGACTTTCCAATAAAATAATCGAAATCTGAATCGACGAAGTAGGGACTGGAGACTACTAGCACACTGGCTATAGAAGGTGCGAGTCCATGCCATTGTACTGCTGTTTCGTCAGATGTGCGCGCAGGATCATTGTGGGGATATGAAGGACACACGGGTCCTCCACCCCAAGTTCATCAACATTAATTCATATTATAACCAAATTATGTAGCCCCTATCAATTATTGAAGTATTGAATGGGATGTGGGTGTGGAGTTGGCGTATGCGCTAAATCAACCGAACACAATGATGACGTCACAAGTCACATTTGCCCTATACCAAAGGAACTTGGGCCGGATTTTGTGAACTTGGGAAATTTATTCACGAAGTATACCCCAATCAAAATGTCGGGTCTTCGGTCATTCGCCCGTTGTTGCATCATAAACGTATGGACAGGAAAAAAACTAGACAAAGCAACAAAGGCTGTGGCCACGCGCTCTGTATTATGCTACGCGATACATACAAGCCCGGCTGTTGTTTTATTACAAAACACTGCATTCGAATTGACCAATCAAATACTTAGTCCTGATTTGGGAATGAAATGACGTCACGATTTAGTAAAGTCGACTCCGATTGGCTGAGGCGCGAGATCGCATAAATTTGCGTGTTTGATATATCAGACGTTAGGCAGGGGACTGGGCTCTGTGGATAACGGGTGATACTCAGACTACCAGAAGTGATGGTTAGTTAAGGAATATTTTGGAAGCATTCTTGTTTGAAATAACAATTCTTTTATTGGCGCTGCCTTTATATAAAACTAAAAAATCTGCAAATTCCTTAAACAATATTGTCTAAAGTAAAATTTCGGGACATGATTGGTGTACAATGATTCATTTTTACTACAAACATTAAAAGTAGAAATTGGTTGGCATGTAAATTTAGTTCTTTTTGTAGATATTCTACAAGCATGGTAGTTTTTTCAAATTAAATATGAAATTATAGTTGTTCAAGATTTTGAAGAAAAGGAAACTAATCAACATCAGGTTGTTAAAAACCTACTCATGTTATTCGACCACGCCCTCTATATTACCTCGCATGAAGGTTCTTTATGTGACTACGAGTGTTGCTTTCAAAGCTCACTCATATCTGAAAGAGCGGAGTCGGAATTACTCTTTATTTATTCAATTTCTTTACCCAGGGTATGCCCAAACAGTTTAAAAACTAGTTTCCATTTGGGCCCTGCATACATTAAACATTACAAATTATTCAATAACGTTAAGTAAAGTTAAACTTTTAAGGACAAGTGCATATGGTTTATATACAATGAAAAAATAACAAATAGATTACAAGTACAATATTTCAGAAATCTTACAGAAATAAAGCTATATGCACCACACTAGTTCATTTTAAACATTCCAGTACAATTAAGACATGATTTACTGATCACGGGATGGGCGAAAACCCCACACAAACCCTTTGGGGAAAAAAAACACGGGGAAATTCCCAATCCGGCTCCAAATTTATAAAGTCAAGTTGGCAACCAAGTGTATAACTCCGTAGATCAGCGCATTTTGTACATGTGTGGTTTTTATTGGCAGTAATATCACTTACTGACGGCTTTGCTTAGTTGATTTGAATGTACGTAAGCAATCCATAGTTCTCAGTTGTTCATGTAAATTATTCCATATAATTATTTGCACCACTCACAGCGAAACTTTTGGCATAGCATTCTTTTTGGCGAAATGGACTTTCAATGCCTTATAGTTGATTGTCTTGTTTCACGAATCTGTGTGAGTGGTGTGAAAAGATTCATGGGCAAAGCTTTCCAACTACATTGTGTTTGTGGGCCATCAACAAGTGGTCACTTATTAGAACTGGTAAAACACCATGCCATAGTCTTTTGGGAGCTGAAAATGAGATTGTAGTTTGTGGGTTCAGTAACCCAGGTTGGGTTGCGTCATTTGAAACAAATTAAGGTCAGATGTAATTGGGTCCCAATTTACACAATCATCATTTTCCGAAACATCATACAATAGTTTTTTTACATTCAAAGGAGGCTTTATCCGACTTTATCTATAAATTCAACACGGCTTGAAGGTAGTCTAAAATAGAACTGATAAGAGCAGACTGCCTTTGTTTATAAATGATTTCAACCCATATGCATTCGATATCATCTGTTTGGAGATCCTCACGACGAATGAAAATCAAACTGTTTCGGATATACATGGCAACCTTACCACCATGCCGGTTCCTGTCTTTCCTCACAATGGAGTTATTGGGTAGGTGATCTCATTCTCATTGTCGGCGATTGAACCATCGCAAAACGTATCATAATAAACATATGATATTAAACGTGTTTCTGTACATTAATATTTAGTTTGAAAATGTATTTATGATATACATGTATACTTCTTCCATTAAGATGAGCGAATGAAAAACCCTCAGAGCTTTGATTGTAGGTAAAACTCTCTGTGTTAAGTTTTACATCCTTGTTCTGTGGATTGATCATCTCTCTGACTGTTTACAGGTTCAGCGCCTGAAATTTGACCCCATGTGGCGCGCTTCCGGACCCCTCGAATAAGAAAAGTAAAGTAGCGTGTAAAGGTCAGAGTTTTTACAATTATTTTTGGTACAAAATCTCACTCGGAAAAGGCCTTTTAAAACTGTTACAATCTTCTCAATTTATGAAAACTGAAAAATCGGCATGACGTGAAAGAGAAATATCGTGCCAAAATAAAATTTAGAAAATCTGAAATGCATGCAGACCAGTTGAACGTGGCACACTCGTACAAAGATGACATTTAATGAAATAATTTTGTGGCGGTCATTGGGTGAAAACTGAAATTTAAAAAGGAGAATAAAATGTCTTTTGAGACACCCAATTTTTTTAATAATCTTGAAGGACTAATTCTCCTTTACAAACAAATCTAAAATGACCGTTGATAAGAACTGTATTAAAGCCAACCCGACATTTTCGTTCTCAAGCAAGTCAGTATACGCGATGTGAAAATAAGCGTGAATAAACAAGGAGACCTGGGTACGAAAATGCCGGATGTGAAAGGTCGTGAGCAAAACTCGTTCGAGTATACCCATCTCCAACTGATTTCTCATCTTTTTTCTTGAGGAATGCCAAGATAAAATGCCAACATGAATGTTTCTTGGGGTGATTACGGTTAGAAATCAATCCGTCAAAAGTTATGGCTAGAGCAAGGGCAACCCCGTGCGTACTTTCAGGCTCTATTGTTCCATTCCTGGTCTCAATAGATAGTGAACATACGCATTCAAATCGTGGACCTTGAACAACAGAGGGTCCACGATTGACAAAAGGTCCACGATTGAGATTCGTGTACAAAACCAATGAGAGTTGGACAATTGAGGTTGACAACCGGTACTGTAGATAAAATCAGCGACTTTTGTTAATCACTGACTCATTACAATTTTTTTCAAAAGCATTTATCAATTTATATGGAGATTTGTGGATGATGGGTATTATACCTGTAGACTTTAAGTGATGGATGTAAGGGTGCATGGTGAGATTTAGACACGTTTTTAGACGTTTCAATATCTTGAAAGATAAAAAATAACACAAACTGATTTAAATTTTAATAAATCTGATTTAAATCAAATAAAGCCGATTCTTTTTATTTTTTTAAAGAAATCAAAAAAATCGCCAACCCTGATCACTCCTGAATGACTTACGGTGCCATTTCTCCTAGAGCCATTTCTCCTACGGTAAAACTCAGGCTGCCGAGCATTGACGGGCCGGGGTCCTGGGTGTCTGGAGCTGTGTCTTGCTGGCAATCTCCAATGCGACACCTGAAAGATGAAACAGTTTTAATAATTGTACCTCGTAACAATCAAGCACGTTATCTGTATCTGTTTCTGTATGGTTACGTTGCAGAAACCTATTCAGGCATTATCGCAACGGAGTATATACTCAAGGCACTGGAGGTTATGTCTATTATTAGATGAATGAAGTACATGAGAAATATGAGACCCATTATATAGCACCTTATAAGGGTGTACAAGGTGCTGCGGCCACTGCCAGGACACCGGGGCAAACCCCTTCTCTTTGCGACAAGTGTTACTGGGTTCTTCAACGTGAATTATACAACACACGGAAACTACGGCTTTAAGAATGGTTAAGTGCCTTGCTTAAGGGCAAAAGTGTCCGCTGGCGGGCTCGAACCCACGTAACTGTTGCCTCTGAAACACCAGAACATGAGTCCGATACTCTTAACCGCTAGGCCGTGACACTCCACTGGTCAGCTAGTCTGAGTTTGAAGCATGTAGCTAAAGAGAGCTCCATGCTTGAAGACTGGACTTAGATTAATAGCATATTAAATTATGTGCATCGATTTGCCTCTCTATGCTGTAATATCAGGGTTGATACATGAGCAAAAGTTCTTCTTTATGATGTTCATTTCTGGGGGCAAATCTTGTCTTTTCGGACTATGGGAGGCTTGAAAAAACACCTTGTCCATGGAAGTATCCAAAAGTTACCCGCACAAGTACTGCAACTCAAACCGCTGAGAAATAAAAATGGTGAAATCATAAAGTTGCTTGAAACAAGTGCGAGTGCACAGGAAGCTCTGGCCATCTTGCATGAAAGTCTTACATGTGTGTTTTTCCTGGAAGGGGATGAGGTTTTCTGTTTGCTTGCAATTGGCCAAAGTCTGAGCAAATTTGTGGCAATGGGCATCAAGGGCGGATCCAGGGGGGGGGCCAAAGGGGGCCATGGCCCCCCCCCCAAAACGAAACCAATTTTTTTTTTTTTTTAATGTGACATCGCAATAAAGGCAGGCAATGAGTACACCACCATCTTTTCCTCAAAAAAAATTGGTTAAAGTGGTCAGAAATTGCCTCAGATCGCACCACAGAGCATCTAGAATCCAAAAAATTTTCGGGGCCCTAGCGGGCCCCGAACCCCACGCCGTAATTTTTTAGACCCACTTTTTAGGGGGACCAAATTTTTTTTTGGCCCCCCCCCAAAATTGTGTTCTGGATCCGCCCTTGATGGGCATGTCTACGATCAGAAAGAGTTTCGATTCCACACTCATTAACTGCATCTTTATATGAAACATAATTTTTGCCTAACATGATTTTGCATGCTTTCTTTTGCACTTTCTCTAAAGTATGGACTTGAGCTTTAGTGAGAGAGGAATTCCACTCCGATATGGCTATGAGTGATGTTCTGGCTTCAGTTTGGGGTGTATAGTATTTTCATAATTCTCTGGCATTAAGTTGTTGGGAAATTCCATTTCTAGTTCGAAAAACACGTCAGTGGGCGGTGATGTATTTCTATCTTTAAATTATGGCCGAAAGTTGACTTAAAATTTGCTACCTGGAATATAATAATTTTGAATAGCGCCATCATCGCGGCATCGGGGCCACAAATCTAGAGATTCTTAAAGTTTTTCAACACAGTTTGGAAATCAGGACCTTTTGTGGTTCCCGCCTCCTTCTTCTCCAATCTGCTATACTCGACGGTAACTGTCGCCTCCATCACCTGAAAAGGCAAAGCAGGGAGAGTTAAACAAAACATGATTACCAACCAAGAATGTTCATGTTGGGTCAATTTCTACATCAATAAATTTTTAAAAGTCACCAATTTCCGCCAAGATAATGTAGATCATCATAGAGGAGAGACATCATTCAAGAACAAGTGAACATGACATCTTTACACTCGTTTGTGATCATAGATTTTCTTCTCTCCTAACGAATTTTCAATTTGTATGTTATGTTTGAACGGGGGCTTTGACGTTGTGTACAAAATAATAACCCGACCTGCGAGAGTCGAATTATTGTCCTGCTGCCAATTTTTCGAATTGCAGTAGTGAAGAAAATTAAATACTACTACTCTACTGCTGCACTTGACCATCGCAGTGTCCTCCAACCTCCTCCGTCAAGGGCAAGGGACAGCTGCAAAGCATCCGCAACCTGCTTAAGCCAGGTAAGCCGGGGAAAATTAAATAGATAACTTAAATGACAGTGGGCTGGTTTTTTTCCAGTGTCTCATTCAAAAGTGAAAAACGTTGCTTAAAAGCAAAAAAGAAAAAAACAAACAATCTATTTACAACGCATCTTTAAAAGTCGTGTTCTATTATTAAGCTCTGTTTGTCTATAAATATACATCAGGCTTTTTACCTCATAAAAGGTTGAACTCACTAGTACCACAATGAATCATCTTAGATATTGTGGTACGCGAATTAAGGGTTCTCTCCGGAAAAAAAAAATAACTTGAACGTTATTCGCTCTTTGCACGCTCGTGACGCTCCGCCATAAGCATTATCAGGCAACTTACACAATGAATATAGCCGATTCTATGGTGTACTATTAAGGACACAATACGCGGCTTGGTGTCTGTCACTAGGCGTGGTGTGTGTGTCTCTACAGGGCGTGATGTCTGTCCGAGTTACGGGGGGTACGTGGTGTGTATCTCTACGCAGCGTGATATGCTGTCCTTCACGCCGACATCAAGCCGCGTAGAGACACACCACGCCGCTTAAGGTCAGACATCAAGCCTCGTAGCGACACATCACGCCGCGTAGGGACAGACATCACGCCGCGTAAGGACAGACATCACGCCGCGTAGAGACCAAGGGCGGATCCAGAACACAATATTTTTGGGGAGGGGCCAAAAAAAAAATTTGGTCCCCCAAAAGTGTGTCCACAAAAAATACGGCGTGGGGTTCGGGGCCCGCTTAAGGGCCCCGAAATAATTGGATTCTAGATGCACTGTGGTGCGAGCTGAGGCAATCTCTGACCACTTTAACCAATGTTTTTTTGAAGAAACGGATGGAGGTGTACTCATTGCCTGCCTTTATTGCGCAGTCACAAAAAAAGAAGAAGTTGATTCGTTTTTTTTTGGGGGGGGGGCATGGCCCTCTTTGCCCTTGGTAGAGACACATGTCATCACGCCGCGTAGAAACAGATATCACGCCGCGTATAGTGGCCTTAATATTATACCATACGAACGTCTGGACTTACAAAATTTAAAGTAGTACATATCCCCACCTACCTTGTGAATACTTTTTCTCAGATCCTCGTAGAGTTCAGATGACAGTAATGTGTGCAGAGCACTCTTTACCCCGTCGGCAACAGAATCGAGTAGTTCCCGCTGCTGTGCCTCCGTCGACAAGCCAAGATGGGGAATATGGGCCAACTTGTTGCGAATACGATACATCTTAAAAAACAATCAAGGTGATTGTGTACGGTTACGGGCCTCGTTGTATTATAATAGAGCAACTATCCTCTTTAGGCTTTTGGACTCACACAAAAAGTACTAAATTTAAAACCAGTGAAATGAATATCGGATTTTGAGGACAGCTTTTGTAGTCGATAGAAAGAATATTTAAATCAAGTAAGCTTCAACAATAGCTGCAAAGCAACTGATTGACTTACCTTTAAGAATAGCCATCATCATCATAGTCAACCTTTCAAAACCGACCACGAGGCGCGCTCTCGACCAATAGAAATGGATAAATTAAAGCAAACAATAATTTAACTTTAATATACCTCACGTATTTTTGCCAGGCGGATCTGTGGTTCCTCTCCGGTTTCGAACACCTTGCATCTTTTAAGAAGTTGTAGAATGCCATTACTATCCAGACATTCTAGGATGTTCTGAATGTGGAATAGGTCTCGTGATCGAGGCTTGTTGTACAGGAACACAGAAGCGAGTTTGATATACCCACCTAGCATGTAAAGCTTGTGGACATCATCCGTGTGCTTGTTACTCGGGTCTGCTTTATGTTTCTTTATGTTACCTTCGTATGGCCGTGGGCGTCCGACCCAATACTCCTGCTTACTGATTTCTTTTTTTCCAGAGTTCGCCTCTGCGACACGAGCATCCGCTGTCGGTCTCCTGATCAGGGGAGTCGTCGGAGATTTGCGAGTCAACCACACCTTTCATTTTCTCATGAAGATCCCTCATTTTCTCGTCAATTTTATAATGCTTTTCGAGAGACGTCGTGGCCAGGTGGAGAATTTGCAGAGCTTTTATCACATACTCCTTGACTTCAATTCGCACAGAGGCATCCGCAGAGAACCTCTCCTACAACAACAGTAACAAGCGAAAACAAACAAATTCTCTAAACGTCTTGAATTAAAAAAAACAATAAAATATTTGTTTGGAAACTTTGGACCTGAAGCATAGACCATTCGAAAAGCGGGATCCTCATTTTTCCTTAATTTCTTTCTTTTCATGAATCTGCAGACGTAAAGCGGATGAGGAAAATCCAAAGGATCGATTAAAAATCGTCTTAACTCTTCTGATAATTAAAACAAAACAAATATCTTTGCCTCTAAACAGAATCCACAAATCATTCTTTTTTTGGGGGGGGGGCTCTTACCAATGTCACGTATAATTTAAAATCATGTCAATACTGCATGACAGCATTTTAACACTGTGATTAGTCAAAAGAACATCATTTTTTTGGCCATGGAATGTTTAAACTAACCTACCTGTTTGATTCTTTGTTCACCTTGGTAAATTTTTGCAGCTTGATCTTCAGGCCGAGGCATTTTGCTGCCGTCTATCTTCTCTAATTCTAATTCATCAGGCAGCTTCTTTTCTTTAAGATAATCGACCAGGAAGATTTTATGGAGACCGGTTTTGGTGCTGCTTTCGAGGGCAGTGTAAAGCTCACGCACTTTGTCTGCGTCTTCGAGAAAGCAATCCGTCAGGATCACCACCGCACACCAACTTCGTTTGATGAGCTCCGTTAATAACCTGGATTATCCTGATTTATGCGACCTGTATATACTCCCTACCCTGAAGCATAAAAGAGATGTCAATGATTGTATGTTTCTATATAAACATTTCCATAACTGTTATAATATTACAGATGCCAACCCATACAAGTTACACGCTCCAGCACGACGGACAAGGCATGCACACGAACACATCTTCCATGTCCCATGGAGTCGCGTTGAAGTGACAAAGCGTGGATTTGTTTCTAGGATCTCTACCACCTACAATGGGCTCCATGGGAAATGCGATGTGTTCGGTGCACCGTCTCTTCATTCTTTTCGTAGACAGGTGTCCCGTGCTCTTTCAAGTGGTTAATGAATGAATGTTTTACTTTTTTAATGCATTGTTGCTTTCATTTTTAACTCACTTGAATGAATTGTCATCGATTACTTCAAATATATGTATTACCATCCGTTTTTTGCAACTCCTTTTAATATTTTTATACCGTCATCACTTCTCTCCAAATTTATTTTCTTTCATGTGATTTGTTTTTATTATTTTTATTTCTGTAACAAAACTCTTGCTATCCTGTTTTTTCTTAGATAGTGTATTTTTTTTCTTACTTTTTTGCTCTGTTTTCCTTTGGTCAGTTTTGTTCTGTTCTGCTTGGTTTGGATTTTTGTTTTGTTTTGTTCTGTCTTGCTCCGTTTGTTTTTGTTTTACTTTGTTTTCCTTGTTTTGTCTTGTTTTTGTTTTTGTTTTCTTACGTTTGTTGTTTTGTTTTACTCTCCTTTTTTCTCTTCTTGTTGTTATTTTGTTTTGTTTGTTTTGTTGTTGTCTTTGTGTTTGTCTCAAGTATATGTGCGTTGTGTCTTCTGGTTTTTTTTTTTATCCATTACTTTTTAGCATTTTATATATCTATATATGCATATCCAATGAAATCATCTCCTATCACATAATTCACAGTGCTCGTTTCATCCCTATATACATATAATTTGTTTTTAGTTTGTTTTTATATATCATCAATATATATTTTTTATAATGATTCTTTTTGATCATATTTGTGTATATATATATATATATATTTTTTTTTTTTTTTAATACTTGTATAATATTTTTTATCCAGTCCTGTAATTGGCGGTTTGTTCTGCTGTTGGATGTGGATAAATTTAAATAAAATTAAATAAAAATTAAATAATACTCTTCTGACGATACTGCCCTAACTTCGAATCGTCGTAGCATTGGACTGTCAAATTGTGATTGGTTACTAGAGCTTCTCGCAGCATCTTCGCTTTCATGCTTTCGTCATGTTTTTCATCGTGGTAAAGCAACGCTACATCATTTTTGTCAGCCATCGCCATGGTGATGTCATAACCGTATGGTATCGAAAACCAAAGTGGTAAAATATGTCTCCCGCTGTGGTATTGTATACGGAAATATGCTACGGTGGCTCAGACCGGAAATACACACGTTAATTGTGATTGTTTTCATGTTATCGCAAAGCTTTCAGTACACTGCCATTTTGTTTCCTGCCATCGCACATTTCAAGACATAGCGAACACTTTTACTTGATCCCATTTTCTTCTCTCAGAACTGCAATTTTTACGTGAGAAAAAAAAACTCAATGTCGTAAAATAAATGACGTTTAAGTATGTTTCTTTAGATCCACCATACAATACACTGTCAAAAATTACTAACTTGCCCCTGCATGACTGTCGCGACATTTCACACAATTTCTCCGCGTGCAAAGACGCAGAGACCGTAAACCTACAGCGCCGCGTATATAGCGTAATCTTTGCCACATAAAATCTCTGATTCCACCATCAATAGGTGTGCACACTAGGTTCGGTTTTTAAGTCATGCAAATGTTTCCGCCTCCCAACCATTTTTTGATTAAAAAATTAAAAAACATCATAGGCTAAAGGTGTTTTTTTTAAGGGATACAAAACGCGTATAAACGAAATGATGTTAATTGGAAAGAGCATTTCAAATTAGGATATAAACGTCGACACAACCACCTTTAAAGACTGGGCGTTTGTTGTTGTTTGGGGTGGGTGTTTTTTGGGGTTATTCATGCGAGAACGAATTTCGAGGGTAAAATTCCAGCTGTAGAGTGCTAATTTTGGAATTCGCCTGCTGCACAGTGCATCGCATTCTGAAAATGTGTATATGCCACAAAATGTCGGCTGCGTCTGATGTAAACAATCGCGTTTTCTTTGGCTTTTGTTTTCTCGGGAATGGTTAAGACATTAGGTTGGTTTCCTTTAAACCAGACCTTTGAAAAAGGATAAGTAAACAATCCGAAACATGAAATTTTAGGGGATTTCAGGCCATAATGCCCCTTTAAGTGATGTTGTTGAATTAAAATTGTTTTTAGAATCACAAACAACAGTCAAATTATATACCAGAGACTTTGTAACTTGCATTTGGAAGTAATCGTGTCTGCACTGTACTGACTGGAAAACCTCGTGTGAGGTCTGCATATTGTGTTCGGGTAGTGTATAACGCAGATACGTACCATTCAATTCATGCGAATGATTTGTGTATTGATTTTTCTTTTTGTTAAATTTTGGACCCGTGTGTCCTTCACATCCCCACATGACCCTACATAGCAACTGACAAAACAGCAGTCAGTAGTTGCCATGGCACCGACTCGCAACTATTGTTGTCTCCGGTGAGCTATAGACTCTCTCTCAGTGTATGCCGTCTCAATTATTTCCAATCCGACTAGACTAGTTCCCAGTCCTTCCATCGTCGACTCAGACTTTGAATATCATTGGTTGGCGGAAACGTATACCAGAAAAAAAATGTTGGTGTTCTAAAATTAGTAAATTAATAATGTTGATGGTCTTCATCTGGGAATTTCCATTTTCCGCGCAATATTGGCCCCACGGCTAGCACAGCCATTTACTGACTGTTGGTTTGTGCACAGTCGGGACAGCGGGTGCATAATTTTGGAAACCTGAATTCTCAGTGAGTTCAGGTTTTGCTAGAGGCATTTATAGGCAAAAGTTTTCTAGGGTGCATACAGTGATTTATCTTGAAAAACACATCTTGTGCAACTTGCTACTCCTCTGAAATGTATGGAAACTGTTTGACATCCCTTTTTGGTTAATTTCATTGAAAAGTGCACTTCTTTAGTTCCATGCTTTTTAAGTTCTGACGATTGAGGGCGCTGTTGCTGTAATATCATTTCAAGAAGACACTGTTCAGTTTAGGGGTTTTTTTTGTTCAAATAGCTATTCAAAAATTTGCTCATTGAAAAAAATTTAGAAGGGGTTGCTCATCGGCTTACTGTCATTTTTTACACGACAACGAATCACCAAAGAAAAGGAAATTCATGACAGCAAAATATCCAAAATTCTAGCAACAGTTTTTTTCTGAAATAGCTGTAACATTGAGGTTTCTGCCCAGAATGACATCACGATGCTCATTAACAAGTACATTTTCATTAGCATAAAAAACCAAAAAAATTAAGCACGCAATTTAGTCACTCGATTTTCTATGTGACAAACATGGTAGGTTTTCAAATTCGTTATAAAAGTACAGATGCTCATCATTTTAATCGTTATAAAAGTACAATAAATTGCTTATGATCCTCAAGCAATATACTTTGTAAAATAAATTTCAGGAGCTCATTTATTTACAATGATTTACTTTTTACTAAAAATGTAAAAATAGATAATGGTAAGCACGTAAATTTAGTTACTTTTTCTGTATATGTAGAGCTCTATATTTACAAGCATGGTAGTTTTTCAAATTAAGCATAAAAGTAAAAATTGTTCAAGATTTGATTTGCCTGAAAATATGCAAATTGTTCTAAGGGCATTATTAGTACTGGTACATTTGCATTGTTGACGCCAGAGATGTGAATTACGTTTTTAACTACCAACCTAACCTAAGGGATTTCCGGTTAATTAAGTTAAAATATGCATTCATTTGATGGGCCAGTCCATAAAATAATCCACCCTATGGTGTGTTGGGCCAATCACAGACACGTGTCCGACACGCAACATTTGCATATGACGCGCGCGTCTGGAACATGGCTTTCTTGGGTTACTTTATTTGCAACCTCGTTTCAAATAGCATCCCAAGGTGGGAAACGCGCTTCCTGTATCCTAGTTTTGTAGTTATTTGACAAACATGGTAGGTTTTTAAATTCGTTATAAAAGTACAGATGCTCATCATTTGATTCGTTATAAAAGTACAATAAATTGCTCATGCTCCTCAAGCAATATACTTTGTAAAATAAATTTCAGGAGCTCATTTATTTACAATGATTTATTTTTTACTAAAAATGTAAAAATAGATAATTGGTAAGCACGTAAATTTAGTTACTTCTTTCTGTATATGTAGAGCTCTATTTACAAGCATGGTAGTTTTTTTCAAATTAAGTATAAAAGTAAAAATTGTTCAAGATTTGATTTGCCTGAAAATATGCAAATTGTTCTAAGGGCATTATTAGTACTGGTACATTTGCATTGTTGAAGCCAGAGATGTGAATTACGTTTTTAACTACCAACCTAACCTAAGGGATTTCCGGTTAATTAAGTTAAAATATGCATTCATTTGATGGGCCGGTCCATAAAATAATCCACCCTATGGTGTTTTGGGCCAATCACAGACACGTGTCCGACACGCAACATTTGCATATGACGCGCGCGACTGGAACATGGCTTTCTTGGGTCACTTTATTTGCAACCTCGTTTCAAATAGCATCCCTAGGTGGGAAACGCGCTTCCTGTATCCTAGTTTTGTAGTTATTTGACAAACATGGTAGGTTTTCAAATTCGTTATAAAAGTACAGATGCTCATCATTTGAATCGTTATAAAAGTACAATAAATTGCTTATGATCCTCAAGCAATATACATTGTAAAATAAATTTCAAGAGCTCAGTTATTTACAATGATTTACTTTTTACTAAAAATGTAAAAATAGATGATTGGTAAGCACGTAAATTTAGTTACTTTTTTCTGTATATGTAGAGCTCTATTTACAAGCATGGTAGTTTTTCAAATAAAGTATGAAAGTTAAAATTGTTCAAGATTTGATTTGCCTGAAAATATGCAAATTGTTCTAAGGGCGCAATTAGTACTGGTACATTTGCATTGTTGAAGCCAGAAATGTGAATAACGTTTTAAACTACCAACCTAACCTAAGGGATTTCCGGTTAATTAAGTTAAAATATGCATTCATTTGATGGGCCGATCCTTAAAATTATCCACCCTATGGTGTTTTGGACCAATCACAGGCACGGTGTCCGACACGCAACGTTGGCATATGACGCGCGCGTCTGGAACATGGCTTTCTTGCATGGGTTACTATATTTTACTTTATGTTTTCGAAACCCACTCTAGCTATATTATGGTGTGTCTATATCGCGAAAAGTCGTTAACAACTCCTTATATGGAGATTGGCGCGCGCATCGTACTGCGCGATGTTGCGCAGAACGCAGCTGTGCTGGTGCACATGTAGTGTGAATTTAGAACTATGAAGTACGGACTTATATTATCATTGGTAGTATTGCGCATGACTAACCGAGGATTGTGAACGTTCAACCAATAAAGGGTAAAAGGCACCGGCTTTCATATAGGAGTCCAAAATTCATGCGACACTGGAAAAGTGTTTAAGACCTGCCAGCCTGTTTTTATCGACCATTCATAAATACCTCAGACAGTTTAGCCATTCCTATTGGTCGAGAGCCCGTCACGTGGCCGGTATTAAACGGATGATAAAGACATGGCTAGCTGGTCTTAAACACTTTTCCAGTGTCACAATAAAATGTGGACTCCTAAAAATCCAGTGCCTCTTATCGTTTCATTGGTTGAACGTTCACAATCCTCACGTAGGCATGCGCAACACTACCAGGGAGTTAGAATTTTATAGTTCTAAATTCAAAACGCAACGCGCCAGGTGCGTTCTGCGCGACATCGCGTAGAACATGATACGCGCGCGTCAATCTCCATAAAAGGGTTGTTTTCATCTTACTCGCCAGCTGAACACTCCATTATTTTGCAGGAGGGATGTTTCAAAAAGCATAAAGTGAATTTGTTGAACAAAATCGGGATGTTTTGAACGAATTATATGATTTTTTTTTACCGAAAAGGTATTTATGAATGGGAATAAATATGTACTCCGTCGGTATTTATCACTCTGTTTAAGACCACTTAGAGTCTGGGTGCTGATAATTACCCTCGCCTCCGGCTCGGGTAATTATCAGCACCCCGACTCTAAGTGGTATTAAACAGAGTGATAAAAACCTCCGGAGCACACATTTATTCCCTTATTTAAAACCGGTCACGTGACGGGCTCTCGACTATAAGGAATGGGTGAACTGTCTTATATATTTTTGAATGTGAATTGTAACATCACTCCTAAAAAACCTCCCACTGCAATAATGCATATGGGATAGACTGCAACATTTTAACTTTGAAAATAAAAGTCATGTTTTCGGTCCTCCTCACGCGGCGACGACTTGATGCCGTCTGTAACCCACAACACACACCAGAGATGGGTTTGCGTTACCAGAACAAAACATGAGATATAAATGTAACAGACAAATAAAAATATAAGAAATCCGATTCGTTTGGGAAAAGAAAACTCGCGTACGGGTCCATATAAACCCCGATCAATTACTTCGGATGACTGTCACCATTGGTCCCAGCAACTCCGTCTCACATGTTGAGACCCGCGAGTCTTGTAAGAACATCGTTGAAGGCTCCTTCATCTGGACTGTCCCGCTGTCTTCCTTCATTGGTTACTCTGACCGTGGTATGCTGATCCCTCACCTAATTATTAATTAAGAAGGGTAAAACAAACTTGCTCATTCCAAATGTGACTGATAAAGTTGTTAAGTTAATCACTTTGGATAGAAACATTTCTTCTTCTTTTTACAGAGGCTGAAACATTAATCTGGATTGTTTTTTATATAGCCTATTGTACTCTGTAAAGGTTCGAATTCGTCGACTTATATTTGTAGGATGTTTTGGAAACATGTTAGTTTGGGGATTAGGGTTAGGGTTAAGATAAAATAATATGCGTATATAAGCAAATAAACAAAATACATCATTTTGCTCCAATGTTCCTTTTTCAGAGCTGAAAAAAATGATTTTGACGTAAAGTTTTACAAACTTGGGAGAATTTTATAAAATTTCATTATAGCATTGTTATTCCAAACACTACATTTTAAGTCGTTCAGTATGTTTAGGTTATACGGAAACAATCAAGGCACGTGTTGTGCATATAGTTTTACAAATTGGCATGACTGATCTTTGGCTGAGGCAGTTTTCGCAGTAACGTGATTGATGTCGAGTTTTCACCTCTCTGATTAGTTGAAGTAGTGACTCCCACTTCGGTAAAGTGAGTAAGCCATAGCAACCTCCCACCACCTTCTCGACAACATCAGCAAGAAATTTCTCCTGCTGTTCAGCAGTCAGTTCCACTGGAATATGGGCCACCTTGTTGCGAGCGTCGCGTAGCTTAAAGGGAAAATACAACATTTGCAAACATAAAAAAAAATAACTACCAAAAAAAAACTGGCTTTTTTCAAATACTGGCCCCAGTTGACCACCGCACTTGTTTGCAATCGATTACACACCTATCAACGGGTACAAGCCAGCTAGACTGGTTCCCTGACCTTACAATTCCCCAATATATGTAAACTTCTCTGTTTCTTCTTAAATGGAGTCAGGGAACCAGACTGCAGGAAAATGATTGTTTTTCTTGGTTTTTATAGCATTTTCGAACCCAAAACTTGAAAAGTCAGTGTAACTATATTTGCTATATATTTCCAACCCCCCAATTCCATCCATTTCTGAAAATTACAGCAAAAGCAAATCATGTATATTCCCTTTAATGAATTGAAGAAGAAAATAAAAACTTAAGTAGGAGATAGTGCTGACCCTCCCTATACCTAAACAAACAATACGTTTGACATTTTCCTCAAAAAGTTGCTGCTGTTTGCACTTGTATACTCTTTTTCTTTTTGTTTGTTTCTGTTGTTATTGTGGAGCGAATACATGCTGAAAATGGAACCTATGAAATGTACCATTATGTTGAATATGTTCTATATATTGCCATTTCTATATAAGTCGTTTAAATTTTATGTTAATATTTTCCATATCCATGATCAAACAGTGATACAAGTATAGACACTGATTTACTTCAGTTTTGCTTGTGCTACAACATCATCCTTGCCACAATCGGGAAAGTTTTTCTTTGTTTATTCTCTGTTCTGCGGCTTTCTTTGTAGAAAAATACACAAATTATGACAGTCTGCCAATGAACGATAATGCAACAAGGATTGTTTTTCAAAGAGCTTCCGCAAGTTTCGTCATGTCGTTTGTACAAACAGCGTGCCTATCACATCAGCTGTTACTACAGCAACACTCTGCCTTGATTGGCGGGAAATATTACGGACATGTTCGGACACTTCAATTGAATTGAATATGTGGCACAAAATCCATGTAAGAGTAAAATTCATGTCTCTAGAAGATCAATCGTTTATCTTACTGTTTCATCTTCAGTCACAAAGGTTGCAGACCAATAAACAAACTGCCATATGCCCCGGTACCCCCACTTCCAAACTTCAGGAAAAATACAATATGTTTGAGACACACAATTAAGCTTATGTCATCAGCTTTTGTTTGAATTTGAAAAGAATTTGGGGACAAATCGTGATTTGTCGGCGTAGTTAATATTGGGCCTAATTATTTACTAGCCTCATTGCCACATAAAAAAGATGTGTCTTTTATGACATACGTATTCAATCGATGGTCTTTTCTCAGCAGGGATTTTGAACACACTGCATCTGTGTAGCAGCCTAAGAAGTGCTTCTCGGTCCAGATATCCACACAAGCTGGGTATCTGGGAGCTGGAGAGGTCCACTGTTGGCATCGGTTTCTTGAACAAGAACACCCAGGCGAGTTTGATGTACCCACCGGGCTCGTACAGCTGATGAATGTCATCCATGTGTTTGTGTCCTGAGCCTCCGTCGATGTTATTGAAAGGTTCTGGATCGGCGACGGCCCAATACTTTTTTTGCTTGATTTCCGTCATCCATAATTTGCCTCGGGTACAAGAGCAATTAGAGCGTTCCGTGTCAAGCCTGATGTCCTTTTTGGGGTCTTTCTTGATTTTGTTTTCAACAGCATCTTTCATGGTTTGATGAAGGACTTTCATATTGCCGTCAACGTCACATTGCTGACGAAGTAGTTCCACGGCGTGGTCGAGGATAAGCTCTGCCTTAGTCTGATATTCCTTGATCGGTAATTCCCGTTTTGTAGACTCCTGAGGAAAACACATACAAAATGTATTCACTAATGAGAAAGTGGAAAACGAACAATTCGAAAACACATGCTTTGACGTTATTTATGATTTCGTCTTTTTTTTTTTATATTCTTCTTACACATTGCTTTCATCGTAAATCCATTTTTTAACGATCGCATCTCTATACTAACTTGAAATTTGAGCTGATGCGTTTTGGTTTTGACTGAAGGCAATCGGCTTCGAAATTAAGTGTTATGTTCTAACGATTTATGCATGATTTATGGGTACACATCGACACAAGGGAAAGCGTCCTTAAAAAGCATTCGTGAGATCCAGATTACTTTGTTTTTCATTTTAAAACAAAATTTACATTTTTTTTTGTAAATATCATTAGTAAAGTATAATACAACAACCCCAACTGCCTCTGACAGCCTTGAACAGTTAACACTTTCGTGTGCTATTCGCGATGTAAAGAACTTTCTCATGAAAATATTTATATCAAAACCTGAGTCAAACGGTGCGACACGAAAAAGTGGCTGTAACTTAATTAATTGTCAATTGTAATTTGTCACAATTCCTCTCCGACACTTACGGTTAAATGATGGTCTGATCACTTTATTCAGTATTTAGAACCAAAACCTACCTTTTTAAAAATTGTCTACTGCTTTCCGTATTTGTCTTGCTTGTTTATCGAGTGGATCGGAGCCTTTAAGACCATGTAATGTATTTAAGGGGCCATTCAGAATTTTCAATGTTTTAAAATTTCGACTTTTTTTCCAAATTATGTTGACCCACCCACCCACCCCTCATTTAGATTAATAAAAAACTGAACATGTACATGTACATGCATTTGCATGTACATGTACTTGAACACCATGTTCATGTGTGTCTAGTTCAGTGACGGCGTGAGGTTGTCGGTCTTCCTCTTTTGCACTTGTGACCTTCAGTATTCTTGTGTTTTGCCAGCTGATGAAACCTTGTGCCCCCCCCCCACTGAGACTTTGAGTTTCTAAAAAAAATAACATTGATCTACATGACGCCCCCCCCCCCCCATGAAATGTTCCAGCCCCCCCCCCCCTGAAAAATTCCTGGCTACGCCACTGGCTCCGGTTGACCATGCACACCATGGCTCGAACTATAGTGTGATCCGGTACACTCGCTGGCCCCGTCCAGCTGTTGCTTCCCCGTCACTGTAGCGGTCCGCTCCCGCTTCAGTCCGGCCGTCTCTGCGAAGCGAAAGCTCGTACCGTGCCCACTCGGTTCAGCTAGAATCTTTGGCATACTTGGTTCCCCCCTGCAGTTAGTGTTGTGAGACTCCGACACCGGTGTTGAAACCAAGGAAAAGCCTGACGTTAGAGGAATCCCCACGAAGTTAAATAAACCAGTAAAGTCCCTGTGAAAAAGCTCTGTTTCCCGCCAAATTCGTTATCATAGATAATAATGTTGATTCTAATATAAAGTTAATGAACTAATAGGGAATGCAACAATAATTCCAGGAATGAATTGCAGGGCAGCTCCGTCGCACAGCCTTTAACGTTTCACCACTTGAAACTTAGAACTGATAGACACATGGATTACAAGATAAGAGAACTGTTCAATTGCCTCATTGATGTTCTCCGAAGTCACCGTGTTAAAATTAGAAAAAGTTTTAACTATGGAGGGTTGTGAATCTTTTCTTTCAAAACTGAGGGAGGAATTATTGCAGTCATATTTATTTTATCATCAATGTAAAATTGTGTCTTATTTCATTTTTTTCTCGGGTATTTTCTTGTTATTTCTTTAGTGTGTGTATTTAATGTGAGTGTAGACCTATGTATGTCAACGAGGTTGTTTGTTTATGGTTTGCATTTTTCTCTCTGGGCAATGGGATTGCTTTTGTTTCTCGGTTTTGTTTTGTTTCGTTTGTAATAATCTTTTTAGCCCGTTTGGCATTCATTCCCGTTATTGAGTCGGGTTGTTTGTTTTGTTTGTTTGTTTGGTTGGTTGGTTGTAAGAGTATTTATTTATTAGTTCGTATTTATTTATTACATCTTGAAGGCTCATGTCACGGAATGTCCCATTAAATTGTTTAGAAATTATGTTGAAAATAACATCTTCATGGATTCCCAGCACAACTCCTCACAATAAGCCCAGTGTAAACAATATTTCTCGTTGTGGGTCTGAAAATGAAAATTGTCGGTTTGTGTATTATGAATATGATAAAGTGAAATTATATATGCACTATTTTGCCCATTTCCCTCAAAATTGCATATTGCAATATTGTACATTTTTATCAATTTGCTAGAATATGTGATACCTCACCAACAAGTATCTTTTAACGAAATTCAATCAGAATATTTATCAATTTTTTTAAACATTTTTAGTTGTGTAACTTGTTGGTGTCCATGCCACACTGTACGATGGTGTAGCCGTGCGTTATGCACGTTGATTACTTTCGTTTTGACGGGGACTTTACTGAATAGAGTCTGTTGACTGTACATAGAAATTTCTTTGAATAAAAGTCGAATCGTTCATTCATGTGCACTTGTTATGCAAAGCAGGGGCAGTGGTTCAAGGATATCTATGTCGACTTGCAGAAAGTGTGCAAGAACGCGACTTGAATGCTTTTATGTGTTCACAATACAACGACTCTGTTTAGTTATTTCACTGTGTGACACAGTGACAAATTTTGGAATCATAATGGCGTCAGCTACACTTGCTGGGGAGCTCTTGCGTACGACTTTCTGTACTTTGGTACTGTTGTTTCCAGGACAATTGTTTGTACGGTAACCCGATGTACCCAGATTTTTAAAGACGAAATTGCCGACCTCAAACTTGTTAGTGCCATATTTGGCAACTATATGTGCGTTATTAGTTTAATTAAACAAATGAGCAGGTTAATTAAACATAGTACCATTGAAGGTACCTTAAAGTAAACATTACAGCATAGAAGACCGACAGACGAACATAAAATGTTACAAAATAAACATATTTGTCTGAATGATTTTTTAGGGCGTTACCGGCAAGTTAACACAAACTTGGTGTCAAATAGATCACGGGAGTTACTTTTCTTTGACTTTTCATGCAAGTTTACATAAACTTTAACTGTATGACCTGCAGTGGCGTAGCCACGGGGGGGGGGGGGCGTGGGGGGCGACAGCCCCCATGAAACCTTGTCGCCCCCCCCCCCCCAGTCGCCTCCCCTACAGAGATTTTGAGTTTCTAAAAAAATTATCATTGATGTACAAGACCCCCCCCCCCCATGAAATGTTCCAGCCCCTCGACAGGTCAAGTGATTAAAATGGCTACCAGTACCACTGCGGTGATGCTGCAAATTAGGTTGTATGTGGACATTGTGAATGAGCGGCGTTCGCAAAAATGTCTAAATGATTTCTCCAACATCGGAAACGTTTTCACGCCCTAATTTTCTAAACGGTATCGCATTTTTCACTAAACTGAGTTAAAATAATGGTTTTATGATGTTCGAAATGCTGAACTCCACGACAATCATGACACACCTGCGGATTGTCATCTATTTCCAGTATTGAAACTGCGCTTGCGTTTTAAAGTAGGTCATGTGACATTTGGGTTGAAACATATTAAACACCGACCTCTATCAGTCTTTAATTTTAATTTCAACTTTAACTTATTTATTCTCATCACGTAAAACGTGAAATTGGTCTCCTCGTTCTGTACATTCACATTACAAACTTCACATAACCGAATTTATGCTAAGCAGGGACCTCTGTACATGACTCCGAATGACATTTGACCTCAGTGATCATTGTGCGGTAAGAATACACCTGAAATTGGTCTGAAGGGACTTTCCACACCTTCCTTTTTTAGTTGAGGAAAAACCTACGATTTAATAAACAGCACGATCGATTCCAAGTATCACGCTTGCTCTTTTTCGTGTTAATTTTAGAAATCAACCCAGTATATGTAATTTTTACTTAAAGTAATGCTGGAATTAAGTAAATATATTTTTATCTAATAATCGGCAGTCAAATTGTATTTATATAACAGGCTTTGTTGTTTGCAACTTGTAATGGGTCTGACATTAGAACCTCGGTATTAAAGCAGGTGTGAACTATAGGGATCTTGTGGATTGTGTTCGGTTGATTTCGGCACAACCCACACATGTATGTATGTGTTATTCACTGCAGACTAAAAAGGGCCTATACGTTCACAATTTGGGTATGAATCAACATTTCGTTGAACTTATAGAACCCGGCCGTGTGTCTTTCAATGGCCCTGTGCTATAGAGCAACTGATAAAGTGTTCGCGAACTCTTGTCATGTCGCCGGTGTGTTATTTTTATTTATGAATCTCTTATTGTACTAGGCCTATATATACCTACATAATGTACACCATGTACTGCTATACAATTTCAAACTGAAATACACTTTAAAGAGAGAACTCGAATGGGTACTGTACCTGACTTTTGTTGTGTTCAACGTTCCTTTGTATTTTTTTTGCGATGAAGTCAAATGCTATCAGATCACCTGTCCTCGAGATTCCCTCTATTTCGTTGTATACTTCAAGGGAAGAAGGAAAAATTGACGTGTCACAATACCTCACCGACACAACCATGGGCCGTTGTTCTTTCTTGATTTTCACCATAAGTGTCATATCAGTTTCAAAGTCATTCATGCCATCGTTGACGAAGGCATCGGTGACAATCAAGACGACGGTCCAGGAGTTTAGTATGAGCGATGTGCGAGATTTCAGCTTGCTTTGGCCGGCTATGAACTCTCCATACGATTGGACCTTCATGTTCCGTTTCTCAAGTTCGCTTCTGATGCCATTGGCTTTGTCTTCATCAGCCTCATTGTAAAACAAACACACGTCGTTTTCTTTGCTGCCAGGCATGATACTAGTCTGTACTTCCGCGAGTGATTCTGCTGTAATTCGCACGGGCAATTATAATGAACTCAACGGCGAATGATGATGAGCAGCACGACGAAAATCTAGATTGTAATGCCTTCTCAAATCGGTATCTTCAGATATGCCACCTGTGATTCTTCACGAAACACGAACAGGAAATACGGGCACGCCTTAATACCATACCATCAGTTGCAAGTCGGGAATGATAGGTGCGTACATGCGCAATTCAAAGTTCAAAGTTAAACGGTTGTACGCCGTGTCGGAAACGGGCTGCGGTGTTTTTATTGCAGCACACATTGTCAATGGATCATGATTATTCAGCTAGTTCGATATTTATTCATCAGAAAATAACAAAGACGTCACACCATTGCTATACTCAGTCATGCATGTACATTATTAAAGCATTTCAACTTGACGGCTTTCGTTGAGCAGCCACAGTGGCATGGTGGAATGAACTTTGGATCGCAAGATCTGTGGTTCGTGCCATGCACCTATGCATTTTCATTGAATATTTTTGTTCGTTAGAGTATAAGTTTATTTGAAGGGAAAACACCACGATAACCTTAATGTCTTCCTTCCACACTGCGTGATAATCTTTCATGTAAGGTTGCGTGATGTGATTGGTTAAAATACGATGCATGCCACAAAAACCAAAAACAACATACGCAAGCGGGCTTCAGAGCTACGGCCACGTACGTTTACTGCCAGCCTGTTCCCTCTGCATTAAATATAAAATATAAAAGTTGTTTTTTAAGAGGAAAAAAGTGATGATGGGAAGGGCTGGCGAAGCAAGACTTATTTTTTGTATATTCACAAACGTAACAAACAAACGAGACATGTTCGTCGTCGAAATCATGATTCATAGACAATTCAATTGTGTTTGTCAATGCGTTTCGTCGAAATTAGTGCAATAAACGAGCATTGTAATCTCATTGATCTAAACTATAATGTGTAGGCCTAATGTGCGCAGAGGAATACAAAAAAACCTGTTAAGTTTTGTGGCTTTGGGTATGGAGCTTAAAGATGTGTGCTCTATTCAAAAATATACATTGTTTCCTCATGAAGTTTTAATTTGATTTTTTTAGTTTTAATGTCACAAATGTATAATTTCCTTTGATTTTTCACGTCTGCGTCCCTCTGAAAAGGGCATGATGCGAGCCGAATTATTTTATGGTAGCCATTAATGTAAAGAAATCAATACCTAATCTCATACAAATGGAATGAATAATGACTAGTAAAACAGAAATTGAAAACACAATTCGAGATGAAACTCGAAATAGCATGGAGAATGCATTTTTAAAGTGATCATCCGCTTTCCGCGAATTATCAGGGAACGTCCAACTGAGACGACTTTCCAATAAAATAAACGAAATCTGAATCGACGAAGGAAGGACTGCAGACTATCACAGCTATAGTTGCGAGTCAGTACATTGCACTCTATATTTGTCAGATATGCGCGCAGATTTGTCTGCGGATGTGAAGGTCACTCGGTCCAATTTCATCAAAATTTATTCATAACCAAATTATGTAGCCCCTATCAATTATTGAATTATTGAATAGAATATGGATGTGTTGGTTTATGCGCTTAATCAACCGAGCACAATGATGACGTCACAAGTCACATTTGCCCTATATCAAGGGAACTTGGGCAGGATTTTGTGAACTTGGGAAATTTATTCACGAAGTACCCAAATCAAAATACCGTCTTTTTTCTCTCGAATTATTGAATTCGATTTCTTTGTGTGTATACATAATTTCGTTGTACATAGTTTGTCTATTTCGTGTCCAGTAATTAAATATATTTTCATCATCCTTAAGTTTTCTACAAGGTCCTTTTCATCATGGTTCATTTTCAATTAAAAAATAAATAAATTAACTAAAATACATTTAAGGAACAAGTCAAAGCTCAATCTTAAGTTAACAGTAGTTATAGACCCCTATAAATTGAACTTCTCGGTTTTATTGAAGCATGCTACCAGAATGTAGTCTGTGATCCATAATATTTGAACAGATTCACTGATTAATTATGCAAGACAGCCACATCTTGACCTCTAGATTTTGACCAATCAGTGGGCGCTTTCTATGTCGGGTATTCGGTCATTCGCCCGTTGTCGCATCATCAACTCGTAGGCATCCGTCAATCCCGGGGGATTATGGGGTTCTGCCCTGAATGTCTGGTTGGTGAACAGCGTCTGCTGTGGCTGTAAAGTCCAATGCGGGAATGACAGTCCCGGCCACAGTGAGCGCAGAGGAACACTGAGGTGGGTCTGTCTGCCGGTCGCTGTGCCTCTCTATGTTGTTTTTTCTCCTCCGCCTGCCGCATCACCTCACTCTCGAGCTGCTGGATCCCCTTGTTCACTTTGTGCCTCCAGGCGCATCTATCTGCTGCTACTGTCTCCCAGGTGTTGGTATTGATGGCGAGTGCCTTGAGGTCACGTTTGCAGGTGTCCTTAAAGCGCAACAGGGGTCGCCCAGCATGCCTCTTGCCCGATGCCAGCTCTCCGTAGAGAAGGTCTTTTGGGATGCAGCCGTCCTCCATTCGTACGACGTGTCCCAGCCAGCGCAGGCGTCTCTGTTTCAGGAGAGTGAGCATGGAAGAGACTCCTGCTCTCTCAAGCACCGCTCTGTTGGTCTCATCTCCATGAGATGCCTAAGATGCGCCTCAGGCAGCGCATGTGGAAGGCACTGAGCCGTCTTTCCTGACGAGCGCGAAGGGTCCATGACTCGCATCCATAAAGGAGCGTACTCACTACGCACGCCATGAAGATCTTGGCCTTGGTGTGCTCTGTCAGCTTGCTGTTTGTCCATGCACGCTTTGTAAGCCTGGCCATTGTTGTTGCAGCCTTTCCAATGCGCCTGTTAAGCTCGGTGTCAAGGGAGAGAGTGTCAGAGATTGTAGAGCCCAAGTACACAAAATCGTGGACTGCCTCTAGCTCGTAGTCTGTGATGGTTACGGAGGGCGGCTCATCGACATCATGTCCCATCACCTGGGTTTTCTTCAGGCTGATCGTGAGGCCGAAAGCGTTGCAGGCTTCGGCGAAGCGATTCAGTAGCTGCTGCAGGTCTTCTGCTGTGTGGGTGGTAATCGCTGCGTCGTCAGCGTACAGGAAATCCCTGACAAAGCACTAGACAAAGCAACAAAGGCTGTATCACGCGCTCTGTATTATGCTACACGATACGCGATCCTGATTGGTCGATCCATGGCAACAAGCCGTGCTACATATAACTATGTAGCACGGCCACGGTCCATACCGCACTCCGCGTATTACGTAGTCTGGTTCCCAGACCAACAGATTCCAATATTCCTGATGAATCTTAGGTCAGGTAGCCTCCGGTAATACAATGTATTACAATTTACATCACGTGACTAAAACGGGAGGAATTCCTCCTTTTTCCGAAACTGTCCGAAGTTTGCCGAATTCATTTCGTCGACAATCGGATAGTGTCCGAGTATTTCCGAATATAATATAGGTTTCATTAACTGCTAATTGCTTATTAAAAACTTTAAAAAACTAGTTGATAATTAATATCCATTGCTTTTATTTAGAAAACTTGAAATTCAACGACGATTTTGCACTCGGATCGTATACGAGGGACGAACTTTTTGCTGCGTCATGCACTAGTTTGAATTTGACGACCGTTACCGGCATTTTCCAAAACGCGGCGTGGTCTCAATTCGGCTCCGCCTGCTAACAGTGCTGTTTGGGTGTCCAACTTTAAAGATTCCAGGTTAAAATTAGTCAATGTTTTTTACAGAAGTATTAAACTGTTTATCATAACTGTATGATATATGAAGCAAGTGATTTATTTTTTAAAAAATATCGGAACGTTAAAAGCTTTATGTGATAAAGCGAATTCGGAAACGGAGTCGAGCTTTGAAAAAGGGCCGTCAATGTCGTCATGTTTATTTTTAGCCACGGAGGCTGCCTGACCTACAATTTAGACGTGTAGACGTCGGGGGAAATTGTCAGGTCGGGGAACCAGACTACGTATTGCGCTATTCCAAGATGCGCACGCCATTACACGCACGTGTAATAGGATAACCGCTGAAAATCTTTTTAGTGCATCAAGTTTGCTTGAAGATAAATTGTGGTATGTGGAACACAGACGCACTACATTATTCCGTGTTCCACTCGCGCTCGCGGGATAACTAATAGTATTCGAATTGACAAATCAAACATTTAGTCCTGATTTGGGAATGAAATGACGTCACGATTTAGTAAAGTCGGCTCCGATTGGCTGAGGCGCGAGATCGCATAAATCTGCGTGTTTTGATGTATCAGACGTTAGACAGGGGACTGGGCTCTGTGGATAACGGGTGATACTCAGACTACCAGAGGTGATGGTTAGTTAAGGAATATTTTAGGAGCATTTTCGTTTGAAATAACAATTCTTTTATTGGCGCTGCCTTTATATAAAACTACAAAATCTGCAAATTCCTCAAACAATATTGTCCAAAGTAAAATTTCGGGAGATGATTGGTGTACAATGATTCATTTTTACTACAAACATTAAAAGTAGAAATTGGTTGGCATGTAAATTTAGTTCTTTTTGTAGATATTCTACAAGCATGGTAGTTTTTTCAAATTAAATATGAAATTATAGTTGTTCAAGATTTTGAAGAAAAGGAAACTAATCAACATCAGGTTGTTAAAAACCTACTCATGTTATTCGACCACGCTCTCTATATTACCACGCACGAAGGTTCTTTATGTGACTACGAGTGCTGCTTTCAAAGCTCACTCATATCTGAAAGAGCGGAGTCGGAATTACTCTTTATTTATTCAATTTCTTTACCCAGGGTATGCCCAAACAGTTTAAAAACTAGTTTCCATTTGGGCCCTGTATACATTAAACATTACAAATTATTCAATAACGTTAAGTAAAGTTAAACTTTTAAGGACAAGTGCATATGGTTTATATACAATGAAAAAATAACAAATAGTTTACAAGTACAATATTTCAGAAATCTTACAGAAATAAAGCTATATGCACCACACTAGTTCATCTTAAACATTCCAGTATAATTAAGACATGATTTACTGATCACGGGATGGGCGAAAACCCCGCACAAACCCTTTGGGGAAAAAAAACACGGGGAAATTCCCAATCCGGCTCCAAATTTATAAAGTCAAGTTGGCAACCAAGTGTATAACTCCGTAGATCAGCGCATTTTGAACATGTGTGGTTTTTATTGGCAGTAATATCAGTTTTGTCGGAGGTGATTACGGTTAGAAATCATTCTGTCAAAAATTACAGCATGAGAAGGGCACCCGTGTAAAATGCCCGTAGAAGGGTCGCGGAGGGGTCCGGAAGCTTAAAGACAAAATGGCGGACTTTCAGGCTCTACTTGGTCCATTCCTGGCTTCGATATTGTGTTGGGGAGTGGGTGTCGGTAGCTGATTGAGATTGGTTGGATGCTGATTCGGATACGGGTAGTACAGATGGGATATCCGGAAAACCGTCGCTCTGAACCGTCGGAAAACCGTTCTCTGACAAGGGATGCAATCATGCAATGTGAAGTCGTGCCTCTAGTGTTCTTCGGTGAACCCGCGAAGTGTTATATAATGTTCGTGGCAAGTAGACGTACTCCTGCTGAGTTGAGATGTAGCGTGCACGCTGTCCGGGACGACGTGGGATGAGTTTAATTTTCCATTGTCGATGGTGACACGATGGACATCCTCCGTCGCCAATAATGCAGCGAAGCGGTTGGTTGTTGACACCGCTGGACTGGCTTGGCCCGGTAATTGATAAAAGAGCTTATCGATAGATATAAAAATACACGCACATTAATAAAAAGCTTGTTTTAAAAAGGTGAGTCTTCAGCACTGATTTGTGCACTATACCACAACCTTAACACAACCTACACGGTAGTCCAGGAAAATACCATCACCAGTCCTGCGAAGGCTAGGGCCGTCCCAGTCTTGTTAATACTGCTTTCGCAGTTGTGGTGAAACAAGCCGACTTAAATACGGACGTCCACGTTGACCATCCAGTGCGTGAACGGGTCCAGCAAAAAAACACCCCATTTGTCTATTTAACAGATTTTCGAACTTTTCATTGGATGATGGGATTGATGGCTGGCACTTAGGAGAGGGGGATCGGAAGAGGCTTCTTTTTTTTTTTCTTCTTTTTTTTACGTATTTTTATTTAAGTCTCGAAGACGTGGGCGAAGTGGCGCGTGGGCGAGCAAGGCGAAGTGGAAAATGGGCGAAGTAAAGGGAGTAACAAGTGACTGTATTATTATTATTATTATTATTATTTATTGGCGGCCAAGATTTGCAACAAACATATACAGAGAATATGACAATGTAACTCCAGAGGAGACAAGATTACAAGTATAAGAAGTCATGAAACAATACGAAATAAGTGTAAACAAAAGCAAGGAGCTATGATTAAAGGCAGCAATGATAAAAGGCAAGGTTGTTACAGAATAAGACAAAACAAGAACAGAACAAAACCCAAATTAAGATGGCCAGGATTAATAAAAGTGAACTTAAACAATATGACTCGAAAGCCTATCAATCCAATCCTAAAAGGGAACACGGAATAAATATAATGAAATCTGTGAACAGAGCAATAGTTAATAAAAACAACACACATTCATAAAAACATAAAGTTAATATTGTTCTTGCAGAATTTTCTATTAGGCCAAAAAAAAAAGTCTCCGGTTTCTGGTATGCGCGCGCGTCGCCGTAGCCATGCGCGTCGGCAAAATGAAAAAGTTTTTTTTTTTCAATGAAAGATGACGTCTCAAAACCGCCAAACTCACTGGTTTGACTGGAATCCTGCTGCTGCACAATTTTAACGTGTTTTTAGATTGGGTTATGGTCGAGAATAAGCTTTATGTGGCCTCTCTGGACTCCCATATATTTGCACTAAGTTTAGTCGGGCACCATTTGCAGTCATCAGCCGACATTTGATGCAAAAAAAATCAGGTAAAAAAAAAAAAAATCCGCGTCGCCGCACGACTTTTTGGGCAAGCTCCATACCAGAAACCGGAGACTTTTTTTTTGGCCTTATGTTTGGTTATAATATTTATGACCCAGACCTTTTTGTTAACTATGTAATTATCTTGGGTAAACAGTACGTTTATAAATGTAAGTATGAAGAGAAGCCTCCTCAAATCAACCATTTTATGAATTTAGTAAGAATGATGGAGAGAATTGAACTTTATATTGCTACTAGAAGGGATAAATTAGCTACCCATCAAAGAAAATGGTATCTATTGATGTAAGTCAATGTTTTTTCTTGCTCTGTCACCAATATCTCATTTATTTCTGCCATTTCTTAATTGTATGATCATAATATCAATTTATTTGTTTGTAATTATTGATGCACTGATGAATTAAAAAAAAAAAGGAAACTTAGCTTTTTTTATGGAGTCGCCATCTTGCTGGATCACGTCATGGTGCTTCTCCTTTGCAGACTCGAAGATCAAATACAGATCAATGGCAAATAGGGACAAGGGCGGATCCGGGGGGGGGAGGCCAAAGGGGGCCATGCCCCCCCCCCCAAAAAAAAAAAAAACGAAACCAATTTTTTTTTTTTTTGTGACATCACAATAAAGGCAGGCAATGAGTACACCACCATCTTTTCTTCAAAAAAACATTGGTTAAAGTGGTCAGAAATCGCCTCAGATCGCACCACAGAGCATCTAGAATCCAAAAATTTTTCGGGGCCCCGAACCCCACGCCGTATTTTTTTGACCCACTTTTTGGGGGGACCAAATTTGTTTTGGCCCCAAAAAAATTGTGTTCTGGATCCGCCCTTGAACAGGGACAGGCGGTGAACTCTTAAGTTTTAGGATGATTGTCCTATCTTAGGGTCAATTTCTGTGCCTCCTCCGGTGGCTCAAGTGACTGCCTGATGAATAAGTGTCGTTTATGTTGTGAAGCGACGATTTCTAACTTTGAGGGGCCTGTGGCTGGGGTACGGTCTGGGGTAGTGTCTCAATGGCTCCTGTATGAGAGATGAATCAGTATTGTGAGTTATTCAGTGTAAGCCTATCATCCCTTTTTGCCTATAGTAACAAATGAGCACGTTAATTCATAGTGGTACCTTAGCTATGTTGAAGCATGGAGCTAGCTCTATGGTTGAAGCCTGGACTCAAAAAAGTATGACATTGATTTGCCACGGTTTATACATGAGAAAAATAATAATCTTCTTTCTAATGTTATTTTTTATAAATTATCTTTTGGGCCCGGGGCAACGGATGGCTTGAAATAACAGACTTTATCCACAAGAGCATCAAAACGTTAACACTACAACTTCAAACCCTTATGTTGAGAAATAAAAATGGTAAAATATTGCTTAACAAAATCGAGTCACGCCCATTCGGGGTCAACATGCTGTTGTAAGTGTAGGGTCAACGCGCACCGACGACTCTGACGAAGAGTCACGAAAACTCCAAACATTATGAGAGTCAAGCGCGGTGTATAAAGAGTCGCTTGACACCGCTAGAGTCGGGCGCCAGTGTACTCTGTGTATAAGGAGTCGCTTGACTCCGATATTCTGGCTTTAGTTTGGGGTGTAGTATTTTCATAATCCTCCGGCATTAAGTGGTTAGGATATTCCACTTCTAGTTCCAAAAAATGTCAGTTGGCAATAATGTATTTCTTACTTTGCCTGCAGTAAAGAATGGCCAAAAAAAAATGAATACAAATTTGCTACCCGGATTTCCTTTTTCCATCTGCTATATACTCGACGGTCACTTTTGCCCCCATCACCTAAAAAGGCAAAACAGGGAGATTAAGGAAAAAAAACATATTGATTATCAACCAAGAATGTCCATGTCGGGTCAAATTCTACATCAACAAATTGAAAAAAGTCAAAAATTTCCGCAAAGATCATCATAGAGGAGAAACAGAACTCAAGAACAAGTGGACGTGACAACTTTCATAATATACCTGTTTCTCCTAACGAAAGCATTTCATGCTTTGTTTGAACAGGGACTTTCCCCTCATTCAAAAGTGAAAACTTTGCTAGGAAAATAAGAGCAATTTAAAAAAGCAATATATTTTTCGAGGTGGAACTCGAGATACCACGGGGAACGCCACGATGAAACCCTTCTCCCAAACATTAGGCCTATTCAATCGCCAATAACAAGCGGTAATGAATTGAGGCTACCACTCCGAAAAAAACTACTAAATGAACATTATTTTGCAAGCAAACAGATACATTGCCCGCACCGAGGATGGGTGTTCAGAATAAGTGTCAATGAAATAACACTGCTTAACTTTGATTTGGTCATTTTAAGATTATGCGCCTATTGTTCCCCCTCCCCCCCCCCCCCCCGGGCTGCCCCACCCAAGACGTGGGGATTGTCACTTTAAAGTGGCAAAATCCCCACCCCTCGGGCAAAATTTAAGTGACAATCCCCGAACATGCCCCTACCACATATGTTGGGCGTACTAGTGATTGTCTTTCCATGTATATAGTGCGCCAATGGTAATGTAATTTAAGTGACCAAAATCCCCACCCTGGGGCATGAAAATGTACGTGATATCCCACAGGGAGTGTGCTATTAACACGTGATCGTTATAGGGCAATGAAAATACAGTATTCAAGACCGTACAATCTCGGTTGAGAACCGACATGAAAGCTGTTGATTGGTCGCTGGTTGTCAGATGACCCGGCTGCGGCCGGGTCATCTGAAACAAAATGTATGATAACATGCCTGATAACAAAATATACTGACTAGTAGCTAGGCCTATACCTACCTTGTCAATACTTTTTGTCAGGTCCTCGTAGAGTTCAGATGGCAGTAATGTGTGCAGGGCACTCTTTACCCTGTCGGCAACAGAATGGAGTAGTTTCTTCTGCTTTGCCACCGTCGACAGAAGGGGAATATGGGCCAACTCGTTGCGAATATCACGCACCTAAGTAAAAAAAAATGGCGATTGTGTATACGGTTACTGGCCCCGTTGAGAACGATTATAGACCACTTAGGCTTCTGGACTAAAAGAAGGGTTTGATTTTTTTTCTGACGTCGGATGTGTTGGTGAGTAAATTTGACAAATTAATGATAAATTACTGAGCGAAACTGACAAATAAATATAATCTAACTTCATACTGTAACGGACAGTCTATGCACACTTTTGTTGTCATTGCTTTCTAGCACTAGTGCTCCGGCGGAGGGCCAGGGGCTCCGGCGGCGCGCACCTGACCTGGATTTTGGTCTGGCTAGCGCGCGCTCCGGAAATAGGCTCTACACATAAGTGGGGTTCTTTTGTTCAATTGCGCGGGAAGAACTTGGCTGGATTCCAGGGTTGTGTAAAGTTGCTACATTTGTATACATTTGTTCAGATTGTGTGCATGTCTATGCTGGGAATTGATCAGTTGCAGTTCTGGTAGCGGTGCGGCAAGTTGCCCGCAGAGTCCGCTTGGCGAAATAAATGAGATCTTTTTTCAGAGTTAGAAATCCCGTCTGTCTGTCCCCTTTTCTTGCGTTTGGCCGGATTTGGCGGACAAGAGCCCAGTAGGATCCCGCTACAAATGGTGGCAGCGGTGGGATATTGACGGGATTTTTTGACTAATCACTGGAAATGACGGAAAGCCGAGCCGTAGTTGAGATCGTGGACGCCATCAACGATGTCATCATTGACGTTCGGAAGGTGGGAGACTCCTTGGAGCGGCAGATTTGTGGATCAGCCCATTCCTCGGACAGACGTAATCCACAGGCAACTGGTTCAGCGGTAGGTGTGTTGCAGAGGATCAATAAAATGATCGCCGAATTGGAAGCGATGTACATACTGCAGCTCCAATGATTCTACCAGTGCGGATCAGGATGAAGATGAACGACGAGCAAGCCTGTTCAGCGGTCCTGGGGCAGAAGTTGATGTTCGGCCGGGTTGTCTCGTGAATGGGGAAACCACGAGTAGGGAGGCCGCTGCGAGCGATGATAGCCCTGCTGTTGACGTGGAGCCCCGTCCCGTGATACTGGCGAGCATGGCGGCTGTCCATCGGATCGAGGTTCGTGGATGCACCGACTTTTCCAGTCCTGATCCAACTGCTGCGGAGAACTTTAGCTGCACATCGATAGCTCAATCGTTGCGGACATCTCCATCGATGCACACTGATCCACCGTTGTGGACAGCTCCGCTGGTGCATGCCGATCAGCCGGAGCACGCTGAACTCATCGACCGCCGTACTGCCGGGACAGCAACTCAGACCACGGACAATCGACCACAAGACACTGACCTTCATGTTCAGGTGACGGCAACCGAGCCGGAGCGGCACTATCCCCCGGCGAAAGCAGCCCCGCTGGAGCAAGCAACGACATTGACTTTCAGACCGCAGGTGCACGTGACAGGGACAAGAACGGTAAGCCAACAGACTACGGATCCGGCGATGCAGGACGCATCAAAGAAGACGAGGCCGAAGGTACAGGGAGTACCACAGAAGACAGGATACCCGTTGATGCAGAGAGCATCAAAGGCTGGGAATCCGCCGGTGCAGGGTGCACCACAGAAGATGAGGCCGCCGAAGAAGACATGGAATCCGCCGGTACGGGGTGCACCACAGAAGACGAGGCCGCCGGAGACGACAACAGTGCGTGGACAGACACCACGGAAGACAACGGGGCCAAAGCAAGGTTGGGGAGTCAACGACCAGGTGGCAAGAGTACAGCGATGTGACCTGTGTACTTGGCTGAAGACACTCAAGCTTGTGAAGTGCAACACAGACGGAGACTGGAGAGAAGTTCTTTCTTGGATGGACATTGTTTTGTGAAATAGTGAGGACATAAAGGACAGTTTCCAAGTGAAGTGAACAAGAAAAAAGGAGAAAAAAAACTGTAAAAGAAGTGTTGAAATTGTTGTAAGGTAGTCGTCACGGTTTGTTGTATCATTGTTTGATTCTGTGCACCAGTCTGGGGACTAGAATCAACACTGATCAACTTCCATTGAGGACACCCATTGATAAACAAAGTAAAGTGTTTGATTTCTCATGTTGTTTCTAAAATGTTTCCCTGTTGAAGAGGTTGTCATCATGGATTGCTGGATTAATGTTTGATCTGAGTAACCATTTTGGGGACCAGATCAACGTTGCTCCACATCCTTTGAGGACACCCAATGTTGGGTTAAAGAAAAAAAAGAATCATGTAAAATGTGTTGTATATGTGCCCCTATTCAGGAGAATAGGCCCAATTTAAGGAGGGGGTAGTGTAACGGACAGTCTATGCACACTTTTGTTGTCATTGCTTTCTAGCACTAGTGCTCCGGCGGAGGGCCAGGGGCTCCGGCGGCGCGCACCTGACCTGGATTTTGGTCTGGCTAGCGCGCGCTCCGGAAATAGGCTCTACAAATAAGTGGGGTTCTTTTGTTCAATTGCGCGGGAAGAACTTGGCTGGAATCCAGGGTTGTGTAAAGTTGCTACATTTGTATACATTTGTTCAGATTGTGTGCATGTCTATGCTGGGAATTGATCAGTTGCAGTTCTGGTAGCGGTGCGGCAAGTTGCCCACAGAGTCCGCTTGGCGAAATAAATGAGATCTTTTTTCAGAGTTAGAAATCCCGTCTGTCTGTCCCCTTTTCTTGCGTTTGGCCGGATTTGGCGGACAAGAGCCCAGTAGGATCCCACTACAATACCTTACGTATGTTTGCGCTGAAGGTCTCTGGTTGTTCTCCTGTTTGGAACACCTTGCATCTGACAAGAAGCTGTAGAATTCCATCTAGATCCAGACATTCTAAGATGTTCTGAATTTGCGATAGATCTCCTGATTGAAGCTTTTTGAACAGGAACGCAGAGGTGAGTTTGATATACCCACCTACCCTGTAAAGCTGGTGGATATCATCCATGTGCGTGTTACTGTTCGGTTTTATTTTCTTTTTGTGAATACCAGCGAATGGGTGCGGAGGTACTACTGCCCAATACTCCTGTTTACTGATTTCTTTATTCCAGAGTTCACCTCTGCGACACGAGCATCCGCTGTCGGTCTCCTGATCAGGGGAGTCGTCGGAGATTTGCGAGTCAACGACACATTGCATTTTCTGCTGAAGATCCCTCATTTTGTCGTCAATTTTATAATGCTTATCGAGTGACGTCGTGGCCAGGTGGAGAATTTGCAGAGCTTTTATCACATACTCATTGACTTCCATTCGCACAGAGGCATCCTCAGAGAACCTCTCCTACAACAGCAGAGATAAGCGAAAACAAACAAATTCTCTAAAACGTCTTAAATTAAAAAAAAAACACCAACTAAATATGTTTGAAAACTTTGGACCTGTTGCATAGGCCATTCGAAAAGCGGGACCCTCATTTTCCACTTCTTTCTTTCTTTTCACGAATCTGCGGACGAAAAGGGGAACTTGAGGAACTCCAAAGGATCGATTAAAAAAATCGTCTTTACTCCTTTTATTTCAAACAAAGCAAATCTCTCTTTGCCCACAAACCAGATCAACAAATGATTCTAGGGGGCGGGGGTCCTCTTACCAATGATGCCAAGTGTATGATTTGAAATCATATCAATATTGACAGCTTTTAACACTTTCATTAGTCAGCAATCAGAGTTGTAATGACTCGAGTCAATGACTCGACTCAAGTCCGACTCGAGTCATAATCTTTACTCCTCTGATAATTCAAACAAAACAAATCTCTCTTTGCCCCTAAACAGGATCCACGGATGATTCTGCTGATTTTTTTTGGGGGGGGGAGACCTCTTACCAATGACGTCACGTATAATTTAAAATCATGTCGATACTGACAGCTGTTAACACTGTGATTAGTCAAAAGTAATCGCTGGTCATGGATTTTTTTTTAACCAAACTTACCTGTTTGATTCTTTGTTCACCGTGGTATATTTTTGCAGCTTGATCTTCAGGGCGTGGCATTTTGCTGCCGTCTATCTTCTCTAATTCTAATCCATCAGGCAGCTTCTTTTCTTTAAGATAATCGACCAGGAAGATTTGATGGAGACCGGTTTTGGTGCTGCTTTTGAGGGCAGTGTAAAGCTCACGCACTTTGTCTGCGTCTTCGAGAAAGCAATCCGTCAGGATCACCACCGCACACCAACTTCGTTTGATGAGCTCCGTAATACTCTTCTGACGATACTGCCCTAACTTCGAATCGTCGTAGCATTGGACTGTCAAATTGTGATTGTTCTCTAAAGCTTCTCGCAACATCTTCGCTCTCGTACTTTCGTCATGTTTTTCATCGTGGTAAAGCAACGCTACATCATTTTTGTCAGCCATTGTCATGGTGATGTCGTATCCGTATGGTATCGAAAACCAAAGTGGTAAAATATGTCTCCCGCTGTGGTATTGTATACGGAAATATGCTACGGTGGCTCAGACTGGAAATACACACGTTAATTGTGATTGTTTTCATGTTATCGCAAATCGTTCAAGACATTGTCATTTTGTTTCCTGCCAACGCACATTTCAAGACATAGCGAACACTTTTACTTGATCCCATTTTCTTCTCTCAGAACTGCAATTTTTACGTGAGAAAAAAACTCAATGTCGTAAAATGACGTGTAGGCCTAAGTATGTTTCTTTAGATCCACCATACAATACACTGCCAAAAATTACTAACTTGCCCCCTGCATAATGTGACTGTCGCGACATTTCACACAATTTCTCTGCGCGCAAAGACGCAGTGACCGTAGACCTACAATCAATCAGGTGCCGTCTTCTCGCAGAAGGTTGGCTGCAATGGATTTCCCTCTGTCTCTGTCCTGAGATGCCCTTGCACATTCCATGTAGCTAAGGCTAGTCCAGTCTCTCACATTATCAAACCACGATGTTCTTCTTCTTCCTCTTGGTCTTTCCCCCTCTATTTTGCCTTCCAAAAGAGTCTTCTGCAGCATTTGGTTTCTCATCATGTGTCCAAAGTAGTTTGTCTTCCTGTATGTTACTGTTTTTATGAGGGATTTCTTTGTCAGTGCTATTTGAAGGACTTGTTTGTTGGTCATTTTAAATATCCAGGGAATGCTCAGCATTCTTCTGTATGTCCACATTTTGAATGCTTCGAGTCGGTTGATTGAATCTTTCGTCAATGTCCATGTTTCTGGACCTACAGCGCCGCGTATATAGCGTCATCATTGCCACATAAAATCTCTGATTCTAGCATGAATGGGTGTGCACACTAGGTTCGGTTTTTAAGTCATGCAAATGTTTCCGCCTCCCAACCATTTTTTGATTGAAATATAAAAAACAACACAATAGGCTGAAGGTGTTTTTTAAGGGATACAAAACGCGTTTTAAACGAAATGATGTTAATTGGAAAGAGCATTTAAAATTAGGATATACGTCGACACAGCCACCTTTAAAAACTGGGCGGTTTGGGGGAGTTATTCTTGCGAGAACGAATTTCGAGGGTCAAAATTTTGACTCTCAAAATTCGAGCTGTGGAGTGCTAGTTTTGAATCCTGCCGCACATGGGAGTGCATCGCATTCTGCGGACGTGCGACAAGCAACATTTGTGTATTGGTGCTGTGTGTATTATGTGGGATATGACACAAACACGTGCACGATACATTGAATGGGCACGCCTGGAAATACGTATGCGTGTGCCACAAAATGTCCGCCGCGTCCGATGTAAAGGACCGGGTTTTCTTTTCGCTTTTTTTTTCTCGAGAGCGGTAAGACATTAGACTTGTTTCCTTTCACCCAGACCTTTGAAATAGGATATGTAAACAATCCGAAACATGAAATTTTTAGGGGATTTCAGGCCATAATGCCCCTTTAAGTGATGTTGTTGAATTAAAATTGTTTTTAGAATTACAAACAACAGTCAAATTATATACCAGAGACTTTGTAACTTGCATTTGGAAGTAATCGTGTCTGCACTGTACTGACTGGAAAACCTCGTGTGAGGTCTGCATATTGTGTTCGGGTAGTGTATAACGCAGATACGTACCATTCAATTCATGCGAATGATTTGTGTATTGATTTTTCTTTTTGTTAAATTTTGGACCCGTGTGTCCTTCACATCCCCACATGACCCTACATAGCAACTGACAAAACAGCAGTAAGTAGTTGCCATGGCACCGACTCGCAACTATTGTTGTCTCCGGTGAGCTATAGACTCTCTCTCAGTGTATGCCGTCTCAATTATTTCCAATCCGACTAGACTAGTTCCCAGTCCTTCCATCGTCGACTCAGACTTTGAATATCATTGGTTGGCGGAAACGTATACCAGAAAAAAAATGTTGGTGTTCTAAAATTAGTAAATTAATAATGTTGATGGTCTTCATCTGGGAATTTCCATTTTCCGCGCAATATTGGCCCCACGGCTAGCACAGCCATTTACTGACTGTTGGTTTGTGCACAGTCGGGACAGCGGGTGCATAATTTTGGAAACCTGAATTCTCAGTGAGTTCAGGTTTTGCTAGAGGCATTTATAGGCAAAAGTTTTCTACGGTGCATACAGTGATTTATCTTGAAAAACACATCTTGTGCAACTTGCTACTCCTCTGAAATGTATGGAAACTGTTTGACATCCCTTTTTGGTTAATTTCATTGAAAAGTGCACTTCTTTAGTTCCATGCTTTTTAAGTTCTGACGATTGAGGGCGCTGTTGCTGTAATATCATTTCAAGAAGACACTGTTCAGTTTAGGGGTTTTTTTTGTTCAAATAGCTATTCAAAAATTTGCTCATTGAAAAAAATTTAGAAGGGGTTGCTCATCGGCTTACTGTCATTTTTTACACGACAACGAATCACCAAAGAAAAGGAAATTCATGACAGCAAAATATCCAAAATTCTAGCAACAGTTTTTTTCTGAAATAGCTGTAACATTGAGGTTTCTGCCCAGAATGACATCACGATGCTCATTAACAAGTAAATTTTCATTAGCATAAAAAACCAAAAAAATTAAGCACGCAATTTAGTCACTCGATTTTCTATGTGACAAACATGGTAGGTTTTCAAATTCGTTATAAAAGTACAGATGCTCATCATTTTAATCGTTATAAAAGTACAATAAATTGCTTATGATCCTCAAGCAATATACTTTGTAAAATAAATTTCAGGAGCTCATTTATTTACAATGATTTACTTTTTACTAAAAATGTAAAAATAGATAATGGTAAGCACGTAAATTTAGTTACTTTTTCTGTATATGTAGAGCTCTATATTTACAAGCATGGTAGTTTTTCAAATTAAGCATAAAAGTAAAAATTGTTCAAGATTTGATTTGCCTGAAAATATGCAAATTGTTCTAAGGGCATTATTAGTACTGGTATATTTGCATTGTTGACGCCTCAAATGTGAATTACGTTTTTAACTACCAACCTAAAAAATTAAGTATGAAAGTAAAAAATTGTTCAAGATTTGATTAATCTGAAAATATGCAAATTGTTTTAAGGGCATTATTAGTACTGGTATATTTGCATTATTGAAGCCAGAGATGTGAATAACGTTTTAAACTACCAACCTAACCTAAGGGATTTCCGGTTAATTAAGTTAAAATATGCATTCATTTGATGGGCCAGTCCATAAAATAATCCACCCTATGGTGTTTTGGGCCAATCACAGACACGTGTCCGACACGCAACATTTGCATATGACGCGCGCGTCTGGAACATGGCTTTCTTGGGTCACTTTATTTGCAACCTCGTTTCAAATAGCATCTCTAGGTGGGAAACGCGCTTCCTGTATCCTAGTTTTGTAGTTATTTGACAAACATGGTAGGTTTTTAAATTCGTTATAAAAGTACAGATGCTCATCATTTGAATCGTTATAAAAGTACAATAAATTGCTTATGATCCTCAAGCAATATACATTGTAAAATAAATTTCAGGAGCTCAGCTATTTACAATGATTTACTTTTTACTAAAAATGTAAAAATAGAAAATTGGTAAGCACGTAAATTTAGTTATTTTTTTCTGTATATGTAGAGCTCTATTTACAAGCATGGTAGTTTTTCAAATTAAGTATGAAAGTTAAAATTGTTCAAGATTTGATTTGCCTGAAAATATGCAAATTGTTCTAAGGGCGCAATTAGTACTGGTACATTTGCATTGTTGAAGCCAGAAATGTGAATTACGTTTTTAACTACCAACCTAACCTAAGGGATTTCCGGTTAATTAAGTTAAAATATGCATTCATTTGATGGGCCGATCCTTAAAATAATCCACCCTATGGTGTGTTGGACCAATCACAGGCACGGTGTCCGACACGCAACATTTGCATATAACGCGCGCGTCTGGAACATGGCTTTCTTGCATGGGTTACTTTATTTGCAACCTCGTTTCAAATAGCATCCCTAGGTGGGAAACGCGCTTCCTGTATCCTAATTCCACACAGCAATAGCAAGTCATGGATTTATAACGTGTAACTCGTGATATTATTTCCAAAGTGTTTTACGTGTTTAAACGTTCATAACCGGGCAAGCACACATTTACTCTCATTCATAAATACCTTTTCGGTCAAAAAAATCAAAACTTTTCGGTCCAAAAGTCAAAACAAGTCAAGAATTAAAAATTTCCAACAATTTTGTTCAACAATTTTACTTTATGTTTTCGAAACACATTGCCCATGCCTAACCGAGGATTGTGAACGTTCAACCAATAAAGGGGTAAAAGGCACCGGCTTTCATATAGGGGTCCAAAATTCATGCGACACTGGAAAAGTGTTCAAGACCTGCCAGCTGGTTTTTATCAACCATTTAAAACCGGTCACGTGACGGGCTCTCGACTATAAGGAATGGGCAAACTGTCTTATATATTTTTGAATGTGAATTGTAACATCACTCCTAAAAAAAAATCCCACTGCAATTATGCATATGGGATAGACTGCAACATTTTAACTTTGAAAATAAGTCATGTTTTCGGTCCTCCTCACGCGGCGACGACTTGATCTCGTCTGTAACCCAGACACCACACACCAGAGGTGGGTTTGCGTTACCAGAACAAAACATGACATATAAATGTAACAGACAAACAAAAACATAAGAAACCCGCTTCGTTTGGGAAAAGAAAACTCGCGTACGGGTCAATATAAACCACTGCATATAAACCCTCATCAATTACTTGGGATGACCGTCACCATTGCTCCCAGCAACTCCGTCTCCTATGTTGAGACCCTCGAGTCTTGTGAGAACATCGTTGAAGGCTCCTTCATCTGGACTGTCCCGCTGTCTTCCTTCACTGGTTACTTTGACCGTGGTATCCTGATCCCTCACCTAATTATTAATTAAGAAGGGTAAAACAAATTTGCTCATTTCAAATGTGACTTATAAAGTTGTTAAGTTAATCACTTTGGATGGAAACATTTCTTCTTCTTTTTACAGAGGCTGAAACATTAATCTGGCTTGTTTTTTTTATATAGCCTATTTGTACTCTGTAATTGCTGTAAAGGTTCGAATTCGTCGACTTATATTTGTAGGATGTTTTGGAAACATGTTAGTTTTGGGATTAGGGCTAGGGTTAAGATAAAATTAATATGCGTATATAAGCAAATAAACAAAATACATCATTTTGCTCCAATGTTCCTTTTTCAGAGCTGAAAAAAATGATTTTGACGTAAAGTTTCACAAACTTGGGAGAATTTTATAAAATTTCATTATAGCATTGTTATTCCAAACACTAAATTCTAAGTCGTTCAGTATTTGAGGTTATACGGAAACAATCAAGGCACGTGTTGTGCATATAGTTTTACAAATTGGCATGACTGATCTTTGGCTGAGGCAGTTTTGGCAGTAACGTGATTGAAGTCGAGTTTTTCACCTCTCTGATTTTTTGAAGTAGTGACTCCCACTTCTCTAAAGTGAGTAAGCCATAGCAACCTCGCACCACCTTCTCGACAACCTCAGCAACAAACTTCTCCTGCTGTTCAGCAGTCTTCAGTTCCACTGGAATATGGGCCACCTTGTTGCGAGCCTCGCGTAGCTTAATGAATTGAAGAAGAAAATAAAAACTTAAGTTGGAAAGGAGATAGTGCTGGCCCTCCCTATACCTAAACAAACGATACGTTTGACATTTTCCTCAAAACGTTATGCTGCTGTTTGCACTTGTATACTCTTTTTCTTTTTGTTTGTTTCTGTTGTTATTGTGGAGCGAATACATGCTGAAAATGGAACCTATGAAATGTACCATTATGTTGAATATGTTCTATATATATTGCCATTTCTATATAAGACGTTTAAATTTTATGTTAATATTTTTCATATCCATGATCAAACAGTGATACAAGTATAGACACTGATTTACTTCAGTTTTGCTTGTGCTACAACATCATCCTTGCCACAATCGGGAAAGTTTTTCTTCGTTTATTCTCTGTTCTGCGGCTTTCTTTGTAGAAAAAGTACACAAATGATGACAGTCTGCCAATGAACAATAATGCAACAAGGATTGTTTTTCAAAGAGCTTCCGCAAGTTTCGTCATGTCGTTTGTACAAACAGTGTGCCTATCACATCAGCTGTTACTACAGCAACACTCTGCCTTGATTGGCGGGAAATATTACGGACATATTCGGACACTTCAATTGAATTGAATATTTGGCACAAAATCCATGTCTGAGTAAAATTCATGTCTCTAGAAGATCAATCGTTTATCTTACTGTTTCATCTTCAGTCACAAAGGTTGCAGACCAATAAACAAACTGCCATATGCCCCGGTACCCCCACTTCCAAACTTCATGAAAAATACAATATGTTTGAGACACACAATTAAGCTTATGTCATCAGCTTTTGTTGTCTGCAAAATTTGAATGCAAGCTCACACCCCCGTTCACGGCTTCCACCCTTGTTTTTGTTTTTACAAAACTTCAAAATCATGGCAGCGCACACAAAATGTTCTAAAAGAAAAGAATTTGGGGGCAAATCGTGATTTGCCCGCCTAGTTAATATTGGGCCTAATTATATACTAGCCTCATTGCCACATAAAAAAAGATGTGTCTTTTATGACATACGTTTTCAATCGATGGTCTTTTCTCAGCAGGGATGTCGAACACACTGCATCTGTGTAGCAGCCTAAGAAGTGCTTCTCGGTCCAGATATCCACACAAGCTGGGTATCTGGGAGCCGGAGAGGTCCACTGTTGGCATCGGTTTCTTGAACAAGAACACCCAGGCGAGTTTGATGAACCCACCGGGCTCGTACAGCTGATGAATGTCATCCGAGTGTTGGTGTCTTGAGCCTCTGTCAATGTTATTGAAAGGTTCTGGATCGGCGACGGCCCAATACTTTTTTTGCCTGATTTCCGTCATCCATAATTTGCCTCGGAGACAAGAGCATTCCGTGTCAAGCCTGATGTCCTTTTTTGGGTTTTTCTCGAATCTGTTTTCAACAGCATCTTTCATGGTTTGATGAAGGACTTTCATATTGCCGTCAACGTCACATTGCTGACGAAGTAGTTCCACGGCGCGGTCGAGGATAAGCTCTGCCTTAATTTGATATTTCTTGATCGGTAATTCCCGTTTTTTAGACTCCTGAGGAAAACACATACAAAATGTATTCACTAATGAGAAAGTGGAAAACGAACAATTCGAAAACACATGCTTTGACGTTATTTATTATTTCGTCTTTTTTTTTTTTTAATTCTTCTTACACATTGCTTTCATCGTAAATCCATTTTTAACGATCGCATCTTTATACTAATTTGAAATTTGAGCTGATGCGTTTTGGTTTTGACTGAAGGCAATCGGCTTCGAAATTAAGTGTTATGTTCTAGCGATTCATGCATGATTTATGGGTACACATCGACGCAAGGGAAAGCGTCCTTTAAAAGCATTCGTGTGATCCAGATTACTTTGTGTTTCATTTTAAAACAAAATTTACATTTGTTTTGTAAATATCATTTAGTCAATTATTAATACAATATCCCCACGGGCAACTGCCTCTGACAGCCTTGAATAGCTCACACTTTCGTGTGCTATTCTCGACGTAAAGAAATTTCCTATGAAAATATACAAAACCTGCGTCAAATGGTGCGAAAAAGTGGCTGTAACTTAATTCATTGTCAATTGTAATTTGTCACAATTCCTCTCCGACACTTAAGGTTAAAGGATGGTCCGATCACTTTATTCAGTATTTAGAACCATAACCTACCTTTTTCAAATTGTCTACTGCTTTCCGTATTTTTCCTGCTTGTTTATCGAGTGGATCGGAGCCTTTAACACCTTGTATTGCATTCAAGGCGATATTACCCTTCGAATATTTCACTGGAATAACCTTATACTTGCATTCGTCTATGCTATGCTGTAGGGAAGCATAAGTCTCGAACTTGTTAGTCTCATCCTTGACAAAACGATCAGTGACTATCAGCACCACACACCAGGAGTGTTCTATGAGGTCGATCTGATTGTCAATCGTGTACGTTCCCGCTGGGAAATCATCGCAAGATTTAACTGTGAAGGTACGCTCCTGCGGCTTCTCTAAAGCTCCTCGTAGCTCCTTCGCTTTATCCTCATCGCTGTCGTGGTAGAACAACGCAACATCCACTTTTTCTCCTTTCGAACTCGCCGTGGCCATGTTGTAAAAATACTGTTTGGAACCAGGGTCGACAGGTCAAGTGATTAAAATGGCTACCAGTACCACTGCGGCGATGCTGCAAATTATGTTGTCTATGTGGACATTGTGAATGAGCGGCGTTCGCGAAAATGTCTAAATGATTTCTCCAACATCGGAAACGTTTTCACGCCCTAATTTTCTAAACAGTATCGCAGTTTTCACTAAACTAAGTTGAAATAATGGTTTTATGATGTTCGAAATGGTGAACTCCACGACAATCATGACACACCTGCGGATTGTCATCTATTTCCGGTATTGAAACTGCGCATGCGTTTTATAGCAGGTCATGTGACATTTGGGTTGAAACATATTAAACACCGACCTCTATCAGTCTTTAATTTTAATTTCAACTTTAACTTATTTATTCTCATCACGTAAAACATGAAATTGGTCTCCTCGTTCTGCAAATTCACATTACAAACTTCACATAACCGAATTTATGCTAAGCAGGGACCTTTGGACATGACTCCGAATGACATTTGACCTCAGTGATCATTGCGCGGAAAGAATACACCTGAAATTGGTCTGAAGGGACTTTCCACACTTTCTTTTTAGTCGAGGAAAAACCTACTCCGATTTATTAAACAACACGATGGATCCAAGAATCACGCTTCCCCTTTTTCGTGTTAATTTTAGAAATCAACCCAGTATATGTAATTTTTACTTAAAGTAATGCTGGAATTGAGTAACTATATTTTTATCTAATAATCGGCAGTAAAATTGTATTTATATAACAGGCTTTGTTGTTTGCAACTTGTAATGGGTCTGACATTAGAACCTCGGTATTAAAGCAGGTGTGAACTATAGGGATCTTGTGGATTGTGTTCGGTTGATTTCGGCACAACCAACACATGTATGTATGTGTTATTCACTGCAGACTAAATAGGGCCTATTCGTTCACAATTTGGGTATGAATCAAAATTTCGTTGAACTTATGGAACCCGGCCGTGTGTCTTTCAATGGCCCTGTGCTATAGAGCAACTGATAAAGTGCTCGCGAACTCTTGTCATGTCGCCGGTGTGTTAGACTAGTTCTAGTCCCTCCGTCGTCGGTTGTGGTTGGCGGGAATTACGTCGTACTGGACAATAATCAGTTTTATGAAAAGTACTAATTGTTGATGTTCGTTTGTCTTTGAAGTTTCATTTTCCAAGCGACATAATGCCTACAACAAAGCCATATTATTCAAATCAACGATTTTTTATGGGGGGGGGGTGGGGATTCACGAGGGGCAGCTATTTCAACACCGTGGGGACGAGGTTGAAACCCTAGAGCAGTACACAATGAAAGTCACTAGTAACTGAAGGGAGATCTTCTTATAATACATACCGTCTCCAGTCCCCAATCGTTGATTCCCCTCCCCTCGATTCCCTCGCGACATAATAGGGAACGGACCAGTAAAATGGCCAAAACTGCCTAAACCGATCATACCAATGCACGATTTATATTCTGTCGATTTCTCTCTTGTATTGTGGTCCCTGTACTTGAGGGGTTAAAGCCTTATACGCACAGTCTTAATGTGTTGTAAGCGCGCCAGTGTGGGCCAAGTTTGGGCAAGGACCATTAGTCGACTAGTGGTTGATTTGTGACGTACCTTACGCCTGCGCACTGATAGCAAAGTGCGAACGTCTCCAGTCAACGCTGGTCAAAATGTCATCGCAAAACTTCTGGATCCTGGCTCTCTGCTAGCGTTATGAATGCGAGCGGCTATTAGTTACCAGCGAAGCAACCAACCCCAGTAGGCTGGTTCTAAATAGTCGACTAGCGTAGTCAACCACCGTCGACTAGACAGAGTTCGGGCAAACGTTAGTTAACCATTGGTCAACTATAGTCCTTGCGCGGACTTGGCCTAGTATTTAGATGCTCATTAACAGCGCCCTCTAGTGCCATGAGGTGCCCACCCCACCCCCACCCCCACCCCCACTCTCCGGTTTTCGAATTTCCACCACCGGGTAAGTTTAGGATTTTGGTCACACCCCCCCCCCCCCCTCCCCACTACCAGCGTGGATTAACGCCATGGTCCCACCTCTAAAACGGTCCATATCTGAGTATTTTGGGATGATATCAGACACGAATTAAAGTTGCTCTGTTTTCCCTAATCAGTGAAGCGATCATTTTTTAATATAGCCATTGGCTTGAGGACTATTTCTATAGGGATGATCATCTTGGATGGGACCAAGGACCCGCCCACCCCCACCCCCCCCCCCCAAATGAATTGACTCGACAGTATAAATGAGGTTGGATCTAGCTTTAATTTGATGTACGTCTGGAACACCATTCAGCCTGTGAGAGGATTTTTTTCTCTCAAATATGGGAACGTATTTACCGTTCTGCACCCATTAAATCTGAATCGCCCGACAGCAGGGCCACCCATGCGTCTATCAATTTCCTAGCCCCACCCCCTTCAAACTTTTTTACCATCCAACATTACAAGAAGACAGTGCCACACTGAATAATAGAAGGAACTTTTATTAGACTAGCATGAACGCAGAATGATTTACAGCATCCAAAGTGACTTACAATATAATCCGTAAGATTTGAAACTTTGCAAGGCGGTATTACAAAAGCGAGGTTTGCGATAACACGTACTATGTGGAAGCTCTAGAATCTCTTGTGGGTTTCACAACCAACCAGATCGTTTTTTAACCACATTTCTTTTGAAAAAAAAAGAGAAGAAGGGATTATTCCACATGGTGTTACCACAAAACCTCACTAGACAATCAGAATAAAGCTAAAAGCATATAAGTAAACCACGTTCAGTGTTTAAAATGAAATTGCAGTTGCATAAAAAAATCCATCAAAAAAGAAACCGTTATCCTTTGCTGACCCGTTACATATTAAAAGAGTAAAATATAAGGACGACATGCTTTGTTTACATGTGCGCTTTCCTATGGCAGCCAGATGGAGGCGAGATTCACTCATCTCCCATAGGAAAGAGCACATGTAAAAAAAAAATGACGTCATGTCTTACGCACTGGAGGGCTTCACGAACAGTATACGTTATCAGTATAGGAATACGTTCGAAGAGATAAACTTTAATAACTATTTTTTCTATGATTTTTTTATAGGCCTATATTTCTCTGATCTCTTTCAGAGGCAGTCTATGTGAATTCACTGACGCCATATTTTGGTCACTCAAAAAGCCTCACGTGGTATAGGTACGCACAAGCTGCATACGGCATAGGACTGAACAACGTGTACGCAAGCACGATATCTGCTTGGGAAACCAAGATGGCCGCTTGGCAGCATCAAGCCCAATGGGCCAATAAGCTAGTAAGCAGCGATCGCCGCATATCCTCGTCAGTAATACAGAACTATGGCTTTGTACAGCGACTAAAATGTATTTGGAGTCTCGTAATACACTTACCATACTATTAGGCCCTATATGTATAAATATTACATAAGGTATATAACTTATACGGCCTAGTATACAGCTGGGCCTAAAACTCACAAACCTATATACATGTATGCATCTAGCTCTGTGATGAGGACGTCACATTTTGTTTACACGTGTGTTTTCTTATGGGAGCCTGGTGCTCGAGGACCATGGTTTCGTAGCCCCATAGAAAAGCACCGTAAACAAAGTGTGACGTAATCAGTACAGAGGCTTTTTTCAGTCGATTTAGAATGGCTATATAATATTTTACTCTTTTCATACATTCTGGTTTACACAATGGGGCTATTTAGCCCATGGCATCCATTGCCATTACTAGTTAAACCTATTTCGGGTTAGACTCTTGGACAGAGTGAGGCTTAGGCAAGTTTAATTCACAAGACAGTGACAGTCGGTGAGGCAGTGAGTTAGTCGGGTGCAAAGAGGATTGTTAGTCTATTTTTAGCGCTGGGTACAAAAGACTTTACCCAAATCAAACAGCGCCCTCTATTGTGTCTGCCAAACCTCAAATAGGCTACTAGGCTGGCACCTCTTGGACTAACATAAATAACTAGGCTGTGTCCGAATTACTTGGCTGCGGCTTGAAATAACACACGAGTCTATTCCAACTGCCAGTGTGAAAATGCCAACTGCAAGTATCTCCCATAATGCACTGCCTCTCCATGGTAACATCTTGGCAGAGCGCACTGAACTGTAAATCGATGTCATAAAAACCTGTACATTATCCATTGACGCCCTCAGGTACTTAACAAATTTGAAATTAGCAATAAAAACGAGGGCCCAGTGCTCTCTCTTGTTGAGAGGATAAAAAAAGAGAGACTCGAGGGACCAAGCTTCGCTTCAAAAAGATTTGAAACAACACTGCAATCACGCCTGTGTACGTCACAACGCTATCCAGAAAAATATATAAATGTTTGATTGAAGAGAACGGTCATAACATTTTGATCCCCACCCTCGAAAAATATCTTCGCCACGCCACACTGCTGACAATATTTTTCTAAATATCCCAACTTATCTCTGACCAAGTTAGTTAACTGAAATCAGTGCCTTACTGGTAAACGAACTTGCTCAACAATTGTACTCAGTGTCGAAGATGAGGAAAATGAAGATGAAAACTTGATAAATGACAACAACAAAAATGAAGAAATAACGAGATTAATCACTGTAAGGACGAATCAAGTTTAGGCTTCTTGCGTTGCCTCGGTTCATATTTAGTTATGTTAGTCTTTTCTTCCAAGGTGTTCGATCTGCAAAATCTTGCCAACTGCTCAAGCACCTGTCCGAAGTTTCTCATTTCAGTCTGACCTCTCTGAAAGATTTCTCTCAAACGTGCCTTGACTGGCGATGGTAAGTTCTGGACAAATGTTACGCAATCACCGACCCATGAGAAGAATCTAAATGTAGCTACTACCTTATCAGGGCGGTCAATGTTGTTCCTAGTTGCAGATTCTGTCTCAAGAATAGCAGGTTTCACAGACTTGTCAGCGTTCTCGATTCTGATCCAATGCGGTCGGGACGAAACAACCACGAAGACCACTGTATTCATCAGGTTAGTCTCTGACAGGTCGGTTGAACCACACAATTCATCACGAGGACTACCATCCATGGTATTCTGATGACAGGTACGAAGATTAGAAAAGCGAAAAACGGTAAAATCAGTAAGATGAGAAAGCAACTCAAAGACGAAAACATCAATTTTGCTTATCAAACGAACTCTGTCGATGTGGGTCACCAATTTTTCTCTTTCGCCTCTTCCGTTCTTCAACTCGAGGTGTTGTTCCTCAACATCTTCGACACTTTCATTTCTAACTTGGATCAGTACATCTTTAGTATCGATTATTTCTTCTTGCTCTGCGATCAGTTCATCTCCAATTGTGATTTGTTTATCAGCAATATCGATTATTTCTCCAGTTGGGATCTGTTCGTTGACAGTATCGATTACCGGCATTTCTCTTTTATCTGTTATCTCTTCCTCACTAGTGTCGATTCTTTCTTGTTCATTTGTGTTCTCTTCATCGTCATCAGTTTCGATTCTTTCTCTTTCACTATTGAATTCGACTGCTTCTTCTGTTGACCCAGTCTTCCCCGCCGCGGCTTGAGTTGTTTCCGAGTCATCCTCCCCCGTCTCATCTAGTGCTTTCTTATTATCACTAACATCTTCGTCGCCACACCCACCAAGAACAGACTCATCAACGACAGAAAAATCGTGGATGTGTGATGTGATCATACCACCATCCTCCACTCCTGCCAAATCTTCAAAGAGCAAGTTCTGATAGCCGGAATCATTTTTGTCGGAATCAGTTTCATCGTGCTCATTAATAACCTGCAGAACAAACTTTTTACGAACTCGCGCTAACCACAGATCGTTTGATCGGGCCACCTTCCTGATACATTCAGTTTCTGCTTCCCCAAAATTTTCATCATCGCCGCCATCTTGTTCTTCGTCAATTGCATGAATTCCAGCTTTCACTGCTTGCCCTTCACTTGCAGTGACGTCACACAAAATGACGTCATCACTATCATGGACATCAATACATACTTCGTGTTGAGCAGGCGAATGTACTGAGACTTCAACAAGATATCCGCCCTCATTTCCATCGCTTGCCCCTCCCCCAATCTCTGCCCCTCCCTTTCCCCCATGTTGCCCCAGTTCAACCTCCAAATCGTCACCACTAGAACCCATTTCAGAATCGTAATCCAAGATATCCCCGTCACTATCCACAACACTCATCCATTCATCGCTTTCCTCGTCTCCAGTCGAGCGGACGCTGCAAACTCGGCAAGTATTTGCAAACGGGTCATTCGCAATCGGGTGATATTTCACGGTTTGGACGCTGCTCGGTTTATTCGGGCTTAATATTCGTACAACTGTCGATGTCGGTGGCGCGCTGGCTCTGACTCTGGGAATGCCTGCCTCAGCTCGAATCACTGGGATTGAGGGCGCCCTCATCCAATCTATACAAACCAAAAACAAAAGTAGCAACAATAACATGTTTGTTTGACAAATATTCAGCAAGAAATCTAACACGCTCATTTGGACATTTTCTTCAACCAGTGCGTCAAATAAAATTCATCCCCTGTATTACATAATTATTTATACACATTTGCCTTTATTCAGAAAATTGTAACTTATGAACTTGTTTTGTGTAGCACTGACAAATTGAGGAACTGCGCATGTCTTAGCAAACAGGAAATAGAGACCTGGATTCACAGGGGTCACAATATCATATAGCACCGGCGCAGTTTCCTTTGAAAACAGTTATGCCACATTGTTCCTCTTTAAGAACGTAAACAAAGGCTGCATTGTGCTGTAGTGAACAAACAAGGAAATAAAGTACTCTCTGTTACTCTATAAAACACACGGTATGCATGCAAAATCATACCAGCAAAATGAAAGATATTTCTTGTTCTGAAGTAAGCACGAAATTTCAAATCAAAACAAGGCTTGGAGAGCGACGTGTAATGTGCCAACGTTTGTGCGAACGAAAATTTCCATCGTGTTTTTGATTGCATGTAAGATTGCAGATTGCAGATTTGGTTACCACGTCCCCCATATGCTTTAATATTGTGCATTATTTGATGCATTTATTATATGATACGCTTATCCTGATGTAAAAAATCTGGTTAATAATATTTAATGAAGATGTGAAATTGGAATGCTAATTATTTTCAGACAATTGGGTTTTTTTTCAAACACCGGCGTAATGTTGTAAATTACTATGTGCTAAAATTTAAGGATCTCTGCAATTTTGCGAGGAAAAACATTACACCCCTGTGAAGTTCTAGTGTTTGGGTGTCAATTTGGGTTACTAGTTACAAATATCAATATAATAAGATTTGGAATCATTTTACGTAAAAGCAAACTGTTCTTGTCCTCACCTCGCCTTCTGAACCACTGTGGTCGAAACCTTTGAATGGCGACATATACATAGGTCATGGCAACGATCACAAAGAGAGTCCCTGAGGCGATGAGCAGCAGGTCTTGATATCCCCAACCGTCGTCAAGGTTTGCCTCGACCGGGAACACCTCTCTTGTTTCTCCTGATGGCTTTTTTTCTGAAGACATCCAGCTGATTGTGCCGGTGTTCTGATCCTCTGAATCATCTTTTTCATATAGCGATGCTTTTACTGGCATAAGCATATCTGGTCTTACTGACTCCTCGGTAGCGCGCGTCGACAACACCTTACCAGAAGCACTGGTGCGAGACGTCCGTGTAAATCCAGGCCTCTGAGTGGATCCCACTTCTGACACCAAATCGCTAGCGCGCGTACGCGCCTCCTTTGCATCCTGCTCGGCCAACCACTGCCGCAGCTCCTCGTGATTGTAGCCTTCGTCAAGGACCTTCTCGTGTTGACATGACTGGGTCCCTTCGTCAAATCGGTACCCCGGCTGTTGGCAATTTCTACTACAAATTATGTCGTGGTACTGAGAGCACTTTCTTTTGACCTGTCCACAAAGATTACAAGATAGATAATCAGCAAGCTACTTTAAAAATTGTGCAATATTCTGATTTCTGCTGGTTCCAGAGAGGACCAGCGTTATAGTCCTTTGTATTATAAATAGTTGAGTGGGTCATTCTTGACCAACTGACTGACACCCCCCCCCCCCCCCCCCCCAGTACCTGCATGTATGGATACGCAACTGGGATCATCCAGCTAATAAACACTCAAACTGTTACAAAAACCTAGATTTTATATTCAGATTACAGTAAAGGTTCAGTCCATGGTAATTGTTGCTCAGGTCATGATCACTTGCAGTCGCGACCATTTAGTCATAATGACGTCATAAACAAGCAGCCACTGATCCCGTAAAGTTTCAGACGCTAGGTGGCGCTGTATACATTACATTACGATTCTAGTTCTGCCATTACATAATTACTTTTCCCACCTCCTTTTTCCTTTCTTACCTCCGCCCGTCCTAGCTCACTTCTGGTGCATCTCTGACCCAATGACCTCTTAAACATTGACTGATCCCATCATAAAGGTTCAGACGCTAGGTGGCGCTATACATGTTTATTACGATTCCATGTTTAACCATTACGTAATCATTTTTTTCAACGACCTATTTTCATTCTTACCTCCACTCCGTCGTCACATCTCGTGCATCTGAGACACAACTCCGCCGTCTCCTCCGTGATATCCCTGCCATTCGGAAGGTAGAATTCTCCAGGTGCAAGCTTATGGAGGAAGTAATTCTCTGGACACTCGTGTTGTTGGATAACGATCTCGAAGGTGTCATTGTCTCTGCTTACCATGGTAAAGACAGTGCGCTGCGACGGTTTCTCATCAGAAGAACGAACGCTGAGAAAGAACACAATTAGAAACCGAAAATGAATTTTGAGAAACATGGTCCCGACTGCAGAAGGCTCGGTGAAAATCCCAACATATGGCATCCTATACTACATGCGTACATGTACGTTACTTCCTGGTATAAATTTATGCATCTTTGCTGAGGAAATTCAGTGTTTTGTTTGCGCAATACTTGTGTAACTTTATTGAGTCTGCCTAGAGTGCAGTAGTTTTTGTGATATAGGTGTAGCTTTGACGACAAAGACCACGGCTATTTGTTGTCGGAGGTGCCGCCAAAAATATACGGGATTTTCCCACATCACGCAATTGCCCAATGTTGCAGTGAGTGTATAGGCCTACATGCATTAAAATAGCGTGGGCAAAGGCCAACGGTCACAGTGTATGCGCACTACAGTGATTATTGCATGGCCATTGCTCAAAGGGGAAAATTGAAATCCACACAATAATACGGGTGGCATTTATCCTGGACTCTTTTTCCTGGTTTCTTTTTTTCGCTGCAGGATTTTCTATTTATCCCGTAGTATTATAAATAAATTATACATTCAATTCCAATTTTATCAGTCCATGCATGGACGTGCTTATGTGGAAAACGACTTATTATTAGTGCAATTATTAGTGTTATTTTAAGAGGTTCCCCAGAAATACTGTGGCAGAAAATTATGTCTAAATTATTTCTCAACTGCATTGGAGCCTTGGTAGAAAATCAAGCTTTTTTGGTCAATATGTAGGCCTAAGTGGAATTTTTAGTCAATAATTTAAATAAAGTGCTCGGCATCGAATCATATTCGTCATAAAATACACTAAATTATATACTGGATTACAACCGTTACATTATGAACTTTTTAAAAAGATGAGCAGCACCAAAATATCGGGATTAACCTTCGATCCTTATGAAATGTGTGTTTGCATACAATGCAAATAAACTCAGCCTATTATGACTCGACATGGCGTGAACGCGAATCATAATGCATGCAACGTCGACAATTTTTATCAAAACAATCTTCAACCTTTGACATGATCACGGGATCACGGGTAGACTTGTCCCACTCCCATCAGTATCTTTCTAGACTGAATGCAGAGAACTGGGGTTAAGTCGATCCTGCAGAACAGGGTTCATTGGTGCAAACAAATCATCCCCGTTAACAAGAGCAGAAACAGTTTCAAGTTGAGAAACAATTATCATAAAAATCTTGAACCTTTGGATTTAATCACATGCTGATCACGGGTATAGACCTGTCCCGTTAATCGTTTTGATCATTGAATGTAGATCGAGGGTCGTGGGTGAAAACACAAAAGTACAAGGGGGTATTTATACCTCCCCAATATTTGCTAAGGACTGAACTTTTCTACAGATGTGCCCCTTTTCACCAGCGTTTATCTCCCCTCCAATTTTTTTAGAGACGAGTGCCCTTTTTTAAACATTATTAAGAGCCCTTTGAAGGAGAAAAAAACAAGTGCCTTTCTTTTTAATTTTACCAGCTGCCTTTTCTTGTACGAGCCCTTTTTGGGAATTTCGCGCGACCGTCGGCAATAGAGCCTGAAAGTACGTAGGCCTATGCACCATTTTGTCTTTGAGCATCCGGACCCCTCCGCGACCTTTCTATGGGCATTTTACACGGGGTTGCCCTTTCTCTTGCTATAAATTTTGACAGAATTATTTCTAACCGTAGGCCTAATCACCCCAAGAAACATTCATTTCATCTTGACATTCCACAAGAAAAAAATGATGAGAAATCAGTTGGAGATGGGTAAAAACGAATTTTACTTACGACCTTTCACATCCGGATTTTCGTATGCCTATATAGGTCTCCTTGTTCGATCACGTTTGTATTCACATTGCGTAATTGCGTGAGAACGAAAAGGATAACGACGCGAAGATTTACCTACCTACATCCGATGGATTCCAGATTGATTATCATGCTTTAATGCAGTTCTTATCAACAACTTATTATACATTATTTGTAAATGAGAATTAGTCCTTCAAGTTTATTCAAACCAATTGCTTTGTCCCAAGAGACATTTTATAAAGACTCCTATTGAAGTTTCAGTTTTTACCCATTTACCGCCACAAAATTAGTTTCATAAATGTTCGTCTTTGTACGAGTGCTCCGGGTTCCACTTGTTCACATATATTTTAGATTTTCGGAAGTGAGAGGTCAAGTTCTGGCACACTATTTCTCTTTTACGTCATGCGATTTTTCAATTTCCATAGATTGAGATGTAAGTAACGATTTCATATAGGCCTTTTTTTCTGAGGGTGATTTTCGTAAGAAATCAATGTACCAAAAATAATTTCAAAAACTCTGACTTTTACACGCTAATTTTCCTATTCGAAGGGTCACCTATGGTCATTTGGTTTGAACAGCGCCCCAGTTGGAAGATGGTACCATCAGCCCCCCCCCCTTTTTTTTTACAGCGGCCAAGTGTCATGGGAAAAAACCTGTCGACATTTCAGCACCGATGTGCAAATGTCCTTTTTCACGAACCCCTTCCCATAAAAATGGCATTGCTCATGTGTACCAGCAAAGATATATTTTCTGTCCCGATTACACCAACTGCCTACTTAATTACACCGACTGATTGTCAAATTGCATTGATTATGATTTTATTAGGGTCACAAAATATTTTTTTATCAGAAAACAAGATTGGTACGGACCAATACAAAGGCACCCACATACAATACGAGAACAACTAATGATCTATATTTTTATTATGAATCTTAATATCATAAAACAACACTAATTAGCCACATCATAAATCTTACTGCCAATACATAAACGCGCACGGCACGTTAATGTGAGGGTCTATAGACCAAGTTTCTGAGCAATTTAGGCCTACGTTTCGTATTCAGTCTAGGCCTACTATCCTATAAGATACGAACAAAAAGTAGTTGGTGTTTTCATATTTGCAGTGTTATATGCGTACTATCCTATTGTGTCTTTTTGCAAGGGTACTTTTCCATAGGCCATAAGGTACTTTTCCATAATATTGCCCTCGATGTACTTTGTATACCGTATGCAAAATATGCGCATGTGCAGATGTGTCTCAACGTGATTTGGTGGGCGATGCTTTGCAGCTTGATCTATGATTGGCCTAATAGTTTCATTCATATTTTTTTTCACTGACAAAAGAAGTACAACTGCGCGCCGGCCAGGTGGCTCAGCTCGCCCATGGTCAACCCGAGTTCACCCACACATGTGGACGAGACACGAACCACGCATTCATAATACGGCACCAGAACTGCTCGTAAAACTATTCAGTCAACACGGCGGGACTTTAAATTTCAGGCAAAGATGCTCGTTTGCGCATAATTATTGTGTCTTCTGCGGTAAAAATAATCTCCTTTTTAAACACTTTATTGGCACGAATTTATCATTCGCCGTTATAATTCCTGCGACACGAGTCACACAGATGAACGGTAAGTCCAGCTATATGATAAATGTGGTCCTCTGTTTTTTTTCTGTCTGTCTGTCTGTCTAGAAATGTTCACAAGGATGTTCGTTTATTAATTTGATAATTCGTTTCTCCTAATATACTGCTTTATATACGTATCCAAGAGATCAACGTGCGAAAATGGCTGTGTGAGGGGTTGCATTTTTCTTTGGAAATATCCTATCAAAAAAGTGGCATAACTTGATACAGTTTTATAATGATATCCTGTCATTTTTGTCGTTTGCTTACACACGAGCAAATCACGAGGTTCATTAAAAAAATTAATAATTAATGTCCTTGACGTTTAGTTATGATAACAAGGTGCATTTTTTTTTCACCTGCGCGAACGCGTATGATCAGGCGGGCCTACGTAGAAATCCGCGAACTCTGTACCTTCGCTGAACGAGTACTGTACATGTACATGTACATGTACATGTTTGTACATGTACATGTACATGTACATTTCCACCAGAGCGCGTGCATTCAGAAGCCCGTGGACGATTCCATTTGCCCTAGAGGTATCCAGAACAAATCATTGTCGCAGATGGGGGATTTGACCCTTGTAAATTATCTGAAACGCAGCAGGATGATTTGACATTTTTCACGGTTTCAACATTTCTTCGTATTTATATACATGCGACCTGGGCTATATTTGGCACCGGTCCAATTTTTTCCCCCATGGCGTAAGTAGACGCGACACGATCATTCTACGGTCTGTGAATTTATTATGCAAATAGCCTAACCGCACTGACACGTGATCAAAACAGTGACGTACCTACACGTCCATTCATACTTTTACATGTGCTATCGCAGTGTTTACAACGACACATCAGTTCCCTTTGCATCATTGAATAAGACATGCACGTGTGTTTTCTTGTTAAAAGCTCCGGAAGAAATTTGGCATTGATCCTCTCTACTTCAGTCAAGAAAAGTGTGATCTATGCCAAGTGCCTACAATAATCACATGCCTTTATCTGCAACATTTTTTTTTACAGTCGTGTATAGCGATCTTTGACGTTTCTCCTGGACGCGGTATCTGTACTTAAACACGTGGACTGCGGCGTTTTGGTAAGTCCAATATTTTTTCTCAATGAAAACAGAGTGTGTTTTGTATTTGTATTTGGGGGGGGGGGGTCTTGTCAGATTGTAATTTTATAATACTTAATTGTGTATTTAGTTAGAGAGCCGACCCCTAAAAAAATGGGTGCATGCTGTTACCGATACCATTAATTATGATGGTTTACGTTTTTGCTCAGTATTTTCCAGACAACTTTCTCACCAACTCTGCAGGCACGGTCGCAATGTGTGGTTCATTTAAAAAAAAATACCCTTTCTAAATTCTAGACACAAACCCTAGCTCATTAAATTTACTTTGAATGTGAATAAGTGGCATATATAAAATAAAAATTCCCTTCCCGACCGATTTTGTTTTCAATCTTGAGTGATAAACCTAAAAATTGATGTTGAGTGGCCTTATACTTGGACTGTGGCGTTTTGGTAAGTCCATTTTCTCAATGAAAAACCGTGTCAATTGTATTTTTTTTTATTTGGGGGTGGGGGGTGGGGGAGAGGTTTTTGTCAGAATGTCATTTTATAATTTTTTAAAATTGTGTTCTCAGTTAGAGAGTCATCCTATTCCAACCCCATTCCCCCCCCCCACCCCAGCCCCCCCCCCCCAAAAAAAACACCCACCAGGATGCATGCTGTTAAATATACCATCAATTACATTCTATAACCTCTTTAATTATTTTGCAACTGCTCTTTTGAACCATGCACTGAATGTAATTATATTATCTTTTTTATCCACAATCAATAGACTAGCTTACTTATCGAATACTGAAATTGACATTGGGTCATTATCAAAGCACTGCATTATAAAACTTCACTGCAGCTGGACACCACCTGCTATCTTAATTTGTAGCCACAGATGTCATGTTCATTTTACGCCACGGGTTGTGGAGCATTTGTTGCCAGGTTTTCAGTCTGTCCATAGCTCCATGGTCTGTCTAAATTGTTCGTCAAGTTTCCTGTGCAGTTTTTATAATTCAGTTTGAGGTGTTTTTGTTTCTTTTTTGCTGAAATAGTCTTGTGGTAATTCTGTATTTTTCCACCGTTTATTTTTCCACGAAAGCACTATGCCTATACGTGTGTGTTTTTTTCTAAGCAAATTATTATGAACACGAAATCACGAGTCTTGTTTTTACATTTAATTCCTTTTTAAATGGCCTTTGACGTGCTGATCGCGGCACGAAGGGAACGCATGTTCGTTGTTATTGTTTATATCCGGTTGCCGAACACAAACTTTGGGGCAACATTCCATGGCATTTCATCTGAACCTTTAAACTCTTTTTCTTTACTCAAAACTCGTGACTCTGACTAGACGGTATAATCCCATCCACGCAGACTATAGACATTCTATATAAGGTCAATTATGTTAATACGCACACACCATGCACGCGCAAGGGACATGCCTCCAGTTCAAGACGGGCATGCGTGTTCTTTCTGAATACTGTACATGTACGTATAACTAGCCGCGGAGTAATGAAATGACAATAATCGCGGTTGGTAGTGTGCCAGAACTGATACATGTACTGGCAAGAAAAGGAACAGCTGGCTAGCCAGGCACAAAGGAAAAGGCGGTATTGTTATTATTCCGAAAAACCAAAACTTCTACCCATATGTATTCTGTGTCAAAATTGATGCACTTGTTTTTGTTAATTGATTCCATTTTTCTTCTTTTTGACTATATGAGTTTTTGGTATCAATCAGAGATAGTTATAGTGAGAAGCAAATAATATGAGAAATCGTACCTATTTATGAGGAAAATATATGAGAAAATGTGCTCAAAACTATTCATTTACTATTGAAAGGTTTATTGTAGTCTTTTTTGCAGAAGATGCATTTTGCACAGCTCTGTTGAAGGAAATGTATATGTCTACAAGTAGTTTATTCTTTTAATTAATTTTCTTCGACTTTTAGTTCTTCTGTTAATTATTTTTTTTAAAGGACACAAAGAAACACAATTCTTCTGATGCGAAGTGGATCGAAATTTGGCTGTCCGTTTCCTTACCCAAATCTTACACTATTAAATACCCCAAAAATCACGTGCACGCATAGGAATTTTCTGTTAAAGTACCACTAGACTCTGTACCAGTGTTTAACTTCCAGGGCACAAAACAAAGTCGGGTGTTGTTTTTTTTCAGGTAAAACCGCAGGTACAATATGTGTGCTCGCCCACGCGCAGGGGAGATTGTGCAATGGATTTAAGGGGATTCCCCTTGTACAATTTGCGTTAGACTTAAGGACAAGTCGTTAGACAGTCGTGTTTTGTCCGACCAGCCCCCATATAAACTAGCACAGCGCTCACTTACGCTATGTATTGTGTTTTACATCGGCATGTCTAAATGGAATCGACATATGCGCATAATAGGCCCGAGGATAGGAAGAAACCTGGCATCGACAGTAGTCCACTGGCTTCGGTAGTACGGTGCAGAACGCGGTATACTGAAGCGGTGGCGCATGCGGACTAAACCCGGTCAATTACCGACTTAATCCAAGTCTCAATTTGCCTGATTGCGAAATCCTTCATCGTTGTATAAAACACTTGCGTCAGCTCAACACGAAGTGTCTAGGAAAGTCAACGGACTTTCAGAAATTCTTGCTGACTCAAAAATGAATACATAAAAGGTATATTCTGGGAAACTGTAGGTTTTATTCAGGGAAAAAAAGTATTAGATATCCATCCAGAATATTTAATGTAAATTCGTTTACGTGATTATGAAACTCGCTATATAGGGCAGTAAATTTAGCTCACCACTGCCGATTGATTGAACGCAGTGAAATACGTTTTGCTAATGTAAAAAAAATACAGTGTGAAGTTCATTGATACTCAGTTCAAAAGAAAATCTTGGCTTACATTGGCTATTTATCGTTGTAAACTTCGAGCGCCATTTTCGATGCCAGCTACACTTAAAGCTGTCGACTTTGGCACGCAACAGATCATGGGGGGGAGGGTAAAAAAAGTTGATAATTATTATGTCATTATGTAAGAGAGAGGCTTTTTTATTCTTTTGAACGGTTTGATGGTATATATTTTGTATTTTCAACAATCCAATGTTAAAAAACATTAAAAACGAAATGTATTCTTTTTTGCGATGTTGACCTTCCATAGTTTGCAACCCATTGTCGGCAAAAGCATATACATGTAGTGCCAAACAAGTTGGCAAACAAAGGTCTATCTGTGATTCCGGTCAGTAAAAGTATTTTAACTCCATGTGTACTCACTTCTGTGTATACAATGTCAGATGCTGTATAATCTTTTTTTCTTGGTCATTTGAAGAAAACCATGGGATCAGAAATCATGAAGCTGCTTCCTCTGTTCGCCATCGTCTTTCTAATTTCATGGAACGTCATGGGCGTCCAGGCTGGTGAAAGGCCCGCCATTTTCAAAAAATGGCCTGCGTGCAAAAGAGACATCGAATACGTCTTGGTCGTGAAGGCGTCGGACCGCAGACCTGGCGAGCAATACAACGAACGCCACAAAAACAACAAAACCTGGTAAGTAGAAATTTTTGTTTGCCATATACGCTATCTGATCGAATTCTACGATAGGGTCAGACAACGTGGGCGCGACATGACAGTTTCTTGTTCTCATGAACTCTGGGACTGGGTTGACGTAATTTGAATATCCGCGCGAAGTGCCTTCCGCGCGTCCACGCGCACTTGATGACTAAATAACCCATTTTCATAACTACAAAATTCTTAGGTCGTACGTGGTTACATTATGCCTTTACAGCCTAGAAAACAGATTTCTTTTTTACAGAATCCTCCAACAGGTAGCGGCCAACACAGTTTTGGCCGCTATCTGCTTTTGCTGGGCAACTGTGCAGCTTCTGATTATCAAAATTGCTGTCTCCGTGCTTGTGCCCGTATTTATTGCGCAATGTAAAGATGATAATAGAGTTGCTCTGCTAAAAAAAGGCAAAATGTCGTAAAGTGATTAACACTTTAGAGCTTTTAATACACCTCTCTTGTGTTTATAGGCTGTACGTCTGCCTGCCCTGCACGCAGTGCGCATCAGGAGTGCGTCAGCTCCAACCATGCACGACGTACCAGGATACAAACTGTTCAGCCACGGAATGTGCCGTACCTGGATGCGTTCTAGACGACATGTTGCACGCCTGTAGACTGCCAGGCGACCCTAACGACTTCGCCGGTATCGCCGCCATGATGGACCCGTGTGATCCCACCAAAGCCCCGGTCAACCCGACTCCAGTCCCGTCAGAAGGTCAGAAACACCAACGTTTTGACGGTCATTCAGACTGATCCATGAAACCGTACTATATATACTCACTGCACTGCGCACAGAATGGACATGGCAAGAATACGTGAGTCTCTCCAATGCAAAATGCATGAGCTAGACGCGCGCGTCATATGCAAATACACGCATGTCAGGCAGTTTTGCGCACGCATGTCAACCATTAATCACGTTTGTGATTGGTCAAAACGTCTAGGGCGGGACTCAGTGGATCGGTATATTAAGGCAATGCCACAAGTCGTCATTACATCTTTTAATAGTGGGCAATTCCTCAATTAAGAAAGTGTACTGAGTCATGTTGGTAAAGTGACCTACTCTTATCGCCCTCTCACACCTTTCCCCATTGAGTCTCGGGTTTTCCTCCCCATTTTAAAACTGAACAATTAAGTCTTCTTCATCTTCATCTCTGGGTTTCTTCAAGCTTGCAAACCACAACAACATGGCCTTTTTAAAAAAAATGTTAGTTTCGATGCAAAACAAATAGAACATTACCGATGATTATTTTATTTTTCGTTTATTTACAGAAGATACCTCTAATAGACCGCCTCAACTTGTACAATCCACCGCATCGACCCCAAGCACAGACCCCTATGTTCCCACCGAGCCGCCCGCCACCAAATCGCCGTCCCTGCGCAAGGAGTGGGGAATACTGGAAACGGTCCTAACCGTTTCCTTGGCCTTGCTTAGCCTCATTCTTGCGGTAGGAATCTTCGTCCACTATCGTAGACCCAGGCGCCAGCTCGAGAAGGTGGCTCAAAGTGGGCGGGGCGACGATCTCAGTTTGAGTGGGATGCCGATAAAGGAAACACCTGTATAGTATAAGGATAATAATCAAACCTTGTATAATAGCTTCCACAAATATAAGCTAATAATGAGGTGCTATCAATTAAATTAAAAGTGAGGCTTAACCTTGGAACGAATAAATAGTATGGCACCATCCCATTCAACAGCTTACAATTTCGAAAATACATTCAGGATGATTCAGGGAACACGACCAAAATGGCTTCCTCGTGAATATCGTCAAGGCCGTGAGTGAACACTGAGTCTGTGCCATGATTTTTGGTTTTCATAGCCTTCCTTAAGCCTTCTTCTAGCCTTGCTCTATCCATGCTCTTTAAGCTCCATGTTTCTCCGAACGGATGTTCGATTTGTATGTTTTATCCAAACTGGAAAAAAAATTGTCTTTTGTTTTTCGATTTTGCACGTGTTCTATCCTCTGAAAAAAAACCCATTTTTTTTGGGGGGGGGGGTGGCTTTTGCGCCATTATGCACAAATAGTTGCGCCTTAAGTATATTGTATGTCAACATATTTAGAAAGTAAATATTCCACAGCTTAATATGGGTTGAGTTTGTTGTTTTCGATGCCTCAATCAGAAATGACTGTACATTTTGTATTTAACTTGACATATCACAGGGAGAGTATGCTTAAACGTAATGCAATGTACATAATAATTATTATTATTATTAACTGCCTATCAATGCAAGTTTTGGTATACATATTTATATACTTTTCTAATGTATTTATTCAGTATATTTAAAAGTTTAAAAAGACAAGAAGATAATTGTTTTGGAATCATGATAGAGCCAGAATGAACTGAGTCGCGCATAAATTTGATTTCTGTCGCTTATCAGTGGAACGGAATTCTTGTGTAATTCAAACACCACATTTTGTATGCGCAACTTTGTTACACAAGAGTCTAGCAGGTGTTATATAATAAGTGGATATATTAAGCAGATTGCTTTGTACATAGCCATATTCAGAATTTTCCATGTAACCAAAGATGAACAATTAAGTTAAAGTAAATCAACTCAGAAAAAAGGTATTTAAGTGATCCATGAGAGGTCTATCAACGAGCTCCCAATATGCAACGCGGTCATTACGTTATTAGGTCAGTACTGTTTATGCATTATTATTTAAATGAGCATTATTGGGCTACGTTCTGTACAAATTTTTTGCCATACTGCCTGCCTTGTGTTTTGCTCTGTATTATTTTGAAATATTTAAACAATTTTTCATGTTTAACAGCTTCAATTTTTTTTCATTTGGCTTGAAATGTCGGACTGTATAAATTTTGTATTTGTACATTTTGATTATTATTTATAAAAAAAATAATGCCTCTTCACTCTATCCTTTTTTTTTGCGTTTCAGTCCAATTGGTATCAAGCCCTTAATTAATTATTCTCATATAAGTTAAAGGCCCAATTACACAACGAGCACAAAACAGTTTGAAAACGCACGCACATTTTTTTTTCTTACAAATGTTTGGAAGGTGGCTTAAAGACGATGCAGCCGACATCCCAACTTAACAAGATTTTTGGAATTTCGGGTCCAATAAAGTGTAAAGTGTAACAGTCATTGCCGCTGTTGTTCGCTTGGGTAGTGTGCAATGCCAAAGGGACAATGGTATAAGTGGTTATCAAAGGGGACTTCCTGGTAAATCATGGCTAAATAAAATTAATTTGCAAGTTCAAAATATGACTTTCTTGGTATCCTGTTCGTCATACACACGCGCCGCGCGCACCACTGATTACAAGCACCCATTAATTGGCTGAACACACAAGTTGCGTTAACTTCCGTTTCCGACGGTTCCAATACTATTAAGAAATCTCTTTTTTTTACTTGACACGAAGCTATATCGCCCACTGTCGCCATTTACGGTCATAACACTCAAAGTCAACCGCGACACGAGTACAAAGAAATAAACGGTGAGTCCTTCATCTATTTTTGCCAGTCTGTCCAATGTCCTCAGGGTTTTTCAGTAGTAAAAACTGAAATAAAAAAAAAAAAATCGGACTTATGGAAATTGATCCAGACATGTTGCAATTGTTTTAGGAAGTAGAAGATGCCTGTTTTAATTCAGTACATTTGTAATTTTATAGTCCTATTCTGTCAGTTTGTCTTTCTTTCTATCTATCTGCATGGCAATGTCCACACGATTTTTTGAATTATTCGTTTCTGCTGAAAACTTCTGTTTCCAATTAGAAGACAATTTGCAAAAAATCGCATCCGGCCAGGGGTGGATGGGCCATTTGAAAATTCCAATCAAAAGTGACATGTATCTTAACACAATCATATCTTGTAATGTGGTCGGTTGCAAACACTCGATCAAATCACGAGATTCATAATTGGTATTTAAAGTCCGGCTATGCATTGTGGTGCGGCGGAACGTGTGTTTTACTGTTGACATAATCCGTGATTCACTCGCTGAATAAATGGAATTGAACCAGTACATTTCCACTAGCACGTAAATATAGAGTCAAACGTCATTCGATTTAGTCGTGGGCGAGATCATTTAGCTCTCAAGGCAACAACATTGTCGCGGATGGGGGGGTGGGGGGTGGGTACTACTGCTTATTTTGATCCCTGACTAGACTTTTTTTCAGTTCAAGTTCGAGATTTCATCATCCCGGCCGAAGCCGAAGTTCGCGGCGCTCCAATTTGTTTCTCCATAACATAGGTCACAGTACGCACAATCATTCTCCATAGTGTCTGCCTGTTGTGCAGATGGTCTGCATAATTAGCCTCGTACCTGGTTCATTCATACTTCCACAGCACTTCCTTTTGGCTTCGTATAATGCACACACGTGTGTTTTCTTGTTAATTGGCTCCGGAACAAATACGGGATGATTATATCCTCATTTTCAGTCCAAAGAATTGTGATCTTTTCCAAGTGTCTACAATATTCACGTCTTAATCTGCGATATTTTTTTCACAGTCGTCCATTTAGTGATCGTTGACTAAAACGTGGTATCTAGGCCTACACTTCACACGTGGACTGCGGCGTTTTGGTAAGTCCAGTATTTCCCTCAGTAAATCCGTGTTTTGTATTTTGTTGTCTTGCCATCTAGGCCTGATCCTGTCATTTTAGTTTTCGTAATTTTGATTTCAGTTCGAGAGCCATCCCACTTCAAACCCCACCCTCCCAACCCCCCCCCCCCAAAAAAAACCCACCCACCCCCCAAAAAAACCCACTGCTGAGACCGATAACATTAATAATAATGGGTGAAAACAAACCATTTTATTAACTAACAACTGTTCTTTTGACCCATGCACTGAATATATTTCTTTCTTTTTTATCCATAATCAGTATATAGGCTAGTTTACATGTCAGAATGATTATTGATATTCGGGTCACAATGCTCACAACACAAGTAAATACTGCATTATAAAACTGCACTGTAGTTATCCACGTGGTATATTCATTTGCAGCCACACATTCCTTCATGTTAGAGGAGATTATTTCTAGGTTTTCATTCACTTTGGTCGGCCGGTTTGTCAGTCTGTTTATCTGAAATATTCGTAAAGTTTCCTGTGCAGTTTTTTTTGTTAAATGTATACTGATTTTTCTTTTCTTTAAGTTTTGGTGAAATAGCCTTGTGACAGTTCTGTATTTTTCTAGCTTATACTTTTCCACGCAAGCGCCATCATGATTCCTATAATTTTTATATTATTTGACAATATCTGAACAATCACGTGTGCCCTTTTTTCTAAGCCTTTTTATAAACACGAAGTCACAAGTCTTGTTTTAAAATTCCGTTTTAAATGGCCTTTTGCCTTCGATGATCGAAGTACGAAGGAGCACATGTAGGCCCTGCGTGTTTGTTATTGTTTACATTCAGTAACAGAACGCATACCTTTAGAGGGGCAATTTTCCATCACGTCATCTGACCTTGGTTTAAACTCTTTTGTTCGATTCTCGTGACTATGAGTCAACACCGACCGAACAATCAACTGAGTACGAGTCCCAGGCACTTTGCTCGGTCGGTGTTGACACAACACGCGCACGCACAAATAAAAGGACACAATCAGTACACGGTGCATGACCCCCCAAAAGTTTGGCAAGCAGATACCTTTCAATTTCAAAGTATCCAACATCAGCATTTCATTTTCATTTGTTTGTACTCTTGTGTATGGGCATAATCACAGCGAAAATTTGTTGAAAATCCATTCATGCAAACCAGACATAGAATTGGCAATGTGTTTTTTTCACACGTTCCAATGTGATCTGAAAAGACCCAATGCAGATCGAGTGCCGTTTGAGCGAATTCCAATGCCATTGTAATTCCCATGGAATAGGTGGAGTTTGAGAATAAGCAGCTGAAATAGATGCAAAAAAATCATCAGAAACTCTATTAGTCAAAAAAGAAGAAAATACATGGAATCGAAATAATATAACTAAGTGAAGTACATCAATTGTAACAAAATTAGATACACATGTTACAGCTCTGGTTTGCATGAATGGTTTTCCATGACATTTTCACTGATTAAACACAAAAGTAAAATTAATATGCTCCATCAAAATGAAATACTCATGTTAGGTACTTTTCAGAAATTTAATGATATCTGCTTGCACAACTTTTTTTTGGGGGGGGGGTGACCCTGTATATTGTATTCAGTTATGGTATATGATACGGGTCCGTGACGTGACACGTTTATTCTCACCACTGACTGACGGAGCTTAAATCACAATTTCAGTTGGTATTTTAGTGAGCCAATTAAACCTAAATCGCATGGAAATACTGACAAGAAAAGAGGTACAACAATTACGTCGTAAGATACAATTCCAACAAAAACCCAAAACTTCCACTCACGCATCTCATTTTGTTACAATTAATGTTCTTCACTTTCGTGATATTATTTGATCCCTGGTATTTTTTTAATTTTTGAGACTAATTGAGTTCCTGGTGAGATTGTATCAATTTACTCAAAACTATTCATTTATCATTTGAACGGAATTACTGTATTCTAGTCTTCCTTGCAGGAAATGCAATGCATTTTTGCACCGTTCTGTTGAAAGAAACTTGTATCATGTCTTTACAGTACTTTGTTCTTTTAATTAATTTTTGAAAAAATTTAAAGAGAAATTACACATGAACCCAGTGAACTGGTTCGCTTCCGTTCCTATGACAACCCTAATACCTCACCATTCCACGACCCAAGAATCACGTGCACGCGCGATGGTAATTTCGAGAATTTGTTCTGCAGTACATGTAGTACCACCCTGTACCGAACTTGGCACAACACCAAGTCTGTTGGATGCGCTCATCCACATTGTGCAATGAATTACAGGGAATTCCCCTTGTACGTGATTGCGAAATTCCTCACCGTTGCTCTGCACTGTGAGTCGAGGCGTACGCGTACAAAGCATGCGGTGCAAGGTTGAGCCCGTGTTAGACTTGCTGACAAGTCGTTAGATATAGCCGTATCTTGTCCGTGAACTTCAGTCGAACTCCATCGGTACAGCTGGTATAAGACTAGTACGTAATCGGCCGGGTTGGGAGTGGACATACATTGTACATTTTGCCTGCGTGGAGCCTGTTGTAACCGGTACCGTATGCGCAAACAATTACCGACTTGGCACCAAGTCTATGCCCGTGTAGGCCTCCCGTACAACATTTCGCCATCATGCAAATTGTAAAAGGGGAATGAATTAAATTACTTGTGGGGTTATTTTTCCAGCGTGTGGGCGAGCGCATAATTATTTAACCTGCCATTTTTTAACCAAATGAATAATAAACTTGGTTGCCAAGTTCAACCGGAGAAGTACATACAAGAGTGTTTGAGAAGTCACCGGACTTTCAGGAATTTTTGCTGACTAAAAAATGCATACATTTAAATTGTACTAGGTTTGATATTAATAGAAACAGAACAAATATAGAGGATTTTAAAGGTCGTTCTTTTTAGAGACTTTTTTTTACATGATTATAAATCTCGCTGCACGACATCGACAGCTCACAAAAATAGCTCACAAAATAGCTAATATAAGAACGTTTTATTTACGCAGTTTTGCTACTTAGTAAAACATCAGTAAAATGCATTGCAGTGTGCATAAAGTTAGCCATTTTGCCTGCCACTCAAATTTGTTATAGCAATAATGTTTTCTGCTAAAGTTGCATGAAGCGGACAATAAATATCACCAAGTGTGTTTGAGTGATACTTAACAACTTCTTTTGGTCTTGTGTATTTGAAGAAAAACTTGGTACCAATGAAACTACTTCCCGTACTCGCCATCCTCCTGATTTCCTGCGATGTGCTGAGCGTCCAGGCTGGGAGCGAAAAACCGGCAATTTTCAAGAAATGGTCCGCTTGCAAGAAATACACCGAGTACGTCATGGTTGTGAAGGACTCCGATCGCAGTCCTGGCGAGAAATACTACGAACGGGAGATGAAAAAAGGAAAAACGATGTGAGTTTCAGCTTTCTCGATCCGTACACGTCATGACCCATTTTCTGCCTTTTTGCAGGCTAGTAAAGTCAATTACCTTAATATGCATGTGTGACACATGTCACGTGATTGCATTCAAATACATTTATCTTGTGTTTTGAAATAATGTTACTTTCCGTCGGAGATCATGGCAGAATTGTGGACTTCTATACGTAGGCTAGAACACTGGGCACAATGTTGCAATGTTGTCTGTGACACGATTCAGTTCCAGGAATTGTACATTTTTATTGTTTTCCCCGATAAGTAAAGTTTCTTTCCTTATTGTGTGTAATCAAATTCCGTACTGATCGATGAAGTGAATTTAACTTTTTAGTTACTCTTGGCTTTGGAAGATTTTTTTTTCAAAAAGGGAATTCCGAGAACCATTCCTTTACCAACTTACGCATGCGCACTATGGTAATTGACCATAGTCACCATACGTGGTTAAAAAAAAGTAATTGCTGCCCAGTTTGATCTAGACTGTTCCCGGCCCTCCTATTTTTGAAATCCAAAGGATTATATAGGGTCAGGGAACCAGACTAAGTTTGATCCACCTTCAATGAACTTTGGGTCAAGTTTAAGATTGTCACGCGTACCTGATGGCATGACCAATCAGATTTAAGGGAGGAAGCACTGTGATTGATATTCATAATGTGCTATTGAGCTAACCCAATTTCATACCTTTGTTGTCGAGCTTTGTTGTCAGTGACAGTTTTGGCCGCCACCTTTTTTGCTGGTCAACTGCGATCTTCTGTGCTTATCAAATTGCCCATTTGTAAGTCTCTGTAGAGCCATGGGCAAAAAAAGGCCAAGTATTAAAGATGATATTTTTTTCTTACTCATGAATTAGTCTCTGTGGTCCCTTGTGATTACAGTCAGTACTACGTCTGCCTGCCTTGCACGCAGTGCGCATCAGGCGTTCGTCAGCTCCAACCGTGCATGAAGTACCACGACACCAACTGTTCGGCCACTGAGTGTGCCGTAGCTGGATGCGTTCTAGACGAGATGTTGCACGACTGTAGACTGCCAGGCGACCCTGATGAGTTCCCCAGTATCTCCGCCATGATGGACCCGTGTGATCCCACCAAAGCCCCGGTCAACCCGACTCCAATCCCGCCAGGTTAGCGATACCAAAGCTTTGTCGGGTACAGACCACAGACGTAGACCAGACTGCTTAAACCCCGCCCACGTGCGTCACAATGCAGGTGTTTTGTGAAAATCCGACTCCTATTAAAATCGGCCCCCTTTTCCCTATTATTGGTTAATCCCTCGCACGTGACAAGTAACTCTCCTATTATAATCTTAAAAATTGCATATATCGTACTTACGCATGCGCAATACTACCAATGAGTTCACATTTCACGGAGTCGGATATTCACGCTACACATGCATTAGGTAGCCTGACGCGCGTGTCCAGCCTCGACTCCAGGGTCGCGGTCGCGTTCCTGCGTTCCTTACACTAACGATCGCGCAAGGCATGATGGGAAACAACATGGCGCAGCAAGATCGTACAACTCTATGGGGCACGAGGTTGGTGCGTGTCATGCTAATACACGTATGTCAGACATTCTGCGCACGCATGCCATGCATGTCATACATTAATCACGGTTGTAATTGGTCAAAACATCAAAGGGCAGGACTAACTGAAGAGGCACAGGTCGTCATCGTCGTCAAAAATTATAAGGTTGGTAGCCTTTAACTCTACTACCGGTTCGAATCCCACCCAAGTAACTATTGCTCCCATTGTGGTCTCATCTCGATCTCCTCCCTACTACTATAGTAAAAACTGAACCGTTGAGCCTCCATCGACTTCATAGGTTTCTTCAGCCTTGCGAGCTGCAGCGACACTTTTGAAGAATCGTCACAGTTTCGGTACAAAAATAGAATAACACTGACCATTTTTATTATCTCTTAATGTTTTACAGAAAATCCCTCGATCGGATCGCCTCAGCTCACAAAATGGAAGAAATCTAGCACTCCTCTGCCCGAAGAAGGAACGAACGGGGCGGCAGGTGGCAGTCAAAAAGTTCCCAACGAGCCGAAGTTGGTCGAGTCGTCAGGGGGCAAGCATGGTGGCGGATGGGGAACACTGGAGACAGTAGTCAGTGTTATCGTGGTCGCGTTGACCGTGAACGTCACGGTCGTGGGGATGTTCGTCTACTACCGCAGATCCAAGAACGTGAGGCTTCAGAGTGGGCGGGGACGTGGCACTGGTAGCTCGAGTGGGGGGATACTGGAGACGACTGTCTAGAGTCTATAGCTTCAGGCTATTGTCTTTCCGTATTGAAGTTAAGAGAGACGAGGTATGATGACGTCACTGTTTTTTTTTAACTTGTTCACTTCCCTTTGGAAGCTTGGTGGTTTTGGCTCCCATCAGGAAGCGCACATGTAAACAAAGCATGACGTCATTATTAGGCCCAGCATCCTTGAGATGATGGAGGACGCAATAGGAAGGCGTTTTAATTTTTAATTTGAGTAAATGCCAAACGTGTTTATCAACTATAGCGCCCTCCTATTTCGACCAGCATATACTGACTATTATGTCTGAGGATTTTGCAAATAGTCAGGAGAGTATGGTCTGGACGACAGACAAACTCTTTACTATGCAACAAAAACAAATGCCAAACAATGCAAACGAGTGTACATAATTACTTTTGTAAATATGAGGCATGTGGAATGTATTTATTTACAACAGTGAATATTTCGTATTTTAATCAAATTTGTTACACGAAGAGGAATATTTTCTTAAACCACCAAATGAAATTGTGTGTGAAATTGCAGAAATTCCTTGTTTACACTCTAAAAACTGTGTTTAGCAATTAAACACAATCTTGCTATCACTTTGTAAACATGTTTAGAAGCTAAACATTATGTGTCCAATTCCTAAACATCAATGTTAAATTACTTAACACTTTCCATCCTTAATACTCTAACATGCCTATCAAAAATGTTAACAAACTGATAGCAAGAAAGTGTTTAATTACTTATTAATAACACAATTTTTGCAGTGTACGGCTTCGGCGTTTTCTGCCAAGCTCAGCTCGGTGCGACGGACGTTTTCTCGGAAATATTCGGCGCACATGTACAGTTAAAATGATTTGAACGCAGCATTGTTATGCCCGACTAACGTTGTTTCAAGAGAGTGTTGGATTAGGTGTAATACATGCATGTAACGATTGTATTGTATGCTATACAAACCATGTATGACGATTGTACACATATTTGTTTTCAGCATATTTTTTACGTAACCAAAGAATGTGCAACAGGACAATCGTTGTATTTGCGATGTTTTCAACTCAGCAAAAGTATTCTGTTGCAATTGTATAATGCTTTATGAGGTAACGATCACGTCACACCCTCTTCACCGCGTTTGAGCTAAAGATTCAACTTTGAACCGTGATTCCCCCCAAGCTCATGATTTAATTCTTCTGTTAACAAAAGCAAGATATTTTCCATTTTGTATTCAAGAAAATTAGACCCTTTAACCGGCCTTAATCTTGTGAATCAAACATCTTCAAACTTCGACCCTTTTACGGATAGATAGAAAGAACTGTGAAAATGGACCGATCCAGTAAGCACCGCCCCATGGTGTTCTGACCAATCACAGCCGTGATTTATGTCCAACATGCGCGCACAAAAGTCCGACATGCGCGCACAAAAGTCCGACATGCGTGCACGCGCGTATGATGCGCGCGGAAGAAAAATGCAGCGTGGCATTGGAGAGGAACACGTGTTAATTTGCCCACGTGCGCAGTGGGAGGGGCTTACTGGATCGGTCCATTGCAGGGATTAATTGTTTGCACTGCAAACTGTCCCACAATGCAATGCAACATCATGCCGTCACTGCACATTTTCGGTCTGGTAACTATCCGTAAAAAGTTCGGCCACCTTGCTCCCACTATTCTGCAAGGTGGTCATTCACGTTTGACTTGTCAGTACCATTTATTAATTTTTATTTTACATAACTGTTGCAACGAAAGCTGTTCATTTTAGGCCCCGTTTTGCCATGGCGCATGTAAGCCTATATACTCTGTATTTTGCTACTTTTTTGCAAACTTTAAACAACATCAACTTTTGACTATTATAGTAGCATTGTTTATCTGTGCCAAACTCTATTTTGCTTCAGCTGAAACCATACAGTTAGTGCTTTCACAGACTTGTTGACGTGAAGATGATGACGGTGCGACTGTTAATAAAAATGTTGTAAATAACATTGAAGCTGCATTAACTTACAGATTCACTGCAATTTTTTTTTTCGAAAAGCCTCGTGATGACTTTATTAGTGATTTACAATCACCTGACCCATATTACGTGTTTTCATATACGGTTGGTAGATACCATTTTCGAAGAGCCCTTGAGCAAGTTTTAATTGAGGTTGCTATTTTTTGTAATGCATAGGGCGAGTAAAAAAAACATACGAAACCCAAATGATATGTCAGGACCAATTTTAATGAAATTTTGCCCTTAGCACTAAAAAAAAAAGACTAGTTAACTTAACCAATCATTGGTTGAAATAGCAACAATTGGTATATATATCCAACCAATCGATTGGTTGAACAAATATTAACCAATTAATTGTTGGTTATTTCAACCAATTGGTTATGTTAACCAAAGTTGTTTTTAGGACATGAAAGCACAGCCATTAAAGCTTTCTATTAGTGCAAGAATCTAATCACTATACTTTTCAAGAATCTAATCACTATACTTTTCAAGTTACGGAATTTTAAACACAAATACTGATTAAAAGTTTCACAAAAAGGTAAAAGTGTTCTTTCAGCAAAACGAAAACAATATACATCCCTATAAATGTGTGCAACATTTCGTATTTTGAAAAGTACATAAGTGATTCGAATGATTCTTAAACTGAAAGAAAGTTTAAAGACCGTGGCTTTATATCCTAGATTTTGAAAGTGGTGGAGGCAAAACTTCATTCAAAGATTGGTCCTGACATTTGGGTTTGGGTTTTTTATTACTCGCCCTGTCCGGGTGGCAGGAGAAGTTTTTGTTTCACCAATATACTGTGATCAGTGTTTTTAATGATAGCCAACATGTAAAGCTTCAGTATATGCCTACTTAAAAGCGCCACTCACTTTGCTATAGATGGTAAAGCCAAAGAAAAAGTGGGTGTCCCTTGTTTATCCGGGGATTGCAAGTTTGGCAATAGTGGTGACTGTTATCAGGATCACAGTACCTCATATTCGGAGTCTGTGGCCAAATGTCATTACTTAATTAATTTTACTCGTATTCATCTATGCAAACCATGTATGTTAGTTGGTTATAATTACTAACAGAGGAATTGCGAACACCGCCAGTGCCGCGGTGTACGTCAACTTAAGCTGCTCTGCATTGTTACTATATTTGTGTTTACTCTTTATGGGCAAAGAGACATGATTAATCCGCACTATATCCATCGACTCATTGCCTTTGTGTACTGAATTTTGTATGTGTGTATTTTTCCAACTTTATCAATACTTGTTGTCATTCGTATTTTTGGATGAGATTGTATGGTGTTATACCTAATGCCTTTTAGAATTTTGTGTATCGCATATTTTACTTTAAAAACAACTTAGTCAAAATATTGACTGGTTTTCCTGTGTATTAAAACTTGATTGATTAAAATTTGGTTGAGCAATAATTAAAGTTTCATACTATGACTGGAAAAAGTAGTTGGATTTGACTACAATTTCAGTTATTTGCATAACTGTTTTTCTAAATTAAATAATACAGACTGGAAAAATCAATTCAGATTGACTGATTTTTGACCGGCTGGTCAAATTTTACTGGTTTCTTGTCAAATCTGAATAATGTTTTTGTTTGTACGGATAGAGCATGTATACGTTCATTTTGCATCATGACTTATCTTTATAGTTGCATGTTTAAGCAGATGCTTTTATTCGGGTTTTTCAAGGCAGCTGGTTCATGGAGACTGTTGGTGGTATTTCCACTAATTTGTATAATTCTCTTTGATTGATTTTATAAGGGATGGGAACTTGTGTGTCTTTTTTGCAGTTCCAAATTTCTTCACTAAAAACGTTTAGTAACGGGATTGTAGGTTCCAATATTAGTGTAGCTGCTAAGTGGAATATTGTCAGCAACTTTGTTTGGTGTATTCCAATATTAATTGTTTGTATTCACCGATGTATGGAACATTTGGAGTGAGGTTGTTTTTGTCTGGTTTACGTTCGAAGGAATTAGGCTTCGCCACCACTGGGTGACGAGGCCAGCAATAAAGGGGAAATTTTTAAGGTTATATATTTCGGAAGTTTGTCATTGTTGTGCAGTGTCGTTTGTGACTAAGGAATGTGTTTCTCACACAAAGCGTCCCCTTAATTCTGACCCATACATAATTCAGTAGATTTTAAGATGTCGAATATTTTGTTGAATTCACAAAAACGCCATAGGCACTGTAGTTTGCAAAAGCAGAAGAGAGGGGACAATGAGAAGAAATCACAGCTTTAGCGGTGGGAGGGAAAAAAACCAAAATAATATTCAGGCAGGGGTAACCCACGCAGGGGCGGAACCAGGAATTTTCACCGGGGGGGGGGGGTTCATCAGCAAAAAAAATCTGAAAATGTACACAGTTTTTTTTTTCTCCGGACGCTTGGCATCCGTAAAATCAAAAACTGGGGGGGGGGGGGGGGTACCACATTTCAATGGGGGGCGCTGCGCTGTTCAAATTCGACGATTATTAACACTAGATTGCAGAATGGTGTGCTGGATTTTGAACAGGCGGACATTATACCAGTATAATTTTTAGGGGTGTCACAGCAGGGGGGGGGTCGAATTATTTTTTAGGAATTTGTTTGATTTTTTTTTTTGGATAGAACCTGCCACGGAATCAGGCAGGGACTTCCGTCGGAAACTCATTCCACAAAAATAGTGGCCCGGCCAGGTCGGATTCGAACCCGGATAACAGCGGTGGAAAGCAAGAAAAACGCTAGGCTGCCTCCTGACTCCTAGCCGGACTCCTTTAAGGACGACTTAATTCTCATTAATTTAGTGGCACGTCGAAGTAAAGTAGAATTGGTTTGTCCACCCAAGACTTCTAAAAATGTAGAGCCTGAGACGAATTAAGCCAAAAGCTAGAGAAGAAAGAACTGAGACAACGTCTACTTCACTTGCAAATAGAGGATCCTCTTTTAAATTTAAAGAAAAAAATACCCGTCTTCAATATAATCCTTTTCTCTACGTTCAATAAACAACGATGGCCTGGCTTCATCAACCTTTCCAATCCTTCAAATCGCAGCTTCACACACATGCTTTTATTTCAAATGGAAATCCCTGCTATTCAAAAGCGTATTTTTTTTTCTAAACTGTTTTGTTTTAACAAAAACTACTTTATTCCGATTTTGGGCGTTTGCAACTCTCTAAAAAAGGGACTTTCATTTTGTTTTTGCGAACCAAATTTAATGAACCTGGGCCCGCCTATGATACTTTTACGAGAGCTGAATGACTGGCAGCCAGGTTTCGTTTTTCCTTTTCCTGTTACCCTTTTTCGTGTTTGTTTTGGCAAAGAAAATGTTGTCTTAGCTTTTAGTTGTTTGTGTTTCAGTGGAATAAAATGAAACAAACATGAGTGTGCTGCGTTTATTTACATAATGTTAACTGTATACAAAGGAAAACGATTGATGATTTTGTTTTATACGCATCAAAAACGGAATGCTGTAACTCGATGCGTTGTCTCTTTTTCTAAACACAGACTCCAAAACGGTGTGCGGTAGAGGGTTTGCTTTTCCTTTTTTTCTCTTTAAAATAAAAAAAAAACGGTAACTGGTAAAGGGTTTGCTTTTTCTTTTCTTTTTGGTTTAAAAATTTCAAAACAAATACGGGGAAAGGGTTTGCTTTTTCTTTTTTTGGTTCAAAAATTTCAAAACAAAAACTGGTAAAGGGGTTGCTTTTTCTTTTTTCTTTTCAAAAATTCAAAAACAAAAATTGGTAAAGGGTTGGCTTTTTCTTTTTTCTTTTCAAAAATTCAAATACGGAAATTGGTAAAGGGTTGTCTTTTTCTTTTTTCTTTTCAAAAATTCAAAACCAAAAATTGATAAGGGGTTGGTTTTTTCTTTTTTCTTTTCAAAAACTCGAAAACAAAAATGGGTTAAGGGTTTGCTTTTTCATTTTTCTGTTTAAAAATTCAAAACGAAAAATTAATAAAGCATTTGCTTTTTCATTTTTCTGTTCAAAAATTGGAAAAGGGTTTGCTTTTTTTATTTTTCTATTTACAGATTCAAAAATGGTAAAAGGTAAAACAATTTTGTTTATTCTGTTTTCGTTTTTTAGACGCATAAACGAAAACTGGAAACGATTTCCGTTTTCTGTAGTAAAAGTGTATGCATAACTTCTGGTGAATAAAAGTGTACACGGTACTATCCTTTTGTGTCTTTGCCAGGGTACTCTTTCATAGGCCATACGGCACTTTTCCATAATGCCCTCGAAGGTTGTACAAATGTACTTCAGCTCATGCGCAGGTGCAGATGTGTCTGAATCTGAGTCGGTGGGCGGAGCCGGTGTTTATTCATAAGAAAATAACTATGACGTCACACCATTGCTATCACTCAGTCATGCACATTTCAGTAAAGCATTTAAATAACGGCTTTCATCGAGCTGCCACAGTGGCCTAGTGGATATAGTGGAATGAACTATGGATCGCAAGAGATGTGAATCGAAACCACCTATCTCCATTTTCATACAAGATCTGTGTTGGTTGGGATCAGTTTAATTGAAGGGAGAACCTAAGTCTCACATATCAACACAGCGTGATAAATATTCATGTTAGGGCGCGTGATGTGATTGGTTAAAATACGATGTATGCTGCAGGAAAAAATACGCGGTGCTGTAGTTCGATCTCTGATTGGCCAGCGCCAATCGGTGCATATTTCATTCATTTTTTTTGTCCCACAAACGGCGCGCCGGCGCGCAGTAATCAGTTCAACCCGAGTTCACGACCACACACACATGTCGACACAGTCGCTGCTGAAACACGGACTTTAAATTTCGGGCAAGAAAAGCGCGTTAGCTCAAAATATACCAACTATTGTGTCTTCCTCGATTAAAAATATTGTTTTTAACACTAAGTCTTGGCCCAAATTTAGCGGTCGCCTTCATCCTTCACACTCAACGTTAACGACACGATTCGCACAGAAAGAACGGTAAGTCCAGTCAAAATAAAACGATACATGTAGGCCTCTTTTCCTTTTTTTTTTTTAATTTGTCGATGCTTTGTCCGTTATTTTTTTCGATATTATACTATAATTAATTTATATTTTTCAGAAGGCCTATAGTAACAACTGCTACGAACAAATAAAATTTAGGTCTTAATACGGGAATTTATCCACTCGTGTTCTGCAAAGCTTTCGTTTACTGATATCTGTTTTAATTCAGTAAAAGTGTAATTTTGTAGTCCTGTTCTGTCAGGTGGTCTTTAAGCTATCTGTCTATCCGGCAATGTTCACAAGAATTTCTTTGTCATTCGTTTTCCTTGAATATACTGTATAAATATCCCAGAGGCAGTTAATTTGACAATGTGCGAAAATGGCAGAAGACTGTTATGACTGTATTTTTCCATTGGAAATCTCCTATCACAATTAAGTGCAATTTCATAATCATAACTTGTGATGTTTGTCTTCAGCAAATATTTGTCCACATCCCAGGCTGCACTGGTATTTAATGTCCTTGGCGTTGACGTTGATAACACGGTGCACCGTGAAGTGTAGCTGTGTAGTGTTTACATCACAAACCGTGAACTTTGCAGCTTTGTAGCTTCGCTGAACTTGGATATTTCCAATGAATAAAAGGTCTTTTGTGGACGATTCCATTTGCTCTCCAGGTATCCATCAGAACAAACCATTGTCGCACATGGGGGGTCGGGTCGTGGGCTTTATTTGACCCCTGTAAATTATTTTTTTCAGCAGCCGAGGATGATTTGACATTTTTCACCGTTTCAAGTTCGAGATTTCATCATGACCGAAGATATTTCATCATATACATTGTGACTAAAGATATTTGGCATGGATCCAATTTCTTTGTTCGATATATGGCATTAGTCTGGTTCCCAGACCAAAAGATTCTGACTATTCCTGATGAATCTAGATCAGGTAGCCGTCAATAATACATTATTTTACAAATATCGTCACGTGACTAAAACGGGAGGAATTCCTCCTTTTTCCGAAAATGTCCGAGGTTTGCCGACTTCATTTCGTCGACAATCGGATAGCGTTCGATTATTTCCGAGTATAATATAGGTTTTATTAACTGCTAATTGCTTATTACAAACTTTAAAGAACGAGATGATAATTAATATTCAGCGCTTTTATTTAGAACACTTGAAATTCAACGACGAGTTGGTACTGCGTCATGTACTGTTTTGAATTTGACGACCATCACCGGCATTTTGCAAACTCGGCGTGGTCCTCTTCGGCTCCGCCTGCTAACAGTGCTATTCGTGTGCCTAACTTTGAAGATTCCAGTTCAACATAAGTCAATGTTTTCTTTCAGAAATATCAAACTGTATTATGATATTTTAAAGCGAGTGATTTATTTTAAAATTTGATCGGAACATTAAAAGCTATACGTGTAAAGCGAATTCGGAAACGAAGCCGAGTTTTCAAAAAGGACCGTCAATTTCGTCATGTTTATTTTTAACCACGGAGGCTGCCTGACCTACAATTCAGATACGTGTAATAATTGTCAGGTCTGGGAACCAGACTAACAGCATCACTGCACGATCACCTTCCATACACGTCTGTGAATTATGCAAATAATGCTACCACCCTGGCACGTGATCAAAACAGTGTCGCACGTATTTTATTCATTCATACTTTTCATGCAACGCAATTTTTACTACGACACACGCAGCAGTTGTCTGTTTTCACCGCAGAAGGCATGCACATGTGCATTCTTGTCAAAGCTCCGGAAGCAATTATGGGCTGATTATCCTCTTTTCAGTCAAGAATAACTGTGATCTATGCCAAGTGCCTACAATAATCACGTCTTAATCTGCAATATTTTTACAGTCGTACGTGTATAGCGATCTTTGGCGTTTCCCGGCGGTATCTGTACTTAGACACGTGGACTACGGCCTTTTGGTAAGTCCATTGCTTTTTTTCCAGTGACAATCGTGTTTCGTATATTTTGTCTTGCCATGTCATTTTAGTTTTCGTAATACTTGTGTTTTCAGTTTATAGAGAGCCACTCCAACCCCCACCCCCCCCCCCCAACGGCCGACACCCCCCCCCAAAAAAAAAAACCCTGGTGGGTGTTGTTATCGATATCATTAATTATAGTGAGCGAAAATCTTTTTATTAATTGACAACTGTTCTTTTGACCCATGCACTGAATCTGAATGTATTTCTTTTTTTTCTTTCTTTTTTTAAATCCGTAATCAATAATCACAATCATCAAATTGATATTAGGATCATTATCAATGATCAAAACACTGCATTATATATTAACTCATTTTCATATACTGCTTATTTGATCCCTGAAGATATCTGCGAAATTATTCAGTAGGGTGATTTCTTTTTTTTTTTTAACTCAAGTTCGAGATTTCCATCATGCAGCCGAAACTATTTTGGCGCCGATCCAATTTTTTTTCCGATGTCATGATCTCCACACTGTATATGAAAAATGCAAAACAGCCTACCACGCACTTGGCAAGTGATCAAAACTGTTTTACGTTTCACGGTCGGAGTGTGCATTATGCAGATAGCCTCGTACCTATATTTCATTCAGGCTTTTAGATGTAACGCAATTTCTACGTAAGTTCTCTGTTTTCTTCCGGCATGTACATGTGTTTTCTCAAGTGTTAAATCTTAGAGCAAGTATATGGGCTGTTTCATCCTCTAATTGCCTACACTAATCACGTCTTAATCTACAATTTTTTTTCAGTCTTGCGTAAAGCGATATCTTTGACGTCTCTCATAGACACGGTATCTATACTTACTTGTTTTGGTAAGTCAAGTGTTTTTCTCAATGAAAAATATGTTGTTTCTTTCTTTTTTGGGGGGCGGTGTCTTGTCAGATTGTAACATTTTATTATTTTTAAATGGCATTTTCAGTTAGAGAGCCCCACGCTAAACCCCCCCCCCCCCGCAAATGGTGCATGCTGTTACAGAAACAGTGTGAGATAACATTAATATTAATTATTGACAACCCTTCTTTAGATCCATGTACTATACGAACATGTACTCCTATTATTATTCAGAATCAATGTAGGTTAGTTTAAATGTCAAATGATCAAATTGATATTTAGGTCATTACAGAAAAACACGTGCATTATAAAACTGCACTGCAGCTCGACACCACTCGCAGTCTTGAATTGCAGCCAAAAGAATTTCATGTTCCTTTAATTTACCATGGATTGTGGAGCGTTTTCGTTCTCTTTGGTGGGTTTGTCAGTTTGTCCATCTACAAATTTTCATTTGCAGTTTTTGCAATGCATTTTGTTAAGTGAAATAGTCTCAGTGTTGCAAATCTGTATTTTTCCACTGTTTTTTATTTGACAATATAGAACAATCACGTGTGGAATGTTTTTTTCTAAGCCAATAATTATACACACCAAATGAAATCACAGGTCTGTTTCAGAGATCCGTTTAAATGGGCTTGATTTGCTGCTCGATGTAGGAAGGGAGCACATGTGTGGGTTTTTCGTCTGTTTGTTATTATTTACAAAGTTACCGAGCGCGTGACTTTAGCACAAAGGACCCATGACGTTTATCTGAACTTTAAACTCTTTTTGTTCCCTCCTTCTCGTGACTCTGACTAGACGGAATATTCCCAGGCACGCAGTCCGATTTCTATAAAGGTCATTATGCGGGCAAGCCATGCACGCGCAAAGTGCCTGGGTGTCTATGACGTCACTTTAGTTTCTCACTACACTGTAAACATGTAAAATGGGTTGACATGTAGACCAACGTTGGTCGATGATATCAACAGGTTAAACTCTTGGACAAATTCTTCTCAATTGTTTGAAACATTTTACCCAAATTGGGTAATTTCAAACCAGTGTTGGGTAAAATTATATTGCCAAACAGTCTTTTTACCCACTATTTTTTATAGTGTATAAATACACCTCATACCTTGCTGAATGATGAACAATAATCGGTTGGAAGTGTGCCCTTGAAACTGACAATTAGGAAAGAAAAAAATCCAAGTCACAAAAATTTGGTATGTACTACAGGGTAAGTCAAAAGGAAAATGAACCGGGTGACAGTTTTTCCCTTTATACGCTATCAAATTTGATACATCAGTGAGTTACATGTCTTAAAAAATGTTCTTCCACTCATCTTAAAAAAAATAAAAAATTACTGAAATTGATCAACGCCATCATAAGTTTATGCGTGTTTTACTAAAGGAACCGATTTAATAGCTGTCCATGCAATGCCATTCAAATTCAAATGAGATTTTTATTTAAATCAAGACTCGAACATTAGTTTTGCCTTCAGATTTTGTATTTGGTAAGGAACAAGTCAAAAGAAATCTGAAATGATGATGGCGATTTGTGCATGTTTCCCCGTTTGGATATTCATCCGTTCGTCGAACGATAATATATTAGTAATGGACAGCTGAGATCTTTTTATTGAAACTTGGGAATAGAGTATGCAAATCATGTGAAACTTTCACAATTAAAAGTCAATAAGATGTATTTTATCCCTATATGTGTTTTTTTTAACGAAATGGAGCAAGCCAAATATTTTAAAAATGTTTTTCATATCCGGTCACTTTCTTTTCGACTCAGGTCCATGGTTATTCGGTCACAAAATTGATGTATACTTATTTTGGTGATGTTGATTTTGTTTCCCCCCTTTTTTCGATTTGGAGTTCTTGGTGAGATATTTTTTGTACCAATTTGAGCTGCCTATATCAGAAGCAAATGATGAGAAACCATCTCGATACTAATCACCGAATATACAGGGGGAGTAAAAAAAAAGAAGGAAACCCAAATGGCAGGAGGCTATCGAAGCCCAATTAATAAGCTTTTTTTAGTACAAGAATCAGTCAAATCACTCATGTACTTTTTCAAGTTAAGGAATTTTAAACACAACCACTGTTTCAAAGTTTTGTCCACGGATCACTTTTCAGCAAAACGAAAACAATTCACACATCCCTATGAGAATTGTTTTCGTTTTGCTGAAAGAACATGGTTTTTTTTGTGATCCGTGGACAAGGTTAAAAACAAACTGGTGCTGGTGTGTAATATTCCGTAAATTGATTGAAAAGTACATGATGTGAGTACATGATATGAGTGATTTGAATGGTTCTTGTACTTGGGCTTTCATATCCGAGAATTTGGTAATGCGACATGCAGAACTTCACCAAAAAAATTGGTCCTGCCATTTGGGTTTCCTTTTGTTTTTAACTCAACCCCCCCCCCCCAAGTTTTGGCTAGCCCCCCAAAAATAAATTCCGTAAAAAAAAAAGAAGGATTGTGATGTACATGCGAACGGTCTCCCCCTAAAGAAGAAATAGCCGTGACAAGGGTGCATTAGTTAATATAGTGTAAATGATTTTAGGATTTTATTGGCGCTCCCCATTGAAAATATGGCATGAGCCCCCACTTCCCCCCCCCCCCCCCCCCCCACCCCCCACCTATTGATTTTCGGAGGCCTAAGTGTCTGGAAGAAATAACCGGTCTACATTTCAGCACGCCTCCCTGAAAAAATTCTGGATCCACCGCGCTAGCCCCCCCCCCCCCCCCCCCCCCAAAAAATGTTGGTTCTAGAACCGCGCCTGCACCCTGTGTATATATAGTGAATTCTTAATAGTAGTCAATTCTTGCAGAACTCAGTTTTTCACCGTTCTGTTGAAGGAAATAATCTACACTAGTTTATTTCATGACGTCACATTAATTATCTTACAGTAAAACTATAGAGACCGTGTTTATTCGACTGTTAGCGCTTGCGTGGCGTGCAACAAATTCAGTACAACACAAGGAAAAACACAATTCATCTGGTACAAAATTGAAATGAGTGAACTTCGACCCTAACCCAGTAACCGTACAGTAACGATCACGTGCATGCACGCAGATAGTTTTGGGGTTTTTTTTATCGTAGTAGGTACCACTTCGTACCGGTTGTATAAAAGTTGGCACAAAACCAATTTTGTTTTCTTTGCAGATGAAATTGTATATAAAATGTACTCGCGATCGCCCACTCGCGTGCGCAGCGGAGATTGTGCAATGAATGTCGGGGGATTCCCCGTTTACGTACGTGTACACAAGTTGCGCGATTGCTCAATCGTTCATCGTTACACAGTAGAAACCTGGCACGACCTTGCGCGACATTTACAGGGGATGCCGTGCGTACCACCGTGTCCCAAGTCAACGGACTTTCAGGAATTGTTGCTGACTCCTAAATGAATACATGCAAACGTGCCAGGTTTGATTTAGAAAAACCGATATTGAGTTTTAAAAGGTCGCTAATTTTTTTAGAGATTTTTTTTGTGGTTATATGAAATCTCGCTGCATTGCAGTTAAAGCTCGCAGCTAATGAGAATGCATTTTACTGAGTTTTTTAAGGTAAAATAAAAAATAAAATACAGTGTGAAGTGCATTACCCCATTAGCCTAGCTACTTTCAGCCATTTGAATTTTTGTTAAGGCACTGAATTTGCTATAGCAGGGTTTTGTCTGCTCATTGTGTACATAATTGCGTGAAAATGGGCACAAAACAATTACTCTGTTGTTTTATAACTTTTTGATTTCTTGTTCAGTTGAAGAAAAGAACAAGTGGAGCTATGGATGCCATGCAACTACTTCTTCCAGTCGCCATCTTGCTCATTTCCTGTGCTTCTATGGGCGTCAAGGCTGGGAAAAAGCCCGTCATTTACAAGAAATGGCCTGCCTGCAAGAGAGGCAGTGACTTCGTCTACATAGTGAAGTCCGACCGTGTACCAGGCGAGGTTCACGAACGAACCAACAGGAATGGCAAGACCATGTACGTCAGATAACTATTTGCCTCCAACTATAATATTTTATGCATTTTGTTCACGGCTCACAAAATTGCTAATAGATAATATTTCACAAGTCAATCACAAGTTGAGGTCTGACTTGTGATTGACTTAATAATAATAATATTACTAATAACGGGGTTTTATATAGCGCTTTTAACTGAGATCAGAGCATGTTACATTATTATTACCCCTGATCATTGGGCCAATTAATCATTCCAAATACCATCTCAGCTCCCTGGGGAGTACTACAGCTCGACGCTGCCTGTTATATAGGCGCAAGGAAGCTATTCAATCACAATAACTGCCCTAATGCAGGTACCCGTTTCCTGGGTGGGGAAAAACAATGCATAGAGTGACAATACAAATTGCCTTGCCCAAGGGCACACGCAACATGCATAATAACCCCAGGCTCGATCGACTTGTGATTGACTTATGACTGATAATAATTTGCTCCCCCCCCAAAAAAAAGTCACTACCTAAAATGTCACAAAGTGTGATTTTGTTGTCAGCTGCCTTGCTTTGCATCTCTGTGTTGTCTCTATTGTGTTTGCAGTTGGTACATATGCCTGCCTTGCACGCAATGTGCATCAGGCGTTCGTCAGCTTCACCCCTGCTCGACTTACAACGACACCAAATGTTCGGCCACTGAGTGTGCCGTACCTGGATGCGTTCTAGACGAGATGTTTCACGCCTGTAGACTGCCAGGCGACCCTAACGACTTTGCCAGTACCGCCGCCATGATGGACCCGTGCGACCCCACCAAAGCCCCGGTCAACCCGACTCCGATCCCGTCAGAAGGTCAGAAACACCAAAGTTTATCGGGTGTATACCGCCTTCCATCTCTGTAACCCGAGTTCGAATCCCACCCAGGCACACAACATTGTAATTGAATTTCCATTACATAAAATCATACCGATTTTCCGTTAAACTTCTTGTTATACCCTAAAGTTGCGCGCATTTACCTCGTCTCCGGATATCATCAAGTAGTCTTGCCAAACCTTGGTATTGATGAGCTTCAAATTCACCATGCTGACTGGTACAGTTATTCTATTAAACCTTATGGAAAATAAGGTTATGTTTTATTTCGTCACTTATAATGCTTTAGAAAGGAAGTAAGGAAGTGTTAAGTAGACTCTCTAAAATAAACTTGTTAAAAATATATATACGATGTATATATACTCAAATATAGAAACAAAACGACAAGTATCAAAGATTTATGCAAATTAGGCATTATTTCCACTAATGTTCATCAGTTTGGGATTCAGCACCCTCGAATTAAGGAAACCTTACCAACTGCTACTCAAAAAGTCCTCTTCTTGCCCTCAATGACCCTTTTTGAAATACCGCCTATACTTTGAAACTCAAAGATTAAGTCTTCATCATCTGCACCTCTAGGTTCAATCTAGTCTATGGAATATCCCCTTGCATGAGCAAGGTCTAATTATGATGCGATGAGAACATGAGATTCGGCGATTATTATGAAAAACAATGCTGCGTTGGGATCCCCAGATTATGACCACTGTGGCAGGTGCCTTCTAATTCTATCGGGCCTTCCGTAATCCGTTGTTGTAATACAAAACATGGTAGCCAAATTGACCAATCAACAGCTTAGTCTGCATTTCGAAATGACGTCACATTTTCCGAAAAATCGACTCAAATTGGCTGGCGCATGTGGTCGCATAAAATTTGCTTGCTTATAGACATCGGACGTTCGTTCGTGTGGCTCAGCACACGTGAATGTTTGATACACTATGTTTCTTTAAGCTTGCGAGCTACAATACATGACCATTTTTAAGAATCGTAAGTTTCGGTACAAGAACTAAAATAAAACTGACCATTTTCATGTCTCTTACTGTTTCACAGGAGACCTTTCTAACGGAGACCTTTCTAACGGACCACCTCATCATATACAGTTGAAGAACTCCAGCTCATCGCTATCCAAGAAGGATAAGAACGAAGCTGGTGACGCACAGAATGGTCCCAACAAGCCGAATTCGGCCTACTCGTCGGGGCGGAGGGACGGCTACGGATGGGGAACATTGGAGGTGGTACTTATTGTGGTCTTACTAAGTGTGGTCTTAATCATGTCAAGCGTGATTGGGGTGATGGTTTTCATCTTTTGTCGTAGGTCCGAAGGGAAAGCTCAAAGTGGGCGGGGCACTAGCAGCTCGAATGAGGGGAGGACAACTGGGGAGACGGCCATCTAGCATTAGGTTATCCCACCTCAGTTGAGGTAGGGTGCGCGTTGCATCCTGGGACAGGTTGCGCAACGAATGGGATTGTGTGTAGCGCAGCCTGTCCCATGCAGTGCAACGCATACCTCCGCTGCACATTTCCGGTCCGGCACCTATCCGTAAGTGTCCGGTCCATGATCTAGAGTTGCGTATCAATATGACATCCCATCATGCTCTATTAAACATAATATCCGAGTTACCGCAGTGTTCAATGAATGGGAGGTTTGCGGTAACACCTTGTGAATGATATCTCGTAGTGAGTTGTGTGGTTCTGAGAAGAACCAGTTGGTTTAACTCGACGTTTTCGAACAGTTTGCTATGTTCGTCATTGGATACTCTCCGATAAAATCAGTCTCGACGACCAAAGAATACTGTTCGAAACGTCGAGTCAAACCAACTGGTTCTTTCTCATAACGACACAATTCACTTGTTGCCATTTGGCGAAGTATCTATACAATAGCTAGCACAGTACTTCCGCCATTGAAGGGGGGGGGGTGTCTTCGGAAGGGAATTAACGCGGCGGGCCCGGATTGGCCTTTACACTTAAAAGTCACGCAATGTATATAACCGCCAAACAATGCAATGTTTTGTACATAATTATTAAGAGGCATGGGAAATGTATATTTATCTGAAACAGTATATTGCTCTATTAATCTAATTTATTAAGACACGAAAATAAATATTTTGAAACTATTTAATTGACAGTCGCTTGTAAAATTGTATATAGGCCAAGATAATGTCAGCATTTTTTCATGTAACCAAAGCTACTGTATGTGCAAAAAGCGATGTTCTATTCAGTGTCAGTAATGAACTCAGTAAAAGTATTCATGATCAAGGCTGAGGCGTAATAATGACGTCACACTCTCTTCACCGCGTTGCATCCTGGGAGCCAGCTTGGGATTGTAGTGTGTACATTTGGATAGTGATGTTTCTTTCAGTGAAGCTCACGAGTTTATAATCTTGCCAATCAAAAGCAACAACGTTGAATTTATTCCAGCAAATGGGACTTCTCCATTTAAATTTTGCGAATCCAACATCTTCCTATTTTGACCCATTTATGGATAGATAAGAAGTGTGCGCAGGCAGAAAGCATTTGTGTTGCGTTGCATTAAAAAGGATATTTTTTGTATATACATATCTCGCAGCGCAAACTGTCCCACAATGCAACGCAATATATTCTTGCACTGACATTTCTGGTCAAGCGGCTCGGACACACCTACCTCCCAGCATCCAACGCGGTCATTAAAGTATGACGTCATTACGTGCCAGTACCATTAATTTTGTGCTGCTTAAATTTTGCTTTACATAATTATATTGCACCGAACGCTGTTGTATATAAGGCCAAAAAAAAAGTCTCTGGTTTCTGGTATGCGCGCGCGTCGCCGTAGCCATGCGCGTAGGCAAAATTAAAAAGTTTTTTTTTTCAATGAAAGATGATGTCTAAAAACCGCCAAACTCACTGGTTTGACTGGAATCCTCCTGCTGCACAATTTTAACGTGTTTTTAGATGGGGTTATGGTCGAGAATAAGCTTTATGTGGCTTCTCTGGACTCCCATATATTTGCTCTAAGTTTAGTCGGGCACCATTTGCAGTCATCAGCCGACATTTGAAGCAAAAAAATCAGGTAAAAAAAAAAAAAGCCGCGTTGCCGCACCACTTTTTGGGCAAGCTCCATACCAGAAACCGGAGACTTTTTTTTGGCCTAAGCCTCTACTGTTTTTACCACGTATACATGCTCTGCATTTGGATAATGTTATATTTTTTGCAATAGCCTACTTTAAACAGCTTTAGCTTTGACAAAACTCATTCAGCAACTACAATTAGAAGTCAATTCTGAGGTGGAACCAGAGGCTCATGTTAGGTAGCGCGCTAGCACTCCAGGCTCCTCCCACCAATAGGGTTATCCGGTTCGTTACTGTGACGTCAGTTCAGTTAAACCACGCCCACTGCATATTAAGTAGCATTGGAACCATTGGAACCGGAAGTTAATGCAACTTGAGTGTTTATCCAATGGGCACCAGTAATCAGTGGTGCGCGCGCGTGTATAACGAAGTAACAAACCGGATACCCAACTTATGGTTCGCTGGTACCCCCCCCCCCCCCCCCCCCCGCCCTGCAAACAGGACGCTGCGATATCCAAGCTCTGGTTGCTTGGATTTTGCGTGACCAGCGACCTGCGCGTCATCACGGTCATGACTCTGCAAGGTTTGAAACGGCCGTTAAGACTGATTCATTACTCTTTTATTCCAGTTTAGAGATGTTTTTCTCGTTGAAAAGCGTAATAATGTAGGAAATTCTGTAAAACTTATCTGTGTTGTTAATTTACAATTCCCGTCACTTGCTCAGGCTCCGTTTCGAATCACAAACGGTCGGATCATTATATTTGCGACACTCAAAATTTTGTCCACATGGAACGCAATGAAACAGAAATCACATCCGGTATGGAATGTGCGCATTTCTATGGGAAGTTTTTGGATAGCATTTGCGCACATTGTCTAACTGCGGTCTTGAACAGCTGCAGCCAGATGCTTTATACATAGGTCATAGGCACTTCCTTCCCAAGATTCTGTGAAGCTCATCAGAGCCCTGTTTGCAGGGCGGGAGGTACGAGCAAAAACTTATGGGCCCATCTTGTCATTGAGAACGCGTACGGCATGAACGCAGTTGTGGTTCCGCCTCAAACATGGCTTCTAATTTGTTGTTCGCCGAAATATATGCAATTTTTTATTTTCTCTTGCCTTCTTTTGTAAATTGTAAATGATAGGGGCCTAATTTATAACTGTTAAGCATGTACATAATGAGTCCCCTTTTTCATGTAGGACGTACAGCGCCCTCTCTAGGGGCAGCTTTTGTTATTCAACTAATTCAGTGACAATGGATGTCGAAGTGTCGATTCATGCGTATGTTTATAGAAGGGCCTAAGTTGGAAGGAGTCTTTGAGTTTTCAGTGCGGTTTTTGTTCGTTGAGTATTCAAAACCATTATGATGATGGGACTGTGCCTTTGATGCTAAGCATGAAATTCAGCACACAGTATGTCATGAGAAAGATTTTTGGCTATTATGGACATCGCGGATTTGTCCTTTGAAAAAATATAGGTAGAATAACAAGCACTGGCAGCCATTTTGAAAAATTTGAAAATTGCTTGTTATTCTACCTATATTTTGTCAGAGTAAAATCTGCAATGGCCCTATAGCTAAAAAGTTTCTCTAGGGCATGTTCTTACTGTGTGCCAACTTTCATGCTTTCATCATTAAATAAGCAATTCTGTCAATTTTGCACCAATCTGCCTGACTAATAAACTTTTGGCTCAAATACGCATGGACACAAAACGGTCTTAAACGGTGTTTGTAGGGGGGATTCCACAAGACCCCTTCTGAACAACAAGTCCGCGTGCGGCGTTTCGTTTACTTGCTAGTCAAATTTAAAACGAAAAACAAAAAATCGAGAAATAATAATAATAATAATTTATTCATTTATAAAGCGAAAATTCCAATATGATTTTGTTCAAATGCACTGTACAGTAAAAATATTAATTAAAATACAGGAAAATACACTCTAAAAATGTACCATGACGCGCTATTACACACATTAAAAATAAAAAAGTAACAGCAAAAAGTTACTCGCAAGGAGCTTAGAACGACCCATGTTAAAATACGAAGAAGTAACGCAATGATTCGTTTTGCTTTTGTATTTACACAGACCCAATAAAGCGTACATTTTGAGAAAATATGCTCTGTTCAGTGTTTTTAATCATGATTGTTGTGCGGGCCAAACATGGTGTCCGGTCACTCCGGCACAGCACGCCCCATAAGAAACCGTCCCCCCCCCCCCTTTCCACTGGAAATTTGGCAGTCGGAGGAAATCAAAGCCCTATGAGTTACCAAGCTGAGCGGGTTTAACTTAAAGTGTCTTTTTGTCACGTTTTCTGTTTATTTTTCATGGAAAACGTGTTTTTCGCGAATTAGCTTTTTATTTTAACGTCCTGTGAAAATCGAATAGCGGTACTGTATGACATTGACCATGATGTTGGGTTTTGAACAGAGCCCCCCCATGGGAAGATAGTGTAAAATGGGTCTATTTCCACTTTGGTTTATGTCATTGCCATACGAAAATGTATTGCTGAAGCATAATGATTGCAATTGGAAGACCTGAATCTATATATTCCACTTTTAACCAAAATTCTCAGTTTATGACAGTTTTTCTTTACAGACTATTACAGTCCATACAGCAATCACAAAGGGGAGTCAGGTTGGCGGGGCGGTACTCGCTTTCCTCGCCTTCCACCGCTGTTACCCGGGTTCGAATCCTGTCTGGGTCAATACGTGGATTGGGTTTTCAGTCCCTACCTGATTCCGTGGGTTTTTCCCAGAATATTCTTCTGGGGTTTTCCTCCCACCTCTAAAACTGTAACTTCTTCTCATTGTCATCTCTCCACAGGTTTCTTCAGGCTTGCGAGCTACAGTGCCTAGTGCGCGCTTTTGAGGAATCCTTGGTTTCATTACCAGAAATGATTAATATCATTGATAACAAACTTGATTTTAATTATTCAAAATGTCCATAAAATCGCGGCTTTCACAGAAATACAGCAAATAAGAACTTCAATCCCACTGACCTACCCCCTCGTTAATGTTTCCCACCAAATGTGCCCCGCCCACTTCCTAACGGTGTTAGTCAAGAGCGCCTCCAAGAGGCATAATGTTTCAACAAAATATAAATACTGCTTGATCGCGATGGCTACATTTTCCTGGTGATTTTTTTACGATGTGAATGACAATTCTGAGGTCAGTTTCACTCGTTTGTGATATTAGACAAGAATAATGATGCGACCAAGCGGGAAATTAATTCACAAAACGATCAGAAACTTTAGCCTAACGCTGAGTAACGGGAAGAATGCCACTTTTTTCATGTTTTTGGTTGTGTACAAAGTCTATGAAGAGTTTAGACCCGTGAACGTGGCGTTTACAACGCCACGCTGTTGTGTATTTTCGAACCTAGCAAAATCGATCCGCCATACATAATTTCGTATGGATGTTGAGTACTCACGTAGAAATCTATATTTGCCTGTCCGCATGTTAAGGATGTGTCATTTCGACGAAATTTGCCATCAATGAAGACCCATACAGCCATACGAACGTGTGGAAATTAGATTTTATTCTGACAAGTGACCCTGACAAATGACCCTGGACGAGTATTATTAAATTATCGGAGCCCTCCGAGCTACCCGTCTGCTTCATGTGGCACATATGATTGGCGGCGTCAGATTGGCCAATAACGAGACCACGTGATAAACGCAGCTAATAATTTGAAATCGCGCTTATGATCCGGACATCAGGAGTGCCCGGAGCATCAGTGCGATACCAAAGTATCTGCAGCATTATCACGTGGTAAATCACATGCATGATCGGAGGAGGTTGCAGGACGTCGAGATCTTGCCAGATTTTACCTCGAATATCGTTTAAATGCCAGATTTGGCGTAAAAGCAGATTTCAACATGTTCAAGAAAGCTTGATATGTCATGTATGTGTGAATACTTATCGCACTGTAAGGCAATGTTCAGTCTTTGTCACGGAAGGACGATTTCGCTGGGTTCGAACATGTACAAGAGCGTGGCGTAGTTTACAAGCCACGTTCACATGTTTAACATTAGTAAGTGTGTCAAGTGTGTACTGTGCATGCAGGCTTATATTTAGCCGGATAGATTTAGCCGGCTTTCTTTTGGTAAATGATATAAGCTGGCTGGATGTACAGTGCCCTCTTTGATGCGATACAAGTAGATGTAGTACACGTACATAAAAGGTATTATTCGTTTGTGCAGCACCTATCATTGCCTGAAGTGTGACCGAGTTAGTGTGTATCTCTCATCATGAGTGAGAAGTCCCTGGTTCAACTCCCGGCTAGCGACATTTTTAATTTTTGTATTCCCTAAAATCAATAATAGTCTTCTTTTATTATTTTAAATTGACTCCAACATTTAACTACAGAGTTGCCTTTTTGAGTTTTACATTTTCTTTTCTTTCTTTTTTGATTTGTGGCTCTGGAGAATTTTTTTTTTTAAAGGGAAATAAGGTCCGAAATTGTAAAATGATCTGACTCCCATCTCGTGAATACCAAGTCACAAAGACATTGTTGGCGAGGAACTGGACTAAGATTTGACACAGTAAACATTTCTAAGTCCCCAAAAATAGTCACTACGCTGCGCATGTGTTCACTGCCTATCTGGCAAAATATTGTTTTAATAGCCGTACTAAAAGAAAGCCAGCGCCAGCTAAATGTCCAAGTATTTTTAAACAAAATTGGAAATGTTTCTCAGTCCCAGATTCATGTCTTATCAACATTTCTTGCACTCAGTGACTGACCTTCATTGAGATAATAATATGATGAAAAAAAGTGGTGTCACGATGCAACATTCTTTCCGAAATTACTTTTTATTCAGCTGATCAGGCGCAACTAAACACGACATTTGCTCTAAAATCATACATTTTAAATCATAAATTTGTCAACCATTTTTGTGCATGTGAAAATTAGACAAAGAAGTCCACAATGACGGATGGGAGGAATTTCAGATCACATTATTACGAGAAGGTGGGATTTCGTGGAGTGGAGGAGAAGAAATCACTTCAAATTCTGCTTAAAGAAGATCCTTTAGGTGAGTAATTATGAAATCATCATTATCGAAGAACAAATGTAGCTGTTTTTATGGAAGCTGTAAGAAATGCATTTTAGTTATGAAATAGCAACATATGCCTAATTGTGAATTTACATGTTGCACAATTGATCTGAGTAATACTAATAGCGCAAATCCACTGATCCTACCCAAAAAATACATTGACTACTGATGTTGACTATGCTGATACGTATCCAATTCTTTTTTAATAGATGTTGGGAAGTTGTCGATGTTCTGTCTCCGTTTTCCTCTGCCTGCGATGTTCAGACCACTCGTGTGGAAAATTATCCTTGGTAAGTTTAAAAAAAAAAAAACTGAAGGGCTAAGTTTAGTCCTTTCCCTGTGGAGATGGAACTTTGTTTTTGGAGGAGGAGGATTAGTTGAAAATGTTTTTAAATTTTAATACTTTTAAGACGACAGTATTTCTTTTCAGGTAGTCAGCCAGCAATGGAAACATTTGTTGTCCAAATTTACCTTAACTTGAAAAACAGGGCATCAAGGTGCTGAACATTTAACTTGGCTAACCCTAACCCTGCCAAATCCTCCAAAATCTACTAGGACTTTTTGGAGGATTAATTTAAAGAATGTTGAAGAAAGAGCCCATGATGAACTATTACTTTACAGTATTGTGTGATGCTCCTTGAAACTTGGTAGGTACAAAGAGTGCCATTGGGTTCCTGCACAGAAGAGGATTTTGTAGGATTGACCTATTGCGGTAGAATTGCGTTAGAATCGCGTCAACGCAGCTTGTGAAATTTTGTCCAATTATATACAGGTGGACATGGTACACACACCATCTGAGACAAACAAAACTTAGTGTACAAAAAAGGGGCGTGGCTAACTCGCAAACAGCGATAGGTCAATTGAGGAAGGTACTAGAGCCCAGCCACTATTACTTTACATGGGGTTTGATGCTTCTTGAAACTTGGTAGGTACAAAAAGCGTGGCAGCGTGGCATTGACTTTTCTGCAAATTGTTTGACTTTTGCAATTGTTGGATTAAGGAAGGTTTCTAGAGAAAAAATACCTTGCAGAAGCGCAGGTAGTTAACGAAATGTCGAAAAGATTTCCTAATCCTAAATTCTTGTTTGTTCTTTACATTTGTATGAAGGCATAGTCCCACCCCATCCAACCACACATGACTTTGTCATGCAGCAGCGCAGGGAACAGTTCAACGACCTCCGAGGTGCGCTGAGAATCATGGGATTGGTGGACGAGTCAACTCCGTTGAGCAGCGAGTTCCTCAAGATGTTTCTCCTGGAGGAACGGAGATTGCCCTTGGAAGATGATCAGTTAAACATCGAGGTATGTGACCATTGTAGAAGCATTCCTACATGCCTTAAAGACCCCACTCACAAGATACCAGAAATGTCTGAGACGATTCCAGACAAAATATCGGAATTGTGAACAACGACGATCATTGTTCAGTTTCAGACAATTTGTCTGGAACAAAGTGTTTCAGACATTTCTGGTTCCTATTGATTTTCCTGCCTTTAAAGGGAATGTACATCATTGGCTTTTGTTGTAATTTTCAGAAATGAACTATTTGAGGGGTTAGTATAATAGATCAAATATTGTTTAACTGACATGATTGAAGTTTTGTGTTCGAAAATGCCGGAAAAACCAAGAAAAACAAAAATATTCAAGCAGTCTGGTTCCCGTGGCTCCACTAAAGATGAAATAGATCAATATTTATAGATGCCGGAAAATTGTAGGGTATGGGAACCTGTCTAGCCTGCCTGCACCCGTTCATGAACATGTAACCAATAGCAAACTAAATTTGGACTGAAAAAATGGTAAATTTGGACCAGTAGTTGAAAAATAGTTAGGTTTTTCCAACGGTGGTCGGCCGACCACCGTTGGAAATGTATACAAAAATACTATTTTCTTGAAAATGACTTGACACCAGGTGCCATAATTTTACAGGATGCTTTATACTGTCATTTACCAACATTCTAGTAAAGTATTTCGTAAAAACTTGGTGGTTTTATTTTTCGATGTTTGCAAATGTTGTATATTCCCTTTAAAAAATGAATTCCAAATTGTCTGTTTTGTGTGTTTATTTGATAGCTCCTTATGTTTCCAAGTTTACACAGCATACCCTAACCCCCCCCCAAGGCTCTTTGGGGTCAAGGACCACATACCACAGAATACTACATGTGTTGTGCACACTTGTATGGAAAGAAATGCATACTACAGGTTACTACTCAGTAGTAATTGGGTGGTAAGGGTTTTAAACTTGTCTCAGTTTTCACCCGATGCCAAAAATTAATTCCCCCCCCCCCCCAAAAAAAAAATCAACTACTTGTTACAAACCATTTTGATATTTCAACTTCCTATTTCATCTTCTCCCTTTGCAGTGTCTTGAGGAGGAATGTTTTGTCTCGTTGGCTGAGAACGTCATCGATATATTTGATGATGAGGTTGATGCCTATTGGATCGCTGTCAAAATCCGCAGGAACATGATCGAAAAAGACTCCATATTGCAGTTGGTGAGTTTTGTTTTCTGACAAAGTTTTTCAAAGTTGCTGTTGTGAAGAGAATCAAGAGACGGGGTGAACTCAGACTTTGCTGATGAAGTTTATCAAGGATGTCTTTGCATGTTTCCAATTTTTTTAAAAATCTTTCTATTAGATCTTGTAAAGTTGGAAGGTGGTGTTAGGCACAACAAGAAATCAGCTGTTAAAGATTAAAGGGGTGGCATAGTTCAAGACTTATAGCTAGATCAAATAGGCACCTGCCCCCTCCCCCACACACACTGCATCCACCCCTGCATCCCCCCCCCCCCCTGCATCCCATACCATCTCATCCATGGACTTGGTGTGCATGTGATTGTCAGCTTAAGACCGGGACGTGGCCCTACACACCCAGCACTGTAGGGGCACAGGGAAGACCCAAAAACAGCGCCCTCTATAGTTATTCTACATGATGTCCTTTTTTTCTGCAGTCGCAGCGATTTGTCACGCAGCTTCAGAAGGACGATCCCCAGTTGATGCAGCACCTAGAGAGTACGGGAACCCTTAGCCGGATGGGTCCAGTCTACAAGGCGTGGTTTGGCGGCATGTACGCAGGAGCAATCCCCTCAGGACCGCTAGGAAGGTAAAAAAAACTATCCAGGCGATAAAATGAAATCTAGATATCGGACATTGTCTGACAATTTAATAATATACAAATATTGAGTGGCTCAGCGTGGAATGGTTTTGTTCAACAAGTTGACTTCATGCTTTTTTAAACATCCCTCTAGCAAAATAATGGAGTGTTCAGCTGGCAAGTAAGATGTAAACAACCCTTTTGTGGAGATTGACGAGCGCGTAGCATGTTCTGCGCGATGTCGCGCAGAATGCACCTGGGGTGTTGCGTTTTGAATTTAGAACTATAAAATTCTGACTCGCTGGTAGTGTTGCGCACGCTTAGTGAGGATTGTGAATGTTCAACCAATGAAATGGTAAGAGGCACTGGATTTTTAGGAGTCCACATTTTATGTGACACTGGAAAAGTGTTTAAGACCAGCTAGCCATGTCTTTATCATCCATTTAAGACCGGCCACGTGACGGGCTCTCGACCAATAGAAATGGCTAAACTGTCTGAGGTATTTATGAATAACTTATAAAGCGCTGGTATCTAGGGAAGCCTATTCACTGCGCTGGGGTCTGAGACGATTAATAATAAGGTTCAATGAAGAGGTAAGTTTTGAGACAAGATTTGAAAAAGTAAGTGCCACATTTGTGCAAGCAAAAAGGATATTCTCATTCAAATTTTGTACTTGTAAGTTTCTGACAACTCTAAATCGACAGTGGTGATCAGTGTCATACCTGGGTCCATCACAAGTCCATTACTAGTTCAAGGCATATAGGATCATTTGCTTTTCTTGCATTTTGTTCGTTTCCAATAATGACACCACTCAAATTCCAAAGAAGAATGTTCAAAACCTAACCTGTTGAAGTTTCAGCTCAGTGGATATTACACTTTATGAGAAGCAGTGAAAAAGCAGGCACAACCTTTTGATCACAAAACATGATTTTGTCTATATACATGTAACTCCTTTTTTTGCTAAATCAGTCAATGTTGACTGATCGTTGGAAATCACCTACATTTCTTGGTTTCTTCTAAATGACAGCAAGCCAGACGGACTAATTTCATGTGGTGTTTAAAACCAGTACGATCTTTGGTCCAAGCAACCTTTGATAAAAAATTTGGTAGGTTACTTTTTGAATAAATTTCAATGATGCTATATGCCTTTAAGTCGCTAGTCAATCAAAAGTCAATTCACAAGTCCAGTCACAAGAAACAGTGGATGAACAATAACAAAGGAATGCCTTCGTCCAAGCTCATTGGAATAGCTTGTGAGTTGAAGTGGGACTGGAGGACTAGTGATTGCGTTTGATTTAAGAGCTCAATCTCTGTGACCTTTGACCTTTGCATAGGGTGTGGGATCGTTTGCTAGGAGGAGCAGTCTACATCACCGCCTACGTAGCCCATGTCTTTGTAGTGACCTACCGCAGGCAACTCCTAGGCATGACCAAGTTTGACGCCATACTCAAGTTTCTACTCAAGGTATATCAATGCGCCCTTTCTTGAAACCTGGCTGTAGTTTGGGCTCTGGCTACAACTAAATTCAGTGCCCTTTCTTGAAAACCAGGGCCACTTTGGTGGACATATAAGCATATAAATTTCCTTTTCGAAAAAACTATTTGCTTCAATAAATTTCTTAATTTTAGTAACCCTCTTTATGATGTCCATTTGGATTTCTGATACAGTAGAATGGCACTTTAATACTCCTGTTGTCTGAACAGTCACAGACAGTCAAAAAATCAGGGAAAACTCAGAAACTCAGGGAATTTGACAGAGACCAAGAAGGGAAAGGTTTTTGCCAGTTTGGCGTATGTGCATCTTGTTCCATGTGTCCAAATTGTCCATTGACTGACTGGCTATGGTGGCTTTTTAGTGTTTATGCCGTGTGAATATAACACACCTCTCCAGACAATAACAATTGGCAGCGCTACCACCTCTTGACTTCCCAGCAACCTCGTTAAATTGAACATATTTCTCATGAAATTTTGGGGGATTTTTCATGGAAACTCAGGGCATTTTATTTTCATAAAGTGCTGGGAACCCTGGCATGTTTGATATTGCAATTGTTGCAGTGGCGTTCTACTGTATTCATTTTCTCTGATTTTTTTTTTGTAGGTTCCTCCTGACAGTGCTGAAGTGTTGGTGAATGATGCTATTGACAGATGGGAGAGTAGTGGGAACCAGACCAAACCAGATGCATTATGATGAAATGAAGAGAAGGCGCCAGACTAAAATGGGAGTCGCCCGACTTGGATGAAAGTGACCCACTCGAGAAGCTTTGTAGTGGGCGTGGCCAAGGTGTTTCTGTGGGCGGCAAAGGCCATGTGTTTGTGCTGTGTGTGAAGGACACCAGACCAATGAAGCATATTGTAATGCATTGAAAAGACGGGAGTTCATGGTGCCACACTAATATCAACTGATTGCGATCTTGTTTGTTATCTGTTTTGCCAAACGACTCGCTCAGCAGATGCTCAGCAGACGCTCAGCATACACTCAATGGCACAATAATTCAGACGCGTTATTATTGTTCCAATGATCATCAGGTCAGGGAACTTAAGGTGATTTCAACTCTTCCAAGCTATTAAAGGCAAAGGATCATTTGCATTTATCCCAAACAGGAACTTCCTGAATTATTATCCAATAGCTTACTTGGATTAAAGATTGTACTGGTACTAAACACCCTGATTTTGAACAATCTTCTTTGGATTTCGAGTCGTGTTATTAATGTAAACCAACAAAATGCATGAAAATGATTCCCATATGCCTTTAAAAGGTTTAGTATATTGTGTAGGAGGTTGCAAAGTGTTATTGATTGAAGGTGTGCCATGCGCCTGTGAAAGCTAGCGCAGGTCCGTAAGCTGGGGCCGTATCAGAAGTCCGACGCCTCTTTTAAGTCCAATGCCTCATGTGTCCGACCTATGAGGCGTCAGACTTATGGGCCTTTATTTGGTTAGGGGATGCGATTTTGCCAGACTTATGAGGCGTCAGACCTATGAGGTGTCAGACTTACAAGCGGACCCCCATAAGCTTTCTGTGTAAAATCTAACCACTTTTCAATTGGCATGGGGAATTTTCAAATTCATTTGTATAACCATACATATTCCTGAATAATGTTCCAGGGCCAAGACAATTTTTTGAATTGATATATGTCATGTCTGTGTGGCACTCTGGCAAAATGAGATGGAACTGGGCACAGGTCGTAGTCGAGAAAAATGAAAGAAAAAAACACGAACGGGGTAATTTGTTTTTGATTTCCAGATTTATTGTTATTTGTTACACTTGATACTTCACTACACATATTTGAAAGAAATAGTATAAAAATGAAATAATAGTGTTTCTATGGAAAAACAATTAGCATCTTTTATTTTCACCACTACAAAACATAATACTTTGAAGGCCTTTTTCTCAGTTTTTTACTTTTTTGACTTTGATAACTGCCAACTTTAAACAGCCATAAACTTGTCAACGGAACGTCCGATGGGAGTGCAACAAACAATATTGAACGGAGCATTTTACTCTCTTTCCTTATACCTGCAAACCCTCATTTCGACCTCTGCCCAGTTATGTTTCATTTTGCTAGAACGCCTTACATATCTGTATTGGCCTGTTTGGTTGTTAAGTGCAATGAAAGAATGCTCAAGTTTTGTTGTAGATAAAGACATGTAAAAGATAAGCAGTTGACACAAATGCAGTTAAGTTTTGTAACAAAATCTTTATTTATATGATATTGGTACAAAAATACAATATGATTTAAGTGAATCAAAAAACATGACTGTGAGTGTTTACTCCGACTTTCTCCAAGAGCCGTCAATTCTGACTCATCAAGCAGCGGGCTTATCCTCAAGTCCCAGAATGAAGTCAAATTCCTCTGAAAAGAGAAAGGCAAGAAAATTGTCTAGAGCTGGATTTGAACCAGAAAACCCCAGAATAGCTACTATTTTTCTACTATCCTTGAAAGTTTGCAGATGTACCCAACCCACCCTCCTTCCCCAACGCTAAACTCCCCCCCCCCCCCTTCCCCTCCCCTAAAATAAAGCATTAACAAATTGAGCGACCTAAACATATTTGAATTTCTCCTGCAAAAACACATTTTCAGACGCTTATGGTTCAAGAAGAGACAACAAAGATCACCTTCGGTTACCGGCTGAACAGACAGCCTGGCTCGTGTGAAGAGCGCCAGGTTCTTCAGTGGTCCCCCGCTCTGTGCATGCTTCTGATAGAGACCTTTGAGTTCGGCCAGTGAGATGAAGCGTTTGGTGTCACATATGTACTTGACGTCCACCATGAACCAACGTGGGTTGTCTTTTGTACTAGAGCTTTCAGGAGCAACAAAAACATTTAAAGAGTTAACAAAATAAGCAAATCAACTGAATACCAACAAACAAACTATGGCTGCTAAAAATGGACCCTCCCTGACTGTCAATCAAGCATTGTGCACTGACCAATTACATCACTGTATTTGGTCAGGTGACCACAGAAAGCTCATTCAAACACTGTGAGGAATGTATACAAACCAAAAGTGGGCAGGGCTTATGGCTTCTGCCATTTTGTCGTGAGGGGCAAGAGTAAGCGCTATGAAGTCCAAATGAAAAAATATGATTAGAAAGGCAAAAAAAACCAAGCATATATTTACCTATCATAGTGGGGATCTTTCTTGTCAAACTGGGTGTGGTCCACGTAACCCTCTTTCGTGATCTGGAGAAAATCAATGGACAACCTTCAACTTTACAACTTGATGAAAACAGCATCTACTTGGTCAATAATTTAATCAGAACGTTCATATTTCATGTGAAAGTGAAAGCAAAGCGAATTTCACGACCTCAACAATTGAAGTTTCATAGTGACGTTTTTCATTACCTTAATTTAATGCATTAATTTTGCACTGATGTCTACATTCAGTACGAACCAACCATTAGAGGGTATTCCCTGGTATGAACCTTTCAACATTTTGGCTTCATTTCCAGTTTCGGCTTATTGTAGGCCCCTGACTCACTTGGGGAACTCCGGATCAGAAACACCAATTCCATGAGGCTGTTACGCCCCAACTAGATCATCGTCTCAACTAAAGTTGGACCAATCCCAACTATAGTATTCCAACCAGAACACATAAGTTGGGATGCTCCCAACTTAAGTTGGAACTGTGGTGTAGTTGGGGCGTAACAAGGCAAAGTTGAGAGTATCTCCATTTTTGGTTGAACATTAAGGCATTCAATGATTCTGGAGCCACAGATGTAGCTGAGGCTGGAGGCGAAGCCAAGGTTTCGTAATCATCACAGCTATCTGTATGCACCTTGATAATGCCAGCAATCCCAGGCACTTTGGTGTTGCTGTGATAGAAGAACGCAAGATGGCCGACTTTCATCTGATCACGCAGGAAGTTCCGAGCTTGGTAGTTCCGCACGCCGTCCCAGCATGCAGTCTGATCCGGCTCTTTCTTTAGATCTTCGAGGCCGAACTAGGACAAAATCAGGGTGACACGAGACTAGACATCTACCCAAACTGTCTGTGATACTGTTATGTTCCAACTACACACCAATTGTCCTAACTACCGTTAGGATTGTCCTAGCCCCATAAATGTGGCCTATTAACTGGACTGCCTCCGTAAACATAGGCCACACATCCACATGTACAAAAACGTGTCGCACTTTGCCAAATTTTGATTTTCACATTTAGGATTAGTTTGTAGATTTTTTTGCTTTAGAAGCATACTCACCCTCTTTATAGGCTAGTCAGAAAGTGCTGCCTTTTTCAGATGTCTAATTTTCGTGAAATTTCATGTTGAAATTTTGATACGCAAATGTGTGCAAATGAATCTGGAAATTTCACGAAAAATAGACATCTGAAAAAGGCAGCACTTTCTGATTAGCCTATAAAGAGGGTGAGTATGCTTCTAAAGCAAAAAAACCTACAAAGTAAGCCTAAATGTGAAAATCAAAATTTGGCAAAGTGCGACACGTTTTTGTACATGTGGATGTGTGGCCTATGTTTACGGAGGCAGTCCAGTAAATAGGCCACATTTATGGGGCTAGGATTGTCCCAACTACAGTTGGTTTGTCCTATTTATACCAGTTGGATGGCCTCAACTATAGTTGGGACGATGCTATAGTTTGAGTGTAAGTTGTGTAACGATAGGCCTACCTTATAAAAGCACACAAGTTTAGGGAGGGGGAGGGGGAGGGAGGTTATGGTGATGAATTGGAAACTGTCAAGAATTCAATACTCTGTAGAACTAGAATGACACCACATGTGCACAGACAGGATGCTTTATAGTTCTAGAACACAAAACACACATACTTTTACATCGACCCCCTTTTCAATACGGCTTTCGGGCTCAGACTTCATGAGCCATCTTGTGTAGACCACACTCACGCCATCAGTGCTGCTCTTTGATGATGAAGCTGCTTTCGATCCACTTTTTGTCTTTTTCTCTGCTGGCTTATTGGACGGCTGGTCTTTGAAAAAAGAAAATGACATTGCTGATAAATATGACTTTAAAGTTTGTGCAACACTAGCTCTACTGAGTGGAGACCAATTGAAAAAGTACAATGCAAAACAGCACACTTTGTTGCCAACAATTGCAGACGTGAAACCAGTGTCACCTAGCTTCTTCAACAACTTGAATGGGAACGACTTGATGTTAGACGTTTGAAATCTCGTCTAACCATCATCTTCAAAGAACTGAACCATCTAGCTCCATCTAACATTGACCAACTGAAGTTCACAAAGGAGGAAACAACCCAAAACAGACAATCCAGAAATAATCATCCAAATAACTTTAAAAGAATAACAGTTAACAAAGATTGCTACAAGTTCTCACTCTACCCATGCACCATACCGGAATGGAATCGTCTACCAGCTGACATGAAACAAACGACCGACTTGAAGTACTTCAAAACCAGACTTGATGCCATCCCCCTAGTGGACCTGGCGGTTGACCCAAAAAGCTCATTTTAAAATTTAGAAAGCCTGCCGCATGCATTTAAAAAGCCCCTGTTGGAACTGTGGTACCCTCTGACTAACACCCCACCAAATAGGCATACTTTGACTACACATAAATACTGACACACTGTATGCATTTTTTGGTTGCATACCCTGGAGGACAAAAGGCCCAAACAAAACTGGTAAAGAGAATACAAATGAGAAAGACAGTCACCCTGGATAGATCTACACATTCATGACATTCCCTAAGACAAATTGTTCACAACAACTGGTAATTTTGAAATAACATTTTGTTCTGTTTTTCAAAATTACCACTCGTTCAAGTTGTTGGGAAAAATTTAAAGGGGTCTTCAATGTCATTTCTATCCAGGGTGACTGTCTTTCTCATTTGGTAAAGAATGTTGCTTCCTGACGCTACTTTCGAAACAGAAAAAAAGACCTTTTTTTTTGGTTTACCTTGTATAGAGAGTACACTTTCTTGTGAGAACTGTAAGGAATATGTTGGGAAAGTCTTTAAGAGACATTTATTTGTCGATGAATGTGTGGCCAACTCAAGGAATTTTTACATGTCACTGCATGTTGACGCCCTCATGTCGACCGACGTGTGACATGTACAAATTCACTAAATTGACCACACTTTTTTCCTCAGTAATATAAATGTGTAGTCAAAGCATGCTTTTACGGTGGCCTGTTACGGTGGGTTCATACCTATCTTCCCCAATACCGATGTTCCCCGAAATCCTAGCCTTTGACTTCAAGCCTTCAGGATCTAACTTGTACTTGCTGCACATGTAGTCGAAGTCAAACATGTCGAAAGGCACAGGCATTATTAATGTTGTGCCCATTCTTGAAAATCACGCATTCTCGAGAATGGGCATGCACATTCTTGAGAATGTGCAACTGGATCCTTGCTCAATCTTGGCAAAAAATAACTCTTCCAGATTGAGCGCACATTCTTGAGAATGCGTGACAAGATAACGGTCTTGTCGATGCCGAGCACCGGCTGCGCTTGGCAAGTCTAGCTGCATCCTCGTTCACTGATTCTCAATAATTATACTGTTGCAACGCAAGGCGCTGAAAAGTAGAGTGGATATGATAAGTAAAGGCGTATTGATATGGGGGGGGGGGGGGGACCGGGAAAATATAAGAGACATAATAATACTAGTGCAAAGAATTCTGATTTTTGGGATAATAAAAGCGGGGGGGGGGGGGGGGGGGGGGCGTAAGAATGAAGAATGTGAAGAATGAGAATGAATACTGCGACATCCCATAGTGCTAATGCTATTTCCCATTTAAATTGCCACCAATTTATTGTTCACATCCCACCATAACGTCGCAGAGCTGGATTCTATCTAGTCAAAAGAGCAATTTTGGCAGCTTCTGGACATCGTTTTTTTTCGTGGCACGCATATGATACATGCAGGGACTTGTAACTTGTCTAGCCTAAACAAAGCACTTCCCAGACTAGTTCCCAGTCCTCCGTTATTACAAAACTTCCCATAGTGGGCAGAAAAAAGCAATAATAACAGGTTTAATTTGATTCAAATTATCGTAGTTATACGAGTACAGAAGCATAGCACATTTTCTTTCCTCTTTATATGAATTGTTTCCCTTTTAACCGCTATACAATTCATTTAACATAATTATGTCGTGCAATGTTTGTTAAGATTGGGCAAAATTCATAAATTGTGCACGTGATATTCCCACCCAATCTTAAGAATGAGCGCCCATTCTTAAGAACGCGTGCTCGTTCTTAAGAATGGGCGCTCATTCTTAAGAATGCGCGCCCATTCTCGAGAATGTGCATGCCCATTCTCGAGAATGCGTGATTTTCAAGAATGGGCACAACATTAATTCATTCAATAGTTATTATTTTTTTTTACCACTACCAGAATAGCACATCTAAAATTGTGGCAAAACTAACAAAAAAACGTCAGTAAGTGAAGATTTACCTGTTTTTGGTCTCTTCCTTGGAGGCATTTTCGAAACAATTTAGAAAGTATTTGCAACCAGGCGCTCGAGCAGTAGCACGTGGAGCAGACGAAAAACAATAAACTACGCCCTCAAGAGTTTATCGTAGAAAAGGATTTGACATATTTATTTTAGTATTTGGACCATGTATATCGTGTCAACTAAGATAGTCTACTTTCAAATCATGGCGAGAAATTAACTGCTTTAGTTTCATAAATTTACAATTGAATCATATGTATAGTCCTGCAAAAGTATGACAAATGGTGACTTTTACGAAATAACATTAATCTGAGAAAAACGCGAACTACATGAAATATTACTACATTTTATCAAGCAGCGTGAGCATGCGCAGTATGGTTGCCATTACCAACCATCCACGCCGTGTTGTAAATAGTGCAGCATCACGACTTGAAAATTTTGCCGAATTTAACGATAAAAAACTCTATCAAATCAGGTAAGTGAGTTGAAAATACCGAGTTCAACTTTTGTATTGTTTAATTTCTTTCAGTTGTTACAGCTTTTGGTGCACAGGGAACTTTGAATACATGGCGAAAACACCAGTGAGTGTAATGTAAAAAAGATTGTTATTGACAGGCGGCGATAGGCCGGGCGTCAAGGCCGCCTTCTGTATTTCCGACACAATTTGGCCAAAATGAACAAAACAAATACAACGTAAGAAGAGAGGACATTTTAAATAACATTTGTACATTTGTTTGTTTCTTTCTGCGTATAAGATAGAATCTCTTAAATTCAAAAGTCCCAGAACATTCTTCTTTAAACATGTTAAAATTCAAATATTTTTTCAAATTATTTACGGAATTATGGTCTTCTTTGGAAAAGTCAAGGACAAGGTCATTAGAGGGGGGGGGGGGCTCATTTTTTTTTTTTGGAATACATTTTCTTTGTGAGTTGTTGATGTGGTTCTGTAGAAAGAGTCGTACAAACATTTCATTCAATTTTAAATTCTATTACTATAGACTCTGCAAAGCAAAGCAAGCAAAGAAAACAATAGTTAGGCCTAGGCCCTATTTAAACTTTTAATGTTTTAAAGAAAAACAGATTTGTGTTTTGTGTTTTGTCCCTGAAAAATGTGTATGCATTAGCCATGACTTTAAAATAAAAGAGTGATTATTTGGCAATTGTGTAGTGAAGGGCCCCTCTTTAGTTTTGATAAAATTAGAGTCAGACTTAATGTGTTTTTTTTTATCGTTCTAAAATGACCTTTTCAACCTAGAGCAGACTTCTCTTCCTTTAATATGACAACATTTTTGGGGAATTTTGGACAGTTTCTTGCGATAGAAAATACGATTATCTTACGCGTTTACCCTTACGCCTTCTCTCTACGGCATACCTGTTGGTTTATAATTTCACTAACTAGTTCGGTAAAGAGTCTGATACCTGAAATTGCATGTTTGTTTCCTTAACCCTTACTCTCTGAGGGTAGTTTACTGCATGTCAGTTGGTTATGCCAATGCCCTCCAGCTGCAGTTTATTGGAGGATACTTTGATGTAGCAGTGAAGGCTCCAAATGGCAGGAGTTGGAGGCCCTGGAGGGTGCCTGATACTGACCAGCTGGGGGCACTCACTTTGTTATCAGAGGACTCTCATTGTTCTCTGTGGCATGTATTGGAGTGCCTGTCCAGTTACCCTTGAAATGACATGGCAGATATTGGAGGGCCATGCAAAAAACATAGGAGATTTTCTTGAGGCACATATTGGCATGCGTTGGAGGGTCTAGTAGGGTAAGGGTTAAGTTATTAAGGCAACAGGGCCCTACATTACACAATCACCATTACTTTGCATACAAAATTGGAGTGCAGATTATGTCAAAATTGCCAAAAACTCAAATCTTTCACTTTAAAATACCTTCACCAGGGAGGTTTTGTTTTCATTAGATTTAGTTGGTTTGTTGATTGGTTGGTTGGCTTGTCTGTTAACAAGATAACTCAAAAAGTTGTTGACCAATTTGAAATTTCTTTAAGTGGTGGGCCTTGGTATGAGTTATCGATTAGATTTTGGAAGTGATCTGGATCTGGATCCAGGATTTTTTTAAAGGATTCTTCACCATTTATGCGAGTGTTTCTTTTGGGTGTACAGACAATATGGCGGGGACTTATTTAGCCTTGGTGGATGTTTGCGCTCTTTGAGTGCTTTCTAGTTCATGAGTCAAATGCAGATAGCAATCATGATTTCACAAATTCTAATATTTGAATTTATACGGGACATTAAAAATGGGACGTCAAAATCCAAAATTTTAATTACAGTTTATTGTTACAAAAGTCTGTCATCAAATAAACAGCACCTCAGCTCTTACATTTTTGAATCTCCCTATCAAAGGCCCTACCAGGTTACAATTCTTATTTGCGCTATTTATTCCAGCAACTATGCCGGCTGTGGGGGACGATGTTCCGATGTACTGCTCACAGCAGATCAACATCCCGCCCGATCTTCCTGACATTTTGAAGCAATTCACCAAAGCTGCCATCCGCACCCAGCCCAACGATGTCTTGCAGTGGTCATCAGCGTAAGTAGGCCTAATGTTAGGCCAAATAAAAAAACAAAGCATGTTTAGAGTCCCTGCCTGTTTCCTTTTTGGAGGCCGCCTCCTTCTTTTTTTTTTAATTGAAAAAAAAACCCTGAAAAAATGATAAAGTTTAAACGTGACATCATTTTGGCCTCTTTGTCTGTTGCATCTAGCCCATATAAACCTTTCCTGAGTCCATGTGGTGGCCATTTAAAAAAAAAGAAGCTGACAGCCATCTTAAAAAAATAGCCCGACCAGTTGTTTTGGAAAATGAGTCAGGCGGCCATTTTTGGAAAAAAAGGACCTCCTTCCTTTTTTCAAGAAGGCAGGACGCTAAAAATGTTTTTTTTTTACTTGGCCTTAGCAAGACCAGTTTCAATGTAGTTCTCAGCACAGAAATTCACTACTCACTGAAAAAAATTCAAGGAGCATTGCGTGTAGCAATAAAATTATGCTAAGTTTAACAGAAAACTGTTATATAAACCTCAAGCATATTTTGTGAATGAAGTTGGCCTGATGTTGTCGTGCTTGTTTTTATGTACTAAGTATTTAAGATCTTCATCTTTACAAGTCAACCTTGTTCCTAGCCCATGCAAATTCTCATGAAACTTCTGTTTTGTGTTTTGTTTTGCAGGTACTTCCATGCCCTTGCCAAAGGTGAAACCCCTCCGGTAAAAGAACGGCTTGAGATGCCCATAGCCACACAGAAGACAGACACTGGCCTGACCGCTGGAATATTATCAGTCCTTAACCGACAGGTGAGACTCACATACAGAGGTCGAAGGTCACGCTGCGGAAGTAAGGGGTATTTAAGAAATCTCGGCTTTGTCTCCAGCATCACCCCTAGGAAAATTGTATGTTCTGCTGTGTCCTTGGGCAAGCCACTTCATCCCCACTTGCCTCTCTCCACCCAGGAGTATAAATGGGTACTGGCATTAGCTGGGGAGTGACCTGCGATGGACTGGCATCCCATTCAGGGGGAGTAGAAATTTTCTCAGTCGTTTCATGCCAAGGAAACCGGAGATAAACACCGGCCTGATGGGCCATATTGGATCGTGACAGACTTTACTTTACTACTAATGATTGCACAAAAAATCTACTTATGCTGTTCCAGCAGAACAAAATACGATCCTTTGGAAATAGCTGCTTATGCCAAAGGTCTATTTCACTTCTAGGCAGTCCCCAGGCTTGTCCTTTATGGTGTCTTTAACTCCACCCCTCCAGAGTATTTTGGCTAGAAACCCTGCTGAACAGACCACCATGCAACACTTGTCTAAATGACAAGCCTGCCGAGATCCATCAGGTCAAAAGCCTCAAGGCCAAACTGCCTCAGAGTCTGTGGTCACCAACTGCAGCAGGATACAACTGTGGCATTGTTCAATGGGACTAGCTCTCATTGTCTCAGAATTAGCCGTTTACGCTCTGGTGTTGATGGCTCAATGCAGCAAGGTCCCACAGACTTTTACACCTGATGCACTGTGTTGCGTCCGCCAGGGTTAAGGTTAATGTGTTTCGAAAAATGATGCCTTGTGGAGACCCGGATATAATACGGAACAAAAGATTGTAAAGGTCTCCACGGGGCAAGTTCTAAAGGTGAATAGGTCTCCTCAAGGATTTCACGAAATAGATATACATGTATGGATTTTACTCGAAAACTAGGAATTTTCAAGGTATCCTTAAAGTATTTGATTTAAGGAATGTTTGTTCGGAATTTCAACCCAGGAAAGTATCATTCTGGTTAAAATAGGAGAATTAAAAAAATTGCTTTCGACCCTCTCACGATTTTGTAAAAGAGAATAAAGCGATGACTCCATGAGGGTACACATTTGAGTACGGGTGGTTTAATTGATGTTTTAATAAGTTTAGTTATTTTTTGTGCTTCTCGTAAATAACTAAAATGAATAATACATCAATTGATATAAACATCATCTTATGTAAATGTTACAATTTTTGTTATTTGAAGCTTGGACCAAAGAAATTGGTGAAGTTGGCCGATTTGGAGCAGAAATGGAAGGATAACTGTCTGCCGAATGAGAGACTGTACAGCCTGATTCAGCTGGGTAGCTTCGGTGATGAGATCGAATGGCTCAAGTTCTTTGCATTGGCGTGCTCGGCCCTCGCTGGGGTGAGTGTTTGAAATCTTTTATTGTGTCTGTATTTGACCCACCGGGGGCGCCATACCACCTATTTATGAGAAGCAAACAAGGGCATTTTTAAGGTGTTCACCAGAATTTTGTATTTATAGTGGGTATCTTACATAAAAATTAATTCACAATCCACATAGGAGTGTGTGTTACAGTTGAAGGTAGCGTTCATCATTTGTAATTTGAGTATTATGTTCGTCAAAATCTAAAGAAGGGTGCTAAACAACCTGATGAAGTTTTAGCTCAGTAAATGTTGTATATTCTGAGAAAACGATACTCTAGGATCTTGATTTCAAATCAAAAGCTGCTGAGTCATTTTTAAATTGGGCCTGAATTCAGCGTCCAAGACACGTTTTCACTGAGTTGATTGCAGCTACGCGATGTCACGCTCTGAACTGACAATTTATGGCAACCGCGCGCGTGTGCGTTGTGTCAACGCTTGCGCACTTCGCTGAATTAAAAAAGAACTACTAACGGAAATTCCAAAATCAATTACAAAAATACAATTTATCCACAGTAATTTGTCATTTCGGGAGGACATTTCTCAAGGATTTCCAAAGTTCTGAAATTTTTCTGTGATATTTGAATATTTTCGCATTTTTATACGGTACAGAAATTAAATTATGTTCCCGCAAAGAGTCCCTCAAATTTATTGTTTTTTTACCTCAAAATTCTTACATCCCCAAACTAATGATGTAGAATCATGCAATCCTATAATGCCATAAGGTATCTTTTCCTCTACTGATTGTTTTTGCAGAACATCACAAGTGCCATGAAGGTGATCTGTGAGATCTTGACCCGCGACCCTGAGGGTGGAGCTGCCAGGATACCCTTTGACCTCTTCAAGGAGCTGTACACATACCTGGCCCAGATCGATGGAGAAATCTCAGAGGAACAGATCGAGAGCGTCTTCACATACCTGCAGTATCATGTGTGAGTATACCAGATAAGAGCAAAACATTGGAGCACAAAGAAGGACCATTTCCATTGTATGTCCACATTCACGTGCATTTGTCTTATGTTAGACGCTAAATGTTTGTACACATTCAGTTCCAAATCGGTTGCCCAAACTCGAGGGTGTATAGCAATCGCGGGGTGTTTGTGAGTTTGTTTCTGCATTCAATAGGGGACGTTGAACAATAGAAGACAATAGGGTCCCCAATTCCTGAAGGTTCCCAAATTGGGCGATCGTGTACAAAACATATGGGAGGTCTTCCTAAAAGGTTAGAGTACTTACAAACAAAAGAGGGACAATAAGGGCCCCTGATTGCAGGCAAATACACACTTGCTAGTGTGGAAGACGTGCCACCCCCCTATGATAATTTCTCTCAGTCGGCATTTAGAGCCTTAGTCTGCAAATGAACCACCACAGGTGATGCTATAATAGGGGTATGGGAGGGGTGTCATACCCCCATTAATCGTTTTCCTTTGTCAGCAAAAATGGTTGTCCTTGTAGTAAAATCATGTGTCTATATGTCCAATAGTGTCTGATATCTTTTTGTAAGATGGAAAAGTTTAATTGCAGTACCTGCTGCTACATCAGACTCGAACTATCAAATCTGTCTCACTGTACGCCCCTGCAAATGCTGTGTGTCCCTCCTGCAATTTTAGACTTAACTTTTCTAAAAACATGAGAAGAAAATATAAAATTAGAAAAAAAATGCATTTGAACGTTATGAAATTCGGACTTTATTTCCCTTTTAAAAAAAAATCCTCCAAAGCATCAGGTTAGAAAAGGAAAAAAATTTGTGTGCAAAACCGAGATTCGAACCCGCAACCTCGCGGTGCAAAATCCTACCTTCCATCGACTGAGCTATCGCACTGCTCGCCAAAACTTGGGGAAACAAATAATTTTATACCTGCGTGCGTATCATAAAAGTATTGTAGAGGGCGCTAAACAACCATGTATGCGGATGTCGTTTGGGAGAAAAAAAATCGCGGCCCTCCTTGGTTCTCATGAGAAGATCAAACAGCCCTAGCTAGATTATCTGCACAGTTTGCATCGATCACAAGCTTTAATCTCACTGCATTGTCTTTCTCTTTTTTTTCTCTCTTCACAGTGACAAGCAAAGTGGAGTTGTGCAGCCACGAAACTTCCTAAATCCCGACTGCCCCAAACTGGGTCCATAGAACATGCTTCCCAAAATCGACCTTCCTGTATTAATGTTAAGTTGATTTGTTTGTATTTTTATTTTATTGCAAAAATGTATTCACTAAAAGTAATTTAAGTTTTACTCCAGTGACACTGAACTATCTTTTAATAGATTTGATTTTTTTTTTTTTAATAAAGAAATTATTCTTGGTTTAGATGACAAAAACAAAGCAGTGTAAGAACTAAACGTGATCACTTTTTTGTTCATATGTTGTTCAAAGCACTAGAAATTAATTTTGATGAATATGTCCCTCCACAAGTAATAAATGTATAAACTTGCATCACGTTCATGTTTAGAACAAACTTTTTCAAATGGATCCAAAAAGTGGCATTTTTTTCCTAGTAGTATGTATATATTAAACTAAATTAGCAGTTTTAACGTAATATTTGGAGTTAACAGAATGTACAGAAATGTACCGCTTTGAGATGAAATAAATTTGTTGAAGCTTTTAGAAACTGTTTGAACCTGTACTTTTACTTTCATCAAAATAGTGTTCATTTTCAAAAATGCCACTATCCTATTGTAACCCCACCTGGAGATGTTCTTTTCCTCTGAATTTGTGAGTCTGTTGACCGGCCCAGAATTTCACTCCAGGAGCTCTGTTGGACATGTACAGCATCAACTCCTCTCTTCTCAAGCATCATAGCCTTGACCAAGGCTATCAGCTTGTTCCCATACGAGCTTGTTCCCGCTACCGCACACCGCGCGCGCTGCGACACACTAGTTGTACTATACCGTTAGCCTCAACGACCCTGGTGTGTACTTTGTGTGCATGTATACGTACGCCCCACACACACTTCCACAAACACAAACACACATACTGAAATTTGTATCCTTGTGGAGACATTTCTTTGTTCTCGTGTAGTAAAGTTTTCGAGTTTGAAAGTGAAGTTTCAACATGCCCTTATTTTAACCAAAATTAATTTCCTTGGCTGAAATTTGGACTTAATATCCCTTTTCTAAAACTCTTCCATTTGCGACAGATCAACCCACCTTGGAAATTCCTAGTTTTTGAGTAAAATCCATATATCTATTTCGTGATAGCCTTGTGGAGACGTATTCATCTATAGAAATTTCCCTGTGGAGACGTATACAATCTTTGTTCCCTATTGTCACGCGTCTCCAGAGGGCACGGTGTATCAGATCAGCCCCACACACACTTCCGCACACAGCCGTACTGTACGGCTGTGTGCGGAAGTGTGTGTGGGGCGTACACCCATCATGATGCACACAAAGCACACACAAGGGTCGTTAAGGCTAACCATATTATAGTACCTAACTAGTGTGTCGTGTGCAGTAGCGGGAACAAGTTGAAATTAGTTTTTGCAAGCATGATGTTCCGACAAACACAAATGCCGAGCCAAAGGTATTCTTTCTCTAAATTGTGTATTGCCCACTCACAAATTTGAATTTCCAAATACAAAGACTAAAACCCAGTTTTATTTCACGTGGATATGCCAATTCTATTTGAATAATTTGATGGCAATTTTATTGTTTTAATCATGACCTGTGACCTCTAAATTCAACAGGCTTCTATGGCACCCCAAGACCAATACACATACCAAGTTTGAAGTTCATATGCTAAGCCCAAATTCGATTTCACAATATAACACCAGACAAAGTAGAAACCGTATAAAAAACCCTCGAACATTTTCTCTCTTTCAACAATTTTATTTTTGAGAACACGACAACTTCTAAGAACATTATTTACATTAATGTGCAGATGAAAGTTTAAATAGTTTTTCTAAACTCTGTAATTAATTTAAATGAACAGTTAGTAAAAATGAGAATATTTTCAACATGAACCAATTAAACACACCATACTGCTTTTAAAATAACAAATCCATTCTTAAATAATTTTTGAAATATACCTTAAACGTGTATTCTTAGAACATAATTAACATTTATATTACATGTACTATAATAACATTACATTTTAAAATTAAATTATTACTTATTAAGGAATACATGTGACTTTTCACATTATGTCTTCTTTTTAGACTGGAATAAAAGAGCTCTGGCTTATTTCTTAAAAGTAAAGCTCAGCATATTTCTTGGTATCAGTTATCCGTCTTGCCTGTTTGACCTATCAATAAAAACTGGCAATAATTTCTGGAAACATTTTAAGACTTTTTAGCCACTGAAAGTGAAAACCACAAAACTACCAACAAAAGCCCGCAAATACTTGTAAGTTATTTCAGAAATCAGGTTTAAAACTCTGCTTCAACTTTTTTCAAAGAATTCAAAAACTGACATGAATTTCAACAAATCCTACAAAAGGCCACTAAAAACTTACTTTACACTCTTAATTAATTCAATATTTCAATAAAACTTGTTCAAGGATTTCATTCATTCTACTCAAATTTTAACAGATTTTTGAATTCTAAGTCTTTTATAATTTTTGCATTTGAATTTAGGTCTATTTATTATTTTATATATTAATTTTTGATTCAAATTTATATTATGTATTAGGCTTAATTAATTACACCTTCAAAACATCAAAAAGAAAGTAATCCACTTTATCTTTGTAACAATCTTTGCTGAAAAATTCCTTTTGTAGAAATATTGCAACTGTTGCAACTAAGAATATATCGTAAAAGCAAAAGTTTGCATTTTAACTGATTACTTAATTTGCTTTCACGAAATTCCCCCCCCCCCCAAAAAAAAAAACAATTGACAAATCAATTGTACATTTACCGCCAAGTTTAATTTAAAAAGAGGAAATTTCATGCTTTACAAGAATTTATACATTTTTTTTTAATCTTTGGCATAAGTGTGAAGTGAAAAAACAAAGAAATCGGATGAGCCGAGGAAAAGTTTCATACCTTAAAACTTTTTAAAACTATAAAAACAAAATATCATTTTCTCATATACAATTTAAACTAAAAAGAATGTTATCGAAAAGAATAATTAGATTGCAACCGGAGCTTAAACTTGCGACTTGGAAGACATCAAAACACTGACGTTCACATCAGAAAATTGAACTTTATTTTGTTTTTTGGTTTTTTTTAAGTTGGAAGTGTGTTGAGAGATGGAAAGGGAAGGAAAAGTCGAATGTGACTTTCTTTTATTTCATACCATGACTGTGCGAGTAACGATGCTGGACTTGCGACGTTTGCGTCCACGTCCTCCCAACTCCTGATGGTCTGGATCTTGGCTGCTGGACAACTCAAACTCGTATCGCTGTAAAAAAACAACAACAGAAATCATGATCACTTTAGCCAGTTAACGCCGGAGGACGTGTTAACACGATATATGCATATACGCAGCGGCGGTCGACGGGTTAAATCGCCAAGCTTTCATTCCCTGAGTCTCAGGCAGTTCACAGTCTATCGTCAAAGTAAATTTTGCTCAATGACAGGGTCTCGGAGTGTTGCAAAATACGAAGTGAGAATACAGTGAGAATTAAAAGTATCAGACAAATATTGTACAACAAAGAGTCAGTATTTGTGGTGTTTGACTCAATTTTAAAATTTGGCCGATATACCTCGTCTATTTAAAAAATTGTGTTTTTCGGCCAAAGATAATCCCAGCGTCAAGTGGTTATTGTTCAAGTTCACAGTTCACGGTTAACTGCCTTTCTTAAGGCCGGTTCATACTTGATGCCACTGTAAAAGCAAAGCATTTTGACGGCAGGAAACAGTCTCTGCGAAATTAGCCAGAGTTAAAATGTGTTCAACGTTTTGCAAAATTTGCAGTGACGTCTTAAATTTACGGTTATGAACCGGCCTTTAGATGTAACTTAACTAAACAAATGCAATATGATGTCAGAACCCAATTCATCTCCTGTAGGTGATGCCATTTTGGTTTGCTGCATGAAAAGAGTTATTAATCCACGGTACGAAAAAAAGTAAACAACGTGTAGAAACTGACTATAGGTTCCCTTGAACAATTCCTTGATGAAACCCCCCCCCCCCCCCAAATAAAAAAAAATTGACTTAAATTCAAATTTGTTTGCCCTCCAGAATACTGTAGCAGTGTTCTACCAACTGAGCTATGCTGCTCTATATTGGCTGGCTGTCAGCGAGTTGACTTGTGACGCACTTGTGATGGACTTGTGATTGGTTTTGGATTTGACTTGTGATGGACTCAAGATGGACTTGTGATGGACTTATGATGCACTTGTGACGGTCTTTACAACTCTTGACTAACGAGTAAATATATATCCATCTTACATCATCGTTCAGAGGCACTGCTCTCTTCTGCCTTGCTTGAGCTTTCTTCCCGTCTTTCTTCTTGCTCTGCTGAGAGGAAGCCTTTGGAGCAGTTGATGATGCGTCTTGTTGAGAGGATGCAGAGGAGGCAGGTTTAGGAGGAGCATCTTGAGTTGTCTGGCGAGGCCGGAGACGTCCAGTCATGGTCAGCCCGGCAGTTTGCTCAGCAAGCTTGTCAACCTGTGAATTAAACCCAATTGTTTTTGTTTTTAATGATAACAGGGGTAAGTTTGGGGGAAAATGAAAAAATCAACGAAACTATCGGCAGAGGGTTGCTAAAGGGCCAGGTTTGACTAAACGCAATCCTAAAATTCCAATTTTTTGTTTGTTCAATAGATGCTTTTACAGATAAAAAACTTTTATCGATAAAAACACTTTTATCATAGAAAAGATTTCACGGATTTCAAAAGGAATTTTTTTTAAATCCTGAAGCAAAAATTTCTGAAATCAGGAAAACTTCTAACAAAACCTGAAATCAGGAAAAATTTTGACAAAAAAATGAAATAAAGGAAACATCTTAACAAAGCTCATCCATGTAATAAAACAATGCATGAAACTGTGTCCGGCCAAAGACCCTTCAAAATGGTTCATTTCTGCTTGCAAACAATAGATCTCAGGGATGTGAGTGACCACTGATCAAAATAGCTGAAAACAGCTGGAAAAGGTGTAAAAAAACCTGAACTTTGGAAATCTCCTTTACTTTTGTACAGTGAGGGAAAAAGCTAAAAAAAAGCTGAAATCCAACACAAAAAAAGCTGAAATCAGCTTTAAAGCTGAGATTTCACACCCCTGAGATCTGCATAGCAAATTCAATGTTCTAATTTGTTGCTGAACCAAAACCGAACCATTTTTCTGATAACAATATCCAAACCTTTCCGAACTGAACCCCAACCCAAACTTGAGAGTTGACTATCAGTGCTGCGTTGCTCATACTGGTTCCATTCCTTATAACAACTGACTGGCCATAGCATAAGGATCAGTCCATAAATATGGTGTCCAAAAGTATGAATTTTGTGTGTCCCTGTTACACCTGACCTGTGTAATTTGCCATGTATTACAGTTAACTAAATTTTCATGGATTAAGCCAGATTAGGAGTCCGTGAAAACACCCTTAAAAAAGTCCCTTGTTTACCCATGGAGGTAGACCCAGTGTACCATTATGTATAACCAATGATAATCCTCAGTGGCCAGGGCCATTAAAAAAACGTGAAAATACCCTTACAGGATTATATAAGCCCCATGTAAATGTCCATGAAACATCTCTTAGAGATTCTTTTCACGGAGAAATGGACTTTTAATGAAAATTTAAGGGATCAGATGTTCACATGTGCGGGTACTGAAAGTGTGGTGTTTTGATATTTTACCTGTGTGATTTTTTGTTTGGCTCTCTGGGACGCAGGTTTCTGACTTTTTGGACTTTCCTGGCTCGGCTTGGCTTTGTCTGGTTTCTTGGCGGGGATGTCATTGCCTCGTCCCTTCTTCTCAAAGTACTTCTTAAATCCCTCGGACTTCAGTTTCTCCTTGTTCACGAGTCTGCCGAGTCTGTGTCCGGAAAAGAGAAATGATCGATGGTTATTATTAGTCAATTCGAATGTATGATGTCATTATCTGTACTTACGCCAAATGGTTGATTTTCGTAAAATTTCTTTAGTGAAAGCTTAAAGACTGTAACACTTTCAGGTACTTAAAGTCAAATCTAAGGGAAAACAAAACTTCAGGGTGACTCTTTTAACGCCGGTCTCAAGATATCAAGTGTAAGATATACTGAGGCTGTGTTCTTAGACTGGTGTCAAGTCCCAAGCTATTCAAATAAACTTTGAAGAAGGATCCCCTGTCTCTTGTGACTAGACTTGCAAGTGATATACTTTTGATAGGACTTGTGATAAACTTAATAGGCCTGATGCTCCAATAAATGATAAGGGCGCTGAACAATGCCATTTTAGGGGTTAATTAGATGTGCGTCCAATTTTAGTGACGTAAGTTTATATATTTCTCAAGGCTAAAAAATTACGTCAAGTTAAGTTACTACACTGCTTCAACAAATTCCTTTTTTCTCGTATATGTACACAGAAAGTGATGTCATTACTGATCCTAATTCAATCACAAATATTACCTATTTCCTACTCGATCTCACCTCTTTCCCTTGGCATTCTGGCAGTATCCCTCCTTCTCCAGCCGATTGATCAGCCCATGAGCAACGGTGATCTCCACGCCCAGACGACGGGAGAAGTTGGGCACTAGGATGCGGTCCATCTCAGTGGCGGCAAGCAAGGCGCGGCGCCAGAGACAGGTTGCCTGGAGCACCACGGGGGCTAGGGTGGTCAGGTAGGGGTCTGTGGGCTTCATGTGACGGGGAACAATCTGTCAGGGATTGGATCAACATTGAACGTTTAATTGAGGCAGGTGAGCAAGGCGCGGCGCCAGAGACAGGTAGCCTGGAGCACCACGGGGGCTAGGTTGGTCAGGTAGGGGTCGGTTGGCTTAATGTGACGGGGGACAATCTGTCAGGGATTGGATCAACATTGAACGTTTAATTGAGGCAGGTGAGCAAGGCGCGGCGCCAGAGACAGGTAGCCTGGAGCACCACGGGGGCTAGGGTGGTCAGGTAGGGGTCGGTTGGCTTCATGTGGCGGGGAACAATCTGTCAGGGATTGGATCAACATTGAACGGTCAATTGAGGCAGGTGGGCAAGACGCGGCGCCAGAGACAAGTAGCCTAGAGCACCACGGGGGCTAGGGTGGTCAGGTAGGGGTCGGTTGGCTTCATGTGACGGGGAACAATCTGTCAGGGATTGGATCAACATGGGACGTTCAATTGAGGCAGGTGAGCATGGCGCAGCGCCAGAGACAGGTAGCCTGGAGCACCACGGGGGCTAGGTTGGTCAGGTAGGGGTTAATGGTGGGCTTCATGTGACGAGGAACAATCTGTCAGGGATTGGATCAACATTGAACGTTCAATTGAGGCTGGCGAGCAAGGTGCGGCGCCAGAGACAGGTTGCCTGGAGCACCACGGGGGCTAGGGTGGTCAGGTAGGGGTCAGTGGGCTTCATGTGACGGGGAACAATCTGTCAGGAATTGGATCAACATTGAACGTTCAATTGAGGCAGGTGAGCATGGCGCAGCGCCAGAGACAGGTAGCCTGGAGCACCTAGGGGACTAGGGTGGTCTGGTAGGGATCAGTGGGCTTTAATTGTGTGACGGCGGGGGGCAATCTGTCATGGATTGGATCAACATTGAACAAGTTCAGTTGAGGACCATTCATGGTCAACTTTTGGTTGATTCGTGTCTCAGGTTCTTAAGATATGTGTGACAAGTGGAGGTTATGACTTTGCATGAATAGATGACGGTGCTTTGTGATTGATATGTGGGTGACGGCGGTTCATTTTGATAACGCCATCTTTCAGCAGGTGCATGACCAGTATCCAATATAAAAAAAATCTTGATCTAATTGTGTAAACGAGTAAGGGTACTTGCTTTATGTGCATAGATCCTAAGCATACACCAACCTTTGCACACTGGTTACAGACGTGTTGCTCTGGGGCGTCATCTTCTGATATGATTGCAAAGCACACGGCGTGTTGCCACAGTTTACACTCCTCGCAACGAATCATCAAACCGTCATCCTAATGACCATTAGAAACATACAATAACGTTTACAACAAAAGTACTGCCTTCATTATAGACTGAAACAAAACAACAAGTTTTGACATCAAGCAAAAAACCAGCCAGACTTTCAGACTTCAAACAGGACAAGCAAAAGCATTTTTTACACCCCAAGGAGATAACGTCAGAGTTGTAATGAGTCCGACTCGAGTCACAATATTTGGTGAGTCGACTCGACTCGAGTCCCTCATAACACTCAACTCAACTCGAGTGAAGGCTAATAACAATCAAGTCCTAAAAAAATATTAGTAAAACTTTGTGAAAATATTTGCAGTGAATTATTGTGCAAAATTTATGTTCACGTCACTTAGCGAATACAGTACAGTACAGCGGCCGCTTATCGAGGACAAACGTACACCGTGTCACAGACTCCCAAATTGTGGTTCTGTAGCGCACAAAATACTATCGCGTAACCGGACTCAGTGGCCTCGGGCGATTTTCTTATTAAGCTCTTGGTGGAACGCCGGCTAAATTTTTGCCCTCCTTTTAAAAGACAAATAGATGCCCACTTTTAAATAATCAGAAAAAGTTTTGTAAAATGCAATTTGGTTTTGATGTTGTCAGCGATCAGCGGAAAAAAATTGTAGACTCGAAGCCCAACCAAGATATAAGACCGAAGTCTCAATTCTTGTTAACCGTTAGTGATACAATGACTTTCACTCGTCTTCATTTATTAGTGTTCAAATTATTCATGACTGAAATTGACTCGAGCTAATTGTATTTGACTCAGCTCGACTCGACTACACAGTACTGTGACTCAACTTGTCTCGACTTTCTTGACCTGATTCCATTCGACTCGAGTCACTCCTTTAAAATGACTCTACTCGACTCGAGTCACAAAATGCAGTGACTCGTTACAACTCTGAAAAAAATTCACAAGTTTGCTTAAGAGGGGACTCGAACCAACAACCTCCTGCTCACTAGTGCAGACGTCTTGACCAACACTGCAAGTTCATTCACATAATTCAAGAGACAACTGTGAGGATGACATTTTTCATACCTCATTGCATCCACAAGGGCAGCGAACGATGTTCTCTTCTTGTTCCTCGTTCATGAATGGCATGTTGGATGAGGAAGATGAAGCAGGAGTTGATGCTTCGTCCACTTTGGCTGTGTGGAAAATGCAAAATGTTTGTTCCTTTTTTTTCTCAATTTTAATTCAGTGAAAGAAAGGGTTAATTGATATTGTACAGGAGAGAAGACAATGATATGGAAATGAAGAAGGGCCACAAGAGATTAAAATACTTTTGTTTTTTGTATCTAGCCGCAGTGTGTTACTTTCTCGCCACAGCAACTTACTATCTCGAGCGAGTTACTGTTTCACCAAGTTCAGAAAACAAATCGCCCTCAGGCGAGATTGTAGTCTCCAATAAGTGAGATACACATACCAATCTGAAAACCTTTTTTTGTACTCTACCTGACTCTCCACACATCCAAACAATGAGGAAATTTCAGTGCAGGAAGGAAAATGGCCAGAAATATATTCTGGGACAAAACACGATCACAGAATCAGGCGGGGACTGAAATGGGTTGATGAACTGGAACCAGTCAGACATCTTTTGGCAGGCTTGTTTTAAGTATAGTCTGATTCCGAGTCGAAGTGATCACTCTTTTCAAGTTTTGAAGTGGTGAACTAAAAAGTCACGAGTCACCAATCTGATATATACAGATATTTTTTTATTGTAAATGTGTTTCTTTGCTTTGTGGAACAGTCTGCCGCAAGCTTGAGTCTCAATAAGACCGATCCAAAGCTCCGCCCAGTAGTGCTTTGACCAATTATTGCCATGATAATGTGTCAGACATAAGCTTGTACGAAAGGTCACAATGCGTGTAAGTGCATATGACGTACGCACGCGACTGGAACATGCAGTATTGGAGCAGCGAACGTGTTGTTGCGCTGTGTTGGGGTCTAACGGATCAGTCTATCACAAGTCATGCCTCTAATGCTAGAGGACAATCAAGCCTCAGAAATCCACTTACCAGGCCTATGGGGGCTACTGGCTGGTACATCACAGCTAACAGGTTCAGTCTGGCTCTTCTTTGGTGGTTTCCTCTGGGCTTCAGACCGATCTTTGTCTTTTTCCAGCTTGGGCGCCTTCACGTTGACTGGTTTTGCAGCCACCTCCTGTAATGTTTTGCAAGTTTGATCAAGGATATGGTTGACCATTGTTGCAACGCTTTTCAGGTGAAGTGGTCATGAGCCTTACTAGGATTCGCGTCTCTCATTGATTAAAAAATGAATGTCAATCTCATGTTCCTACATATAGCCAGAAGAGTACTATAGGGCCCAATTTGCAAAGAACACTTGTAAAAGAAAGTAAAGTCTACCCCGAGCCATATTAGGCCGGTGCTTATCCCCAATGTCCTTGGCATAATGAAGTGACTGAGAATATTTCTATTCCCCCTGGATGGGATGCCAGTCCATCGCAGGATACTCCCCGGCTAATGCCGGTACCCATTTATACTCCTGGGTGGAGAGAGGCAAGTGGGGGTGAAGTGGCTTGCCTAAAGACACAACACACGGCCAGCAGCTGGATTGGAACCCCTGCAGCCTTTGATCTTAAGTCACGAATGCTAACCACTAGGCAAATTAAGAACACTTGGAGACCTTATTTTTTAGAGAGTGTAATCAATTAATTAACAACATTAACAAGCTCTTTTTGGCTCTTCCAAATTGGAGGGGGGGGGGACAGGCCTCGAGGCGCCATATGTTGCTTAGTGATGCCACTATACTCCTGGCTCCCTTCTGTACACTTCAAAAACACAGTTGGCTTTTGGTAACCAGTGATGCGAACAAACTAGCGTTTAGGCTACCGACTAGTGCCCCTTGAACAAAGAAATTGACAAAATGGGGAACCACCAATATATAGGGCTCGATAGCTCAGTTGGTAAAGCACCAGAACGGCAATCCAGAGGTCACAGGTTCAAAGCCTGTTCTAGCCAATTTCTTTGTTCAACTGTAATTTATCTATAGGTTGGCTAGTAGTTTACCTGATCTTCCTCAAGAAGAATCACATCAGCTTCCTCCTCGTCAAGTGCCGAGTTGCTGACCACTTCTTCATTGTCCGTCTCCATGGCAACCGCATCACCCTCTTCCTCTGCTTTGTCCTCCCGTAGCTCGAATTGCTTACGGTCCGTCTTGATTCGTAGCTTCACACTGAGGGATTGCATGATGGGGGCGAGAGTTTTAGTAATTTAACCTTTCAGTGGCCTGGGCCGAAACTCAACACAAATGAGTACCAGGGCTGGTTAAATCATCTGAAAATGTACTTTACTGTTAAAACATATGAACAATGTTTAAATGTGATCCAGTCACAGTTGCAACCCAGTCAATCCCAATGTAATCACAAGTTATGGTTGTAATAACATGAACACTTTACAAGCACTTTTGAATTTTAAGGCAGTACGTCTCTTAACCAAGTCCTGGGGTATTTTGACATTGACTGGACCCAGGCACGGGATTTTTCATGTTTTTCATGAACCTCAATGCCAGACGGGTTCAGGTTGTCATCTGCAGGTAGCACACCCTGATATTTCCGGCCTCGCCCGCTGAGAGCGGGTCGCGGACAGATATTTCCGGCCTCGCTTGTTGCGTGTTTATCCGTCATATCCGTTCCGACATGAACTGGTTAAAACCAGTTTGCACTTCACGTAAATGAAATTTATGCCTAGCAAGTTCAGAGGTATTTCTTGAACTTTGGTGAATTTTCAGTGCACAATACAGTCAAGTCTCGTTAATACAAACTCGTTTGCACCTAGCCAAATTGCTTGTTATATCAGAATTTTTTGCTTCATTGCCTCACAAATGCATTTCTGTGGCGTATGAACTTTATGCAGCCTGATTTGTAGACAATTTACTACAAAATATATCAAAGTATAAAAGCAAATAAAGAGATGACTTACGTGTGAAATGACTGTTGTAGAAGTCAAGATATTTCGCCAACAGGCACATCCACATACAAAATAAAGAGGACCAAAAGGCAAAGAAAATATATTTCAGAGGAAAAGTACTGAAAAGTTCATTCAGCCCAAAAGTTGTGGGCATTTTTGATATACAGGGATGGTGTAAAAATGATCTACCCTATACCTTTAAATAGAAAATCACAGTTCAGGGATTTCTTGATGTACAAAACTGACTTAGTGAATTATCCAGGGATTTAGTTTGAACAAACTCACAGTTGACACGTCTCCAACTTTGATGTTCATAGGCTCCTCTTCAAAGTGGAACAAATCATTCTCAGCGGCTTGGAAGCCTGGCGGCTCATAGTCAGCTGGGGTGACTGTTGATGTGAAATACGTAACAGAATTGTTACTGGATGACCAAATTGCACCCATTTAATTACTTAGCATCATGAAAAAGTATTTCGTCTGAATGATATAAGATGGTGCTTCTGAGAGAGACTAGTAGATGACACTCAATGTTTTGAAGTATATGTTCCTGTCATCATCAGGACAAGATCTGTTTATTTCCCTCTCTCCGACACAACCCAACGTTACAGAACCCTTAAATAATAACGACAACAAACAGCACATAAAAATCATCAGCTTTTCAATTGAAAAACAATGTAGGAGAGAAAAAAAAATATTGTTGCTTAATTAATTTCAGCTCAAATTAATTCACTTATGAAAAAACCCTGGGCACTTAAAAATATGTCAACATGGGTATTTTGTACATGCATGTTTTTTTTTTCTCTGTACTTGATAGCATTTTTAAGGAGTGATTAAGATCGCTTTAGGCAATCCTTCAGGGGTGTTTTCAATATTGTTTTTGTTTTTGCTATATGTTACCATAAATGTTTGTATTGTATTCTGTGTCTATGTGTGTTCTTCCCTGAGAAATAAAATGACCTGAAATGAAATTAAATAAAACAACAAACAACTTTCTGTATATTTACCGTCGTCATAATAGAGAAGTTTCATGGTGATGATGACATCATCAGGGAGAGATTTGAGGCTCTGTGTCAGTACGACGATGGTACGGAGCAGGCGAGTCGTTGCCTTCTTGGTTTCTGCCTCCGTGGTCGCCCCGGCAATCTTCGTATCATTCCTAAATCAAAACAAATTAAATTTGTGTTTTCACAGATGCCAAATTACGGTCAAACATCAGACATTAGCTCGCCTTGAACTCCAATACAGGGCAACTTTCTTTTTTACTTACGGGTAATCCAACCTATCTGGATTTTTTTTCTTTTTGGCCAAATTGCCGACCTCAAAACATTTTATTGCCATATTTTGTGAATTTTTTTATTAAACGTATATTTTTAATATAAGAAATCTTCCCAAATATACAAGTTTCTGGTGTGTTTTCAGTTATTTAAACAATTAAACCCGTTATACAGAATAATGTTAAAGGAACTCTGAAGCAACAAAGTAAAGATAAAAGACTAACGCACAAACATAAAAAAGTTACAAAAATGAGCCAATTATAGTTTCCTACATACCTACCTGGGTAATTTTTTGGGGTATTACCATATATTAAATACACAATTTTTTGTCTTGCTTTTAGCAGTAAAGATATTGTAATCAAGTATCATAACTCAAGTCAATCATCACTCATCCAATCTCAGGTCAAGTGACTATAGCTACTCGTTAAAGATGTGTTCCTTGCACTATATTCAAGTTTCACCTCAACAAATAAATGTCTTTGTTCAGTTGCTATTTTCCTAATGAAATAGTAGTTATTAACTTTTTAATGAGACATCAGTTAAAATATCCACCTATGACTTATTTCTTCCTCAAATGAATACTTGCCAATTGCCAGACAAAATTTCTGCTCTGACAGGGCGGGATCATTTGTGCAAAAATTAAAAGCCCTTTTTCAGAGGGTTGCAGATGCCCACTATCGGAAAAAAGTAGTTTCTTTTTGTGAAAACAAAACACACAAATTGAAAATTCATGAGAAAAACATCAATTATGTAAAAAGCATGTGGTATATGCAACTTGAAAGAATTGTGACGACAGCGGTCTTTAGTTTGTCTCAGTTGATGCCCTGTTTTTTTTAACTAGCTGCTGAATGCACAGGGTCTATAGGTAAAGGTAAGATGGTCATGGGCGTCACCAGGATTTTTCCTAGAGGGGGGCATAGTCCATTTCCCCCCCCCCCTCCCCCCCCCCAAAAAAAATCCCATATTTTCCAGCATTTCCCTGATTGATAATTTTTTCAAGGGTTTGCAGGGACATTTGCCCCTCCCCCTAGCCCATAAAATTAACCCATTGAACAATATGATTTCACGACTTTTTTTTGGGGGGGGGGGCCTTGTCCCCCCTGGCAACGCCCATGAAGATAGTTTATATAGCCCCATGATGTCATGGTCTTTACCTGTATATCTTGATACCTTCACCTTTGTAGCAAAACTTGAAGGTGTAAGACTCAATCACAGTCTGTGGGATACACAAAAATATTGCACATAGGACGTATTGCACAAACGTACACAGAATAATTTCATTTCATTTCAGAAACATTTATTTCCACATGAATAAGCACTTTAGAAAACAAAACAATTGTTACATGAAAACTACTAAGTGGAGGCATTACACAAGAAGCCGGAGCTTATAAACGGAATGCCTTAAACACAACAAAAAATATAAATATATACATATAAACAATACTGAAAAAGGAAGACTAAATTCAAAGACAAAACACAACAAAACAATGAAAACAGAAACAGACAAACAAACAAAGTGGACATAAACTTAATAAACTTTACAGACGGACATACGAAACATACTAGTGATACAACGACACAGTTTATATAATGGATGATGCAAGCAAAAGAAAGCACAATTAAAGCAAACGGTATGAATGTAGAAAAACCAACAAAAGACAAAGCAAACTATGCTATATACTGGGAGATAAGATAGTTCTTGTTTTCAGCTGTGATGTTTTTACCAAAAACAATTAAGTTTTCTATTCAGATATTCAACTGTACTGCAGAAAAGACTCAATATAAACACAGGATAAGTGTTTTAAGCTGTGCTGATTTTTTTTCTGTGAAATACCAAAAACAATTAATATATTTTTTTGTATATATTCAACTGTATTGCACATAGGACTCAATAAGAACACGGGATAATTGTTTTCAGCTGCGATGATGTTTTTTTTTCTGTGAAATACCAAAAACGATTAAGATTTCCATTCGGATACTCTACTGTACTGCACAGAGGACTCAATATAAACACAGGGTAATTGTTTTAAGCTGTGGTTATTTTATTTTAAGTTTTTTAATTAAGAGTGGGCATATGAAAGCTCTCAAAAAAATTTCAATGAATTAGTTTCAAAACTTTGATGGCACATACTTACATCAGGTTCATTTGGATCAACGTAAATCTGTAGACAACAAGACAAAACAATTGGATGCTTATCACTGTTTTGACTCAGGTCTTCAAATAAATGAAAATGTAGCACTTCAAAAATAACCAAAGAAAGAAAATCTTCAATTAAAAGTTTGATTTTGGGTCAAAGGTGCGTGATCTTTAATTTATGGTTCCAAAAGAAAAGGTTTTGGCATGAAACTTTCGTCTCATTTATTTGCATTGGGAATGTAATTCATATTTCCTCTTCAATCCAACTTAATTAAGTATAAATTCTGATTGTATGAAGAAGAAGAAATGTACTCACCCCAATGGTAAGTGCTCGAAGCTAACAAAAAATGAAGGAAAAAACAATGAAACTGATGGTCAACATGTCAATATTCAATAAACATTTTCAAACACAATTATTTTTTGTGCTGGGCATATTTCTTAGCAGCTTCCCGACACTGGCCTCAGATCTGTGCTTATAGGTCCCTGACACTGAGAGGCATATAGGATCAATTGTTTTAAATGCATTTTGTTCGTTTCCACTAATGACACCACTCAAAATCCAAAGAAGAATGTTCAAAGCCTAACCTGTTGAAGTAGTTTCAGCTCAGTGGTATTACACTTTTCAAGAAAACAGTGGAAAATAAACATTGTAAGCCTACAACATTTTAATCATAAAACACAGCTTTGTCAATAGTACTCTTTATTCCAAAATCTGTCAATTGACTGATCGTTGGAAATCACCTAAATTTCTTGAATTCTTCTAAATTACAGCAAGCCATAAATGGAATAATTTCACGGGGTGATTTTATAGTATCAGCACGATCTTTAATTAGCAAGCTGTTAGATAATAATGTGGCCGTAGGTTACTTTTGGGATAAATGCAATGATCTGATATGCCTTTAAATGAACTTTAAACATCAGACTATAAGCTTTCATTAATGCTCTAAAGAAAAAACCCAAAGCAACTCACATATTTCTTGTCCAGTGCATCAAAGCAACCTTTGACCCACTTGATCACTTGACATGCCCCAGGGCACGCACTGTCATCACGCAATATCTTCAAATTCAGATCTGAAAAACGTGGAAATTACACAGAATATTGTGATCATCTCATGTCGGTTTTGAAAAAAAATACTGCCTGTGAATATATATGATTCAAGTCTCAGGCTGATTTTAATTTCTGAAGTGTTTTCAATGTAGTGTCTCAAAAATCTTTAAAGGTCCTTGTTCTTTAAAGTGCAGTATGACATGATTGCTATTGTTAGATCCGCGTTATAAAAGTTTATTGTAAAATTGTATATGAATGCCCAGGCTGTTGGGGCTGTTGGGGCTAGGTCAAATTGTACTTTTTAAAAATCTTTATTGTGATGGAGGGGAGGGTCGAGAGATTTTTATTCCCAGAAAATCATCTTTATTTTTTACCTTCCAAGCATCGATCCCCAAAGGCATGCTCAGGAAAGATTGTCCTGAGGTACATGATGTTGGAGACCGCTACAGCCAGTAGTTTCTTGATGAAGAGAGCCGATTGTGTCTCGGATATCTGCTGTGGAGGGAAAATGGACGACCACTGGCAAAAGAAAAGAGGTTAATTAATGTTACATAAGTTGAAGTTCAAAAGCTTCTTTTTTTAAGGGGGGGGGGGGGTTGCACTACTATCCTTCAAACACAATAGTTTATATTTTTATCCCCGACGTGGGAGAAAGCTTTAAGACTAGTCACAATGTACAACATCCAATTTATCTATCTAAGCTCACCTAAGTTTTTACATCATTTTGAGACAATTTCAAAAGAAACATCTTCCCATACTCTAGACTAAAGAATGGAAGGTTTGCGGTAACACCATGTTGAGTTGTGAGGCTCTATCTGCTGAGAATCTGAACCAGTTGTCTTAACTTCATGTTTCGAATAGTTGGCTCTGTTCGTCATCAGAACTCATCATCAGGAAACTATAGCCTAGTTGCTGTCTAGCCTTGGGCTCAAGCCTTAGGCCATGGTACAACCTGACAACCCAAGTTTTAGAATTGTCTCGTATTGAGATTTAACTTTAGCTTGCTTAAGCCAAGGGGCCTTTGTAAAAATAGAGCTAGGCCTATAGCTCCTCCAGCATCACCACTGAAGTATAACTGGCAAATTTCAAACATTCACAATCACAGAGAAAATTATGTTATGTTTCTTATGAAGTCTTTTGAACATGTTGAAAGGCAGATTGCACTTGACAAATTTTGAAGGCAAACTAGGCCTAGGGCAGTAGGGCGCCTACACAGTAACAAGTAACATTAACACACTGAGTTAGCTGGTTAGGCCTAGGGCTCGGCCTAACTTCAGGCCTAGCCCCGGCATATGATTTAGCCTAGGCCTAGGCACTTGAGAGCATGGGTGTCGCGAGGGGGGGGGGGGGGGGGGCAAGGGGGGCACTTGCCCCCTCCCCCCCTGGAAAAGCAACAACAAAAAAGGAAGGGGAAAAAAAGAGAAAAAAGAAAAGAAAAAGAGGCGCGAAGTCATATGAATCATATGACTTCGCGCCTCTTTTTCTATTATGATAGTGGTGTAAATTTAATGGGGTGGGGGGGAGGCAAAATGTCCCTGCCCCATAAATCAAGAATGTGTTGAGAAATAGGGCCTACAGGTAGCGATGTCAAATGGGTGCCGCCATCTTGGCTTCCTATTGTTACTGTGTACAAATAATCGCTCAAACATCGATCAACATCCGTCAAATAAATAATTAAAATAATCTTTTTTCTGTCGATAACAAAAGAATAATGAATAGGTTTTACCTTTATGTTGTTATTTTTCATGTAAAATTATATTTTAGTGGTGTATTTTACATTTACATCCGAGTAATTTCCGGGGTAAAAATTTTCGTTGGCGGCCATTTTGAATTTTTTTCAGACGTCGGATGTCGTCACGAAAACGCGTTTTCTCGCGAGATTGGGGGGTATTATGGGTAATATACGCTACGATCATGCACGTAACATGGAAACCTACATTGACAGTGTCTACAGACGATCTTGGTCACCGAGAACGATTTTAAATCGCTAAAAATCATACAGATTTACGAAAAATCTTGTCAAAAAAAGTGAATAAACTGTCAATTTTTTTTAAATGGAGAGGGTTCGCGGTGAAATTAAAGCTCTAGAAATGATTATTGGAGTGTAATCTTTGAAATTATAACGGGATTGTTTGCTGCGACAAGCTGCGCTTTTTTGTAAAATGGGATTTTTTGTCATGTCATGCGCGGCCGGCGCGGTATTGGCGCATACGCGCAGTGCAGTGGCGGGTAATTTAATATTTTTTTAGTGAACTTGTAGTGTCTTGCTATACCAAAAGTATACTTTTAAATGTTTTTGTTGTTGTTGTGGTATGTATGGAATAGAATAAATGATGAGCCAACATTACAAATAAATAATAAATTATATTTTATATTTATTTAAAAATTAGTTTGTGTCCTACTACTACTAGTTTTCATGGAAATTTGGTGGAATGACCAACCTTCCTGGAATTTTTTTGGCCATCATGACCATTGACATGTCAATCTCGTAATCATATATTTTGTGGGTTATACATGTATTTGACCAGAAAAAAAAGGAAACCATACAATATATTGGTACTAGTAGTACCCTAATAATATTTGTTGTAAATAATTTCAAACTTTTTATTTCTAAAAGTTACAATTTACCTTAGGCCACTAAGATGTACATTGGACGGTTTGTGTATTAAGGGGGCCTACAGACTTTAATAAGGTAAGGATATGCAAATATGCTAATTACATTTTAATTATGAACAAATGTAATCAGAAATGTGATATTTTATTCATGCAGCTGTTTTGGTTTTCAGCAAATCAAAACAAAACAAGATTTTTAAAAATTAACTACATGTACATGTTGCCCAATATTTCCCCACACGGTTGTCGAACTCAACTAGTATAGGTAATTAACATACGTGGATGTTGGCTAATTAAGATAATATGCAAATTTACCATGTATAAATGGGCATTCAGTAGTTATACCTTCTGGCACTGTAATGGTACAATTTATACCCATAAAAATCAGAGAGAATATTGAAATTGATACCAATATTGATACATTAGCAGCACGGTGAAATATCAGGAGACGGTATATGCGTATACGCATAATTAATTAGTGCTAATTAGAATACGTTACATTTTTTTAAAAAAACCGACATCTCATGAGATAGAGGACATCATAAGCTTCAAAATGAGGGGTAGTGTGATATAGTTTACTTCAATATTAAAATTGTGTTTGGCATTGCTACTACAGGCATTTTTTGGCAAAAATATGTTTTGCCCCCCTCTAGAAAAAAATCCTGGCGACGCCCATGCTTGAGAGGCCTAGCCTAACCAAGGCTAACATAAACAACATGCCTAACTGTTTGCGGCCCTACAAAAAAACTCAAGCATGTCAAGTGAGTCGACTTTTGCTAAAACTTTGCTCACCACCTGCTCACCATGCAGGCATGCTCACTCAGCACAGCATGCTCCGACTTACAAGTTACATGACTTAGGCCTACACATGCTACATACCTCTCCTGTCTTTTCTCTCACTCTCTGCGCAGTTGCAGTCATGTTGGATTTTCTATTTGCACTCCACACGCAAAGACAAATCGCTGATGCTAGGCAAGAATTGACACCGAACACACTAACGTCGTATAGGCCTAACGTTGCAGCATGCACACGCTCCGAGTTTAGGTCATGCCGCTCAAATCCTCTTCAGTTTCGCTCTCAAAGTTTCAGTTTCACAGGTCCTACTCTCCCATAGCCAACACTTGAATTTATTTAAAGCTGAGGTTTTACTCCCAATTATATCACGATCTCAATAGTTCAGTCTAGTTTCGGCAGACGGGCGATACACAAGCGAAAAGGTTGTAGCCTAGTGAACTCGAGTAAACAAGAAGTTGTCGACTTCATTCATAAGCCTAGCGCGCATGTCCGTCGTCCCAGCATTTAGCTGCGTACACACTTTTTGTGTGACGTCAAATGGAGTGCTTCCCGCCAAAATCTACGTCAATGTCGTCTGCGAATCAGGATATTTAGCACACATTTTCTCAGGTTATCCGTTCTTTAAATTCACGCGCAGTGATGCTTTCTTGATAGGTTTTGTAATCTCTTTCCACATGTATTGCCGTTTTTTTGCAGAAATACGACGAAGTCACAGCTACGGGCGAGGCTTTTTCGAACGGTGGTGCCGCTGCGGAAAACCTCAAGGAGGCCGCCATTTTGAACTATATACATGATATATACCCAACTACGTCAACAGAGGGCGGTTTGCATACTGTGGCGAAACAGGGGTACAGGTATATGTAGACTTGTGTAGGAGTCTAGGTCATAGGAATAATTTATGCGCGTGATCTAGGACATCCGGTGCGTGCTTATAATGCCGAAGTGCGCGTTGACCAATCAGCAATAAATTGTGCTGCGTGATCAGGAGATTAATAATTCATGGCGTGCATTCGACCAATCAGTATCGCGTATTGGGAAGACTGTGCGCAAATTAGCATGCTTTAGCGTGGGGTCCTGAGATCATCTCGTTAGTTCGCAAGATGGCGTCAATGCAGTAGGAACGCGTTCTGGTGCTGTTGTCAAGTCGCAAGAAGCCAAGCTTCGGGGTTCAGGGACGAGTCAAGTCGCGGTGCCGTTGCTGGGGTCTTCGTTGCTGTTGCGTACTCCCCGGTCGGGAGTAGGAGCTCATCTCTGACGGTGGATGCTCTGGTGCGGCTGGGTTCGGGAGTTGATGCTCTGGGTTTAGCTAGCAGTAAGCTAAGTGTTGTCTACATGTAGTTTATATTGAGTGAAGTTGTAGCTCAAGGTCTGTTATTCAGTGTCTATTACCTAAAATAATTGGGGACAAAGATTATGACGGAATACTAGTTGTGAAATTAAGGCTGATAATTGTGTCTTGATTAGTGCTAGAACAAAAGGGCTAGGAGTTACAGAACTTGGTTTGAGAGGCTGGTGAGACTGTGATTCGGTGGTAGATTGCTTGTCGTGGGTTGGACACCATTCGGCGGGGTTTTACGACAGAGGCGATTATTGCCGTAATCATTGAACTAGTTTGCCTGACGAGTTTACTCTCTGCCGCGTTCTGAGCACTTGTGAGGGTTACCTGTTTTGTGTGAGGTTTATTGCACGTAAGGTTTATACTGTATAGCTCACTCTGAGGGTAATTGGTTTCCCGTGAGGGTTATTGTGACCGCTCAGTTCATGTGAGGGTTATTTGGATTACATAGTACAGCCTGCTTTGACGCTGAATTGGGTTGAGGGTTACCTTTCCTCTGTGAGGGTTATTAGGACAGCTCAATCTGTGCGAGGGTAATTATTGGAACTGTGACACAGGGATTATAATTGTATAAGTTCATTATCATGTGGTGCAGTTGACCACGTGAGGGTTACCTAAGGCTACGTTTACTACAAAGGGTGCAGTTGACCCTTGTTACAAGCAGTGAGGGTTACTGTCTATATGTGAGATATTCATCGCCTCGTTAATTGCTGTAATTATTGACCAAATCCATTAATGATTGAGATTCTTGAATAAACCCTATCGATAATCGTCTTTGGAATCACTAGTCTCTGTGAGGTTTACTCAGGTTCTCTGTGAGGGTTACCATGTTCACTGTGGGTTACCTAGGTCTGCCGTGAGGGTTACCTGAGTTCACCTTGAGGCCTATTGTCGTTACTTGTATATTGCTCTAATTACATTCAATTGATTACTCAATCACAAAACGGTGGTATATTTCCACCAAACGAACAGCCCCTAGGCTTAGTCCGCCGTTCGTTAATTGTCCCCCCTTGCGTATGGGTAGCCGCTCACCCGTTCGTTAGGCTAATAAATATTTTTGTGGGATAATAGGAGTTGGCTAGAGTCCTGGGATAAATAACACCAGTCCCCCCTGGGTTCTGCCAATCACCGGTTCCGCTACAAATAGTGTCAGGGGTCGGTTTCGCCACAAATGGTGTCAGAAGTGGGATATTTTGTGATTGTATAAATTAAACTCGTGTAAGTTGTGAACTAGTAATAAAGAGCAGTAAAGAGAAGTTGATTGTTTTTTGGTTATTGAGTGGACCTCAGTGAGGTACACTGTGAGGATAATTGGTCACAAGGTCAGCAGTTTATGCTAACCTGGGTCGTTACTGGTTTCGGGTATTGTTTTGTTGTTGCATTGTTGGTTGTTGTTTGGATTCTGTTGAGGACTGAGTTTCCTAGTCAGGAGGAAACGTCAGTATGAGTCAGGGCATCACTTCGGATGAGGTGGACAAGGGTTCTGTCGATATCCTTGATGAGCTGAACCGCTCGAGAATGGAGGTTCAGTGGTTGAAATGGGAGAGAGATCGTCTTTCTTCGGAGTTAGAGGCTGTCAAGGGGGCACGGCCTTTGGTCGAGATAGATTCCGAGATAAGTCGGAAGTTTCCTGAGGATATTTCAGGGCATGCTTCATTTGAGGCATGGCATCGTTTCAGCGTTGGTTCGTCGTCCAAGGTGGTTCCAAGGGACGCAAGGCACGTTGAGGGTACACCTTTGAGGTCTATTCCCACGCGTAGTCCTTGTACCAATCCCTTCTTGAACCGTGAGGATGATTGTGCTATGGAGGAACGAGGTTTACACAGTGAGTCGTCGAGTTTTGCAACTAGTCCCGCTGTGGGGAAATCCAACGAGTTTGTTGGTGAGGTAGACTCGCCTGGAGTGGGCCTATGGCCACTTAAAAGGGAGTCGCGGTTGGTGGGTAATGAGGTGTGCGGTAAACCTCACGGTGGTGGGCCTAGCAGGCCTCCAGTTACCCCCGATCGTTACAAGGTTCTTTGGGATGATTGTTGCCGCCGCCTGGAGGCGTGTAGGTATGTGAATCATTGTGAGCAGAGAGCCGAAGGTAAATCCTTGGAGTTTACCAAGGTGGTCGACTCTGACACAGAGAGGCGTCTTCTGGAATTAGAAGAAAATGCCGGTCATCAGTCGAGGAAAATAGACCAAGTGGTGGAGCTGCTGACACAGCTTACCAAGCAAGGTCTGGGTCCGGTTGGGAAGGCGGAAGTTCCTCAGAGGCAGTCCCCAAAGCCTGGCAGGAAAACGCCTGGTGTGTTAAAGTGTTTCAGGTGTGGAGAGGTCGGCCATTTTGCAAGGGCTTGTGCAAGACCTCGTAAACGTGGACTTGAAACTGAGACAACCGAAGTCAAAAAGAGGCGAGGATCAGAGGGCATGTGCAGAGGTACTCGGCCATTGTCTTATCTTCGGCCTAGGCATGGAATGTATGTCCATGGAGTTGTTAGGGGAGCAACTGGTAAGTTCCTGATCGATTCAGGGTCGACCGACACGCTTATTAGCAGTCGAGTCTACCATGCAATTGCTAAGGAACGGCGGCCTTCGCTGGAAGCGGAAAAGGCCGGTACATGTATTCAACAGGTTGATGGCAGCCCACTGTCTGTAATGGGCGGTGCCTTGGTTGAAATACAGTTGGGTAAAAAAGTTTACCCGGTTCGAGCAATTTTTGCTGACATCAAGTTTGATGGTGTATTAGGCATGGACTTCTTGTTACCTACTGGAGGCAACTTAGATTTCCGAAGCCTGGAGTTGAGGTTAAACGGGGAACGGATTAAGTGCAAGAGCTGTGCTGGTGACCCGTTCATTGGCCGAGTAGGGGTGGTCCAATCCACCGAGATTCCGGCCAGCCATGAGGCTGTGATGCCTGGTACTGCAACCAGTACTGCTGAGGCGTTGGAACAGCCGGCAATCGTGGAGCCCGTGGAAGGCGGAGGCGAGTTGGCTAAGCGAGGGTTACTTCTAGCCCAGTCGCTGGTTGAGCCACAAGCCACGACTCTCAAGCCGGGGATATTCAATCCAAAAGAGGAGAGTCAGGTTGTTCACAAGGAAACAACAGTGGGAGCGACTGCAGAGTCAACCTCAACTTGGGCAGTTGTTCCAGGTCACGGTCGTGTAGGTGAGGTCGGTAGGGACCTCCAGATTCACCTGCATGGTTTATATGGCCGTGGGAAGGTCAACCTCAATGAGGACTATCATGCAGAGGTGAAGTCTTTCAGTTTGGTGGAATCTCCAGACATGCTTCTCTCTGGTGAGCATGATGTAGGGCGGTCTGATGTGGATGGTGTGACAGAAATTGTTGGTGCATCAGAGAATGCCAAGGCGCACAAGAACTCTGCGTATGTGAGGTCTTTCAATAGACGCTCTGGAATTTGTGGGAGGAGGAAATCTCCTGTGAAGAGGAGAGATCCCCGCTCAAACGGGAGTTGGTAGGCGAGAACTTGAAGAGGTGGTTATGGGCTTGCTGGGGCCACTGCCCCGGAGGGACAGTGGCAACGTCTGAATAGTTGTGGTTGATGACTACTGTTCCAGTTAAAGGAGACGCTGGGCCGGGCACCCCGATTCCCGAGTCCAAGTGATCCTTGTCAACCCAAAACCTGATTGCGGCAGCTGATCCAGAACCGGGAGCCGGGAAAAGAGGACGTGTCCGAGGTGGTAACTACGGATCCACTGGCACCGTCGTGGAGGAGAAGATCTTCCACAACACTCACGTCGATGGCGGCAACCTGGTATGCGAGGAGCTGAGCAAGCCGAAGTACAGGAAGCCTGTGGAGCAATCCGGTACAGTTCGAGCATACGTGGGACGATGGACAACGACGCGTTGGGGCAACATGTTCATACGAACTCTTAATAAGCATGCAAAATTAATCTGAAATTACCTGTACTATATGATGTGATTCTGGTATTTTCTCATTGATTCTATAGATTTTCTAACACTGTATATAGTTTGTTGAAAGTTGCTTGGTTTTTCTGCATTAAACGTTTCATAGAATTTGCTTAGTTTCGATTAAAGACACGAAAAAAGACCAAGGACATTTTAATTGTATACATTGTAATTAGAGATTCAAGCTACGATCAACGATAATTAGACCGGATAATGTCAGATATTTCCTGTTGTTTATGTTTAAGACTTAAGAATGAAATTGTCTGATTTTTGATGTGAGATAACTTTAGAGTTAAAAGGGAGTGGATTTATGGAATGTTAAATACTAGCGAGGTTAAGGTAAACCTCACATGTGTGTATTTTAAAATTAAAGTGTTTCCACTCTTTTTGACGGTTGTATTAATAATCTGAATTAACTCACATCATTGAGGGTTATTAGGAATGTGTACAGTTTGTACCGGTTGATAAATTACATGTGGGGTCAAGTAAACCTCATGGGTAGGCGAGGTTAGTAAACCTCATGTAGTGTTAGTGTTTATAATTGTATAAAGTTATATAGCCCTGTCTCGTATAATTTGAATTAAGCTATTTAATCCGGGACGGATCAAGCTTAGCTGGGGCCTGTGTGGCGAAACAGGGGTACAGGTATATGTAGACTTGTGTAGGAGTCTAGGTCATAGGAATAATTTATGCGCGTGATCTAGGACATCCGGTGCGTGCTTATAATGCCGAAGTGCGCGTTGACCAATCAGCAATAAATTGTGCTGCGTGATCAGGAGATTAATAATTCATGGCGTGCATTCGACCAATCAGTATCGCGTATTGGGAAGACTGTGCGCAAATTAGCATGCTTTAGCGTGGGGTCCTGAGATCATCTCGTTAGTTCGCAAGATGGCGTCAATGCAGTAGGAACGCGTTCTGGTGCTGTTGTCAAGTCGCAAGAAGCCAAGCTTCGGGGTTCAGGGACGAGTCAAGTCGCGGTGCCGTTGCTGGGGTCTTCGTTGCTGTTGCGTACTCCCCGGTCGGGAGTAGGAGCTCATCTCTGACGGTGGATGCTCTGGTGCGGCTGGGTTCGGGAGTTGATGCTCTGGGTTTAGCTAGCAGTAAGCTAAGTGTTGTCTACATGTAGTTTATATTGAGTGAAGTTGTAGCTCAAGGTCTGTTATTCAGTGTCTATTACCTAAAATAATTGGGGACAAAGATTATGACGGAATACTAGTTGTGAAATTAAGGCTGATAATTGTGTCTTGATTAGTGCTAGAACAAAAGGGCTAGGAGTTACAGAACTTGGTTTGAGAGGCTGGTGAGACTGTGATTCGGTGGTAGATTGCTTGTCGTGGGTTGGACACCATTCGGCGGGGTTTTACGACAGAGGCGATTATTGCCGTAATCATTGAACTAGTTTGCCTGACGAGTTTACTCTCTGCCGCGTTCTGAGCACTTGTGAGGGTTACCTGTTTTGTGTGAGGTTTATTGCACGTAAGGTTTATACTGTATAGCTCACTCTGAGGGTAATTGGTTTCCCGTGAGGGTTATTGTGACCGCTCAGTTCATGTGAGGGTTATTTGGATTACATAGTACAGCCTGCTTTGACGCTGAATTGGGTTGAGGGTTACCTTTCCTCTGTGAGGGTTATTAGGACAGCTCAATCTGTGCGAGGGTAATTATTGGAACTGTGACACAGGGATTATAATTGTATAAGTTCATTATCATGTGGTGCAGTTGACCACGTGAGGGTTACCTAAGGCTACGTTTACTACAAAGGGTGCAGTTGACCCTTGTTACAAGCAGTGAGGGTTACTGTCTATATGTGAGATATTCATCGCCTCGTTAATTGCTGTAATTATTGACCAAATCCATTAATGATTGAGATTCTTGAATAAACCCTATCGATAATCGTCTTTGGAATCACTAGTCTCTGTGAGGTTTACTCAGGTTCTCTGTGAGGGTTACCATGTTCACTGTGGGTTACCTAGGTCTGCCGTGAGGGTTACCTGAGTTCACCTTGAGGCCTATTGTCGTTACTTGTATATTGCTCTAATTACATTCAATTGATTACTCAATCACAAAACGGTGGTATATTTCCACCAAACGAACAGCCCCTAGGCTTAGTCCGCCGTTCGTTAATTGTCCCCCCTTGCGTATGGGTAGCCGCTCACCCGTTCGTTAGGCTAATAAATATTTTTGTGGGATAATAGGAGTTGGCTAGAGTCCTGGGATAAATAACACCAGTCCCCCCTGGGTTCTGCCAATCACCGGTTCCGCTACAAATAGTGTCAGGGGTCGGTTTCGCCACAATACTGTGCTTGATTGACTCGACTCGACTCGCACGCGCTATAGCTCGCTGCAGCTGTTCGTTGATGGAGAATTTTGATGGATTTTTTGTGTGAAACTAAGAGGAAAGTTTTTTTTAAAAAATGAGATTGTAACTTTTGGTCAAGTAATGTTCTCACCAATTAAACTGACTTTAGCACCCCACTCTAGTGTATTAACTTTTAGCATACCGGTAATATGGATTTTAGACGAGCAGTGTTATGTTCAGAATTCCCGCCGGCACGGTGTCGACGATACATACAGCAGCTACATTACTGCGCAGATATCAGATACCAAGGGAACTTTTTTTTTTAGAGTTGACCTTTCTTTACCGGTGTTTGGCTCCGATTTTCTTTTCTTCAAATGACAATTATTGTTGATGTCCCAATATAAAAATTATGGCGCGGCCCGCGCCTGCGCACTAAGTTGATTTTTCGCCTCTAACGCCCTGCTAGAGCAAAAGTTTACCTGAAATTTTACAGAAAGTTAAATTTCATCAAACTTTTCACAGTTGCTGCCGTTCATAAATCGTGAGTTTATCTACCCGGGCCGTTACAAAGTTAGCAAAGACATTTTTTTTTTTGACTGTATGATTTTCCGATTTTGTCTTGCCGCAGTTGAACCCTTTAAAAAGCGCCCAATTAGAAAACAATTTTCTGACAAACTTCTCGTTAGATTTAGAGATAATATTGGTTTATCAGAAATTACCAACTATAAAGAAAGTTTTAAATGTTAACTTGGGATTTTCCGAGATGTATTCAAGCGCGCCACGTTGCGGGAACACCGATAAATTGTGCCCAATTTCCAGAGACCGATCGAACCGTATCATGAATTTCGGCCTAAATTTCATGACACTGAAATTCAGTACAAATTATGTTGAACAACAAGCATTATTAAGGTAAAGGTATGTTTATGTATTTTGAATGAATTTGAAGTTTGGCAAAAGTGCATGAGGGGTTCGAAAGTCAGGGGACACGTTGAAGTGTGCCACGACCGTAGCAGATGTTCCCGTCCCCGGCCGAAAAGCTTAAGGCTATATGGGTGTTGGGGCGGTAGGTTGACGATGACGTAGCCAATTAAAGTGCATGTATTGGACCCTCAACACAAAATAATATAAACTAATAATATTAGTGCCAATTGATTCTTAAAGTACAAAATAAAACTGCCGATGATTTAAGCCCTTTATTGTGATGTGGGTTTTTAATTTTTAGCGGGGATCTTCGTAAGATAGAGCGCCACCAATGAAGTAGCGCCCTCTCGCGGCAGAATACACACCACGCGGCGAATTCATTGATTGATCAAGCGCATCGGGGAAAAATCGGGAAAATTAAGAGTTCCAAACTACACGAAATAAGCAACTTGTAAGCATGGTAACCATCGAGCAGTTGTACAAGGACTACGGAGTGCTTGCTGATGCTGGAGATAAGGCAGGGGAGGTAAGATTGTCGAATAATTAACGGTTGAAAGATAAAAATTCTGCTTTGGATTGAAGTTACAGCGTAGCAGTGTATTTAGTCTGGTACCGTAATCGGTGAAGTTCATAAAAACAACGTGCGGAGTCAGGGGAAAATCACATTGATTACTCGATTTGGGATTATGGGATTAATCATATCTAGCTGGAGTTACCCAGCCCTAAATTTTATCATTGGGTTGTCATTTAGGGCTGGAGATAACTTTTCACGTAACCCAGCAGCGTAGGCAGGTCCCAAAAAAAATTGCGAAAATGTTCAATTTTGTCCCCGTTACACACTAATTCATTGCAGCTGCAACTCACCCAAAACTTGCCCGGAATAACCATTACACAGGTCCTTGAAGTAAAAAACGATCCACGATGAAGATTCAGCCTACAATTGCAGTGAAAAAAGGAGGAATAACCGTTAACCTGACAACCTTGCAGGCATGGCCAGGACTGCAATTGGTTTGTGCACAAAAAAAAATTGTGTACAATGAATGGCAGTCGATTACCATGCACAGCGCGCTGATACTAGCCGTTTTTGCCGGCTGCGCGCGCTGGCTGTTGGCGCATGACGTCACGCGGAAGCGTAACACCCGATGACTGTTTCATGCACTATCGGTTGCCGTTCCAGTACCGCAGCTGTGATGCGAGTGGTAAACCTCATATTAGTGCATGAAACAGTCATCGGGTGTTACGCTTCCGCGTGACGTCATGCGCCAACAGCCAGTGCAGCCGGCAAAAACAACTAGTACCAGCGCGCTGTGCATGGTAATCGACCGCCATTCATTGTACACAATTTTTTTGTGTGCACAAACCAATTGCAGTCCTGGCCATGCCTGCAAGGTTGTCAGGTTAGCGGTTATTCCTCCTTTTTTCACTGCAATTGTAGGCTGAATCTTCATCGTGGATCGTTTTTTTTACTTCAAGGACCTGTGTAATGGTTATTCCAGGCAAGTTTGGGGTGAATTGCAGCTGCAATTAGTGTGCAAATTTTTCGCAATTTTTTTCTCCAGCCCTAAATGACAACCCAATGATAAAATTTAGGGCTGGGTAACTCCAGCTAAATCATATCCATATAGCCAGGGCAGCCAAGGGAAAAAGGCTTTTTATAGTTATAATAAATTGTAGTTAATGCTGCAGTAATGAAAACGGAAAGAATGTTGCAACCTGACGCTATTGACAACATTGTCTATGGAGAGTCAAGAAAAGTTTCTAGTAAGTATTTCCTAACAAAATTGGAAATGTTTCTCAGTCCAAGATTCATGTCTTATCATCATTTTTGCAACGAATTCATGACCTTTATTGAGATAATATATAAAGAGAAAAGCAGCGTCAGGTTGCAACATTCTTTCCATAAAAACATTTTTAAAGAGGCAGTGCATATTTTGCCGGCACAGTGTTTCGTAAACATTATTGGAATGGCACTGGTCGACCATGCTGACCATCCATGCTGATGTGCTATCCTTTAGCAGGAAATTTGGGCGTAAAATGACGATGACAGTGCAGCGACAACATGCAACCCGAAAATAAAGATGGTGATCACTGCCCGATGTTTGAGCACGCACGGCGTGCTGAATTGCAAGGCACAAACAGCGCAGGAAAATCATGATTTCTACCCCCAAAAACTGTTCAAAATTACAAACGGGTTTCCTTAGAATTGAGAAAAGTCTGCTTTTGATTGTTTTTTTTACTCTAATTTGACCAAAACAAAACAGGGGCACTACACTACATGATCGCCCATAAATGTGGCCAATTTACTGGACTACCATTTACGGAGGTAGTCCAGTAAATTGGCATCGTGTATGGGGCTAGTCGGGGACCAGCGCTAAATCAAGCGACGTCGCTAGACAGCCACTTGATCAAGCGATGATGATGTCATTCTATTCGCGCGATTACTACGTTTTATAGCGGGTTCAGCTGCCTAAAAAAACGATTGCCGCAAAAATAAAGTATTGCTGCAACTTACGGTAATGTTGATGTTCCATGCCTTCATCGATCTCGTGGATTAGATTGTATGATTCGTGTCTCGATTTTCAAGAAATAGCCGCCCGAATCTTTTGACTTCACATGTGTGTGGCCGATGTCGCGATGATTCCTCATGCATGCAACTCCCACGGTCGCATTAACCTCGACTCCATAGACTGTGCACGCATTCCTTCACTATGGCACTTCGCAGGAATAAAGTTACTCATGAGATAGACGTGCTCTACTCGGCCACAGGTGCTGTACAAACGATGGTGGTAATTAAACCCTAATTATTACTTTTTATAATGTAGGCCTACTCGTATTGGGGTCCGCTCATAAGTCCGACGCCTCATAGGTCCGACGCCTCATAAGTCCGACGCCTCATAAGTCCAACAAAATCACATCCCCTAACCAAATAAAGGCCCATAAGTCCGACACCTCATAAGTCAACGCCTCATAGCTCCGACGCCTCATAAGTCCGACAAATTAAACGCCTCGTTTTTCCGTTGTCGGACTTATGAGGCGTCGAACCTACATGTATGAGGCGTCGGACCTATGAGGCGTCGGACTTATGATACGGCCCCCTCGTATTAACAGTCAGTCACTGCTCAGATTCCATTTTTAAAACTTTCCAGCATGAGGCAGAGTACCGGTCAATCCTGAGTGCGGTCACGGCCGGGACGAACGAGAAGAAACTAGCTGCGCAGTTCATCCCTCGGTTCTTCAGATTCTTCTCTGGACTCGCGGAGACAGCCATCAATGCGCAGCTGGATTTATGCGAGGATGATGATTGTATGGTATGTATCACTCTCAGAAAGACAAGTTTCAAATGACACATGACAACTGACAGAAATGTTAATGAAGTTTGAGTGCAAATTTGAGTGCAAAGGTGAAAGAATGCATCATGTGCAGTGGTATATCCATGGGCGTGGCCAGGATTTTTGTAGAAGGGAGGCAAAGCACTCGGCAAAAGCGAAGGGAGAGACCACCGGCCGTGGAAAATCAAGATGGGGTGCCAAACATCACTCGACCCTTTGTTAAAAACCGCCCATGCCTCTATCTTTGGTAGATGCAGCTTTCTTGGTAGTCTATGGAATATCCCCTTGCAGTGCACAGCAAGAGTCTATGATATGCAAGCAGATTTAATTATGCAAAACAAGACTGCGTCTTGACCTCAAGATTCTGACCACTCAGCGGGCGCTTGTATTACAAAAACATGTCAGTTAAATTGACCAATCAACAACTTAGTCCAGATCCATATTTCTGATTGAAATGCCGTCACAATTTCTAAAGTCAACTCCGATTGGCTGGCATGCGGGGTCGCAATTAAATTTGTATTGCTCACATATATCAGACGTTGGCCATGGAGATGGCTCCGTCAGACAACGGTTGAGACTACATTCTTTGATGTTTCCGAGAAATAAAGTGTCTTGGGAGACAAGGAGCATGAATTATGCGTAGCCTAGTACCACTTTTTGTGTTAGTCAACGTTGAACTTTAAATTTATCCAGTTGGAAACAGCCTAACAGGGCCAGTTGCATCACTGGTTACAAAAACTGTTGCACCTTAATTCACGGCAGGGAGACAGGTTTCTTGTTTATGTTTGAACTATTGTTTGATCAGAGAAGTTTGTACCTTGCAATCAGGTTCTGGACTGAACTTCCTTGGTATTAAAACTAAAGAGTTTTTGTAATTCTATCATTTGTTGGGGTTCAGATTCGTAGATCCGCTATCAAGGAGCTGCCCAACCTGTGCAAGGAGAGCACCGATCACCTCCTACGCATCGCTGACGTCCTGGCCCAGTTGCTTCAGTCCGATGACCCCCACGAGGTCTCCATTGTAAACAGCGCCCTCATGTCACTCTACAAGATTGACATGAAAGGTAAGGCTGTGTCCGAACTGGGCGGCTTTTGGCTTTGGCTAAGGCTTTTGCCATTGGCCTGCTAAATTGAGTAGCCATAGTCATCGATTAACACTCCAGATAAGCCTTGACCATGCCCCTGTGTGACCATGCCCACCATTGACCACACCCACTTTTGACCACACCCACTTTTGACCACACCCACTTTTGACCACACCCACTGTTGACCACACCCACTTTTGACCACACTCACTTTTGACCACACTCACCTTTGACAACACACACTGTTGACCACACCCAATTTTGACCACACTTTTTTTTTTTAACACCCACTTTGACCACACCAACTTTTTAACCACACCCACTTTGGCCACACCCACAGGTACCCTGGGAGGGTTGTTCAGTCAGATCCTGTCCGGCGATGACCTAGTCAGGGAGAGAGCCATCAAATTCCTCAATACGCGCCTCAGACTGGGTGGGGCCGATAACCTACCGAAGGAGGTGGAAGACTTTGCTATAGAAAAGACGAAGGAGGTGAGTTGGCCCCCGGGAGGGGGGGGGGTGGAAATTGGCATAGACTTGCATAATTAAAGCTATAGTCCATCATTTGTAATTTGTGCATTTTGTTCGTTTGTAGCAACAAAAGAGTTCAAAATCTAATGAAGGATACTGAGCAACTAACCTGATGAAGTTTCAGCTAAGCTTCAGCTGTATATTCCGAGAAAAACAGCATTCTAAGATCTCAATTTCAAATCAAAAGTTACTGAATCATGTTTTGAATTGTTTTGAATTGCAGCTATACGCGACGTAGCGCACTGATCCGACGAATTATAACAACCGCGTGTGCGTCGTTCCAAACCTTGTGCGCGCTGCGCTGAATAACAAAACGAACTACTAATTTAAATTTTTCTACGGTGCTTCTTAAGAATCACCGTTGGAAATGCCTTCTTTTGTTGATTACTTCAAAATGACAGCTTCCCAGAAAGAATAATTTCACAGGGAGTTTAGTTCCCTTACTATCTTTCAACCAAGTTTGTTTTTCAACAATAATTACACCAGTTACTTTTCGGATGGCTGCAAATGATGGACCATAGCTTTAAGCAACACTCTCGCATCTTGTGGGATTGCATTGGTTGTTATACGCCGTGTTTGATGTTCCAGAGCCGGATAACTGTTTGTTATTTGAACCTTCTTTTTTATTTCGACAGGTGTTGGCGGATGTGACAGGTGAAGAGTTTGTGACCTTCATGCAGCTGCTCTCCAAAATGCCAGCAATGCAGACGCTGACTGGAAGACAACAAATGGTGGATCTAGTGGTGGAGCAAGCTGATCTGGAGTCACCATTTCAGGTTTGTGTTTGGGGATTTTTTTGCTTTTTTCGGTTTGAATTTGAAATGTTAGTTGGTTGTTAACTGACTTGTGAAGTTTGTAGTAATTTATGGGGTTCCGGCTGGGTTATGAAATCAAGACTATTGGTGGAAACTTAGCTTGATGTGTATATTCTTTATACTATATAAAGCCCGGTTCATACTCGGCGCGAAAGCGAACTCGAATTGGTGACGTCATGGCAAGTATTCGTGCTGCGAATTTGTAATAGTTGAACATATTTTAACTTGGGCGAATATCGCAGCGAATGTTTCATGACGTCAAATTCACTTCGCATTCGTGAGAAATATAAACCGGGCTTTAGATGTTCTGGCAAAGTGAGACAGAACTTGTCGGATGAATACAAGCGCTTTTAAGGAAACACAATTTGCATCTTTCATCTTCACGATTTCAAACTCATAAAATTAAAGGCCTTTTTCTCAGTGCAAACTGAGATAAACTTGCGAACTTGCCATAACTTGTCAGCAGAATGTTCGATTGAGGTGCAATAAACAGTATTCTAAGTAGAACTTTAATCTCTTTCCCAAGACATGCAAACCCTCATTTCAAACCTCGGCCTATTTCTGTCTCATTTTTCCAGAACGCCTCACATATATGTATAGTTTTAGCTTTTATAAAAAAAATTAGGGAAAGCGTGGGTGACTTGTCTCGTAACTTTTCTTGATTTTTATTTTTTGTAGCCGCAAGATGCAGACATTGTGGATAGATTGGTGCAGTGCGTCCGTGAAGCTCTGCAGTTTTTCTCTGTGAGTTAAAGGCATATATTATCATTTGGATTTATCCCGAAAGTAACCTTCCGAATTATTATCAAAAAGCTTACTTGGATTATAAAGATCGTACTGGCAATAAACACCCCATGAAATTATTCCGTCTGGCTTGCTGTCATTTAGAAGAAATAAATAAATAAAAATGTAGTGATTTCCAGCAACAATCAGTCAACTGACTGAGTAATGAAAATATAGAGTGCAGTGGGCACCATCTGTTTCGTGATAAAAAGGTTGCGTATGGTTTTCAAAAATTGTAAAATCCACTGAGCTAAAACGTTTTGAACAATCTTCTTTGGGTTTTGAGTAGTGCTATTATTGGAAATGCATGAAAAGCACATTGTATGTGCCTTTCAATAAAGACATTTTCCCTCTGAAATTTCTCAGAAAAACGTCCAGTCCACCAAGTTTGTGGTGTACATGTGCGACAATGTCCTCCCAGTCCTGAACGATGTTGTCCCACCAGGCAGTGGCGAGACAAAGACAGAAGGAACCGAGGACAAAACGCCGTCTGACAAAACCCCATCAGACAAAACACCATCAGACAAAACGCCATCGGACAAAACGCCATCGGATAAAACGCCATCGGATAAAACGCCATCTGACTACGACATCAAGCTGGAGTTACTACGACAACTAGCAGAGATGTCCACGTTTGCGTTGGACATCGGCGGAGACGAGACGTTAGGGAGAGTGTTCGATAAACTTGTGGTAAGTTGAATTCTGACCAATTTTGAAGCCATTGTTGGACTTAACAAAGAAAGAAAATGGAGAGGGCTTTCACACAGCGTCCTCCAGAATGATATGTAACGTTTAGAAAATCATACAAACACATTGATACTTTTGTGGACTGGTACTTGTGCTCCGTGCACAATTACCCCCTCAACGGTAAGAACAAGAGAGTTGGGAGAGACCGCTGGGAGAGACATTCGAACGCTTCGTCGATGACGCCTGGCGCTCACGCAAAGACGCTATGGCATGTTGTTTAATATAGTTGTGCAAACTTCGCACTACATGGCACAAACCAGTGTGCGCACATGGTGTGTCAGGACCACTGGGCTCTCGAAAGTCGTAAAAAGCGCCCTCTGTTGTTCACGCTCGAAGTGCAAAAGTTATTAGTACAAATCCTGTTCCAGTTGAATTATTTGTTCAACCGAACATTGTTTGAAAGTAAAACTAGTAGGTTTCCCTTCGTGCTTTATTGGATTATTAGTTTTGGAACGAACCGTTCCTCAACTATATCGGAGGCACGGAAACCTCAGTAAATTTTACTTGTTTTCTGCCGTTTCATCCACAGGAGTACATGCCCTTACCCCCTGCGGAACCAGAGGGGGAAAACGTGGAGAATGGAAAAGCCACGGACGAACCCAAGCTGCAGTTCTCTTATGTTGAGTGCCTCATGTATACATTTTACCAGCTGGGGAGAAAACGGCCGGAATTCCTGGCAGCCGAAGAAAACTCGGAGAGACTCAAAGACTTCAGAATCAGGTATTTGCAACAGTCCTTCAAACTTTATTAAGAAGAAAATAGCTCCTGGTTTGCCCTTGTAACTGAACTATGTTTGCATTCCCATTCTTTGTAATTTGAAAAGAAAGAACATGAAATAGTAGTACACAGGACTTAACTGTTGACACATGTAACTATTTCATGGGGGATTTAATCTCCCTGTTTACTTTCTGATTGATTTTGATTAGAATAATTTGATTAGGGCTGGGCACACAGCTGCACATGAAACAGTTGTAGACTATGGAAACACCACTTTACTTTTGTGACTGTTTCATGGTGATTTTTCTGGTTGACTCCACAGATTACAGTATTTTGCCCGAGGCACGCAGCTGTACATGAAACAGTTAAGACTAGCTTTGCAGGGTAAAGTTGGCGAGGAAATGAAGAAAGAAGAGAACAGATTGAAGGTTGTTGCCCTGCGAGTCACCACAAACATCAACACATTAATTAAGGTTGGTTCTATTGTTGATGTTGCTACTGTTGCTACTGATGTTGTTATTGTTGTGGTTGCTATTGTTACTGTTGTTGCTTTTGTTGTTGCTGCTGTTGCCATTGTTTCTGGTGCTGCTGTTGCTGCTGTTGCATCTACTGTTGCTGCTACTGTTGCTGCTGTTATTGCTGTTGCTGCGTCTGTTGCAGTTGTTGCTGGTGCTGCTGTTGCTGCTGTTGCGGCTGTTGCATCTACTGTTGCTGCGTCTGTTGTTGCTGCTGTTGCTGCTGTTATTGCTATTGCTGCGTCTGTTGCAGTTGTTGCTGGTGCTGCTGTTATTGCTGTGACAGTTGTTGCTGGCATTGGTGGTGTTGCTGTTGCTGCTGCTGTTGCTATTTTTGCTGTTGCTGCTGTTATTGCTGCTCTTGTTGTTGCTGTTGTTGTTTCTCCTGTTCTTGTTGCTGCTGTTGCTGCTTTTGTTGTTGTTGGTGCTGCTATTGCTGCTGTTGCTGCTGCTGCTGCTTCTGTTGCCGTTGTTGCTGGTGCTGCTGTTGCTGCTGCTGTTACTGCTATTGCTGCTGTTGCTCTTGATGTTGCTGCTGTTGTTGCTGCTGGTGTTGCTGCTGGTGTTGATGTTGCTGTTAGTTGTTGTTGCTGTTAGTTGTTGTTCTTCATGTTGTTGTTGTTATTGTTTGTGTTGTTGCTACTTTGCGTATGATCTTAGATGTAGAACCGAACAATTGCAATCATTTCTCCACCTGTTTGTCTTACAGGATTTATTCCGTAATCCCCCATCCTACAAGAGCACAGTGGTTCTGTCCTGGCGTCCGGTTCAGAAGCATGCAACAAGTCCCGAGCCTGCTGCGCTAGGGTGAGTGACAATTCTCGTTACAGAGATGATTTAGAGAGAATCAAGTAAAATAACTTTAAAATTCTTCCAATAACAAAAACATTCAAACATTGAAAGCTGTGTAATTGTCAAAATTAGAAAATTGATTTGGTATGAATGCTGTAAAATTTGGTAAAGCATTCTGTTTCAATAGGGCAATTCCAACAATTTGGTAGAAAAATCGTTCTTTGTTGAAACCATTTTGTCATTTTTTTGCAGACAGAAGCGGAGCAACATCACCCCCATTACTTTTCCCAGCGACCCCTCCCCCCCTAAGAAGGTCTCGTCAGGAGGGCAACGTAAACCCCACGTGGCGCGGGTCATGTACCAACCACCCTCCGGCAAATACAGCAGTAAGGCAGGAACCGCGCCAAGTGACCCAGAGTTTGGTGTGGGATACATGTATGGTGGTGAGTGAATTCTCTGGTGACTAGGTCAAGTCTATTATATGATACATTAATCAACAAAGGACTAGGTAATCTCTAACGGAATTGAAAATGGTACATGGAATCACTGGGGTCCGGGTCAAATCTATCGAGGTTTGATATGATACGTGAATGCACCAAGGAACTGGTTTACTATAACAAAATTGAATGCATGAAGGACTGGGTTCACTCTAGTAAAGTTGAATACATGTATGTACGCTAAACCAATTAACCATAAGTCTCTTCTGTGTTATTGTTGGATATGGAAAGTGAACACATAGAGGACTAGGTCCACTCTAGTAAAAGTTGAATAATGGTCAGAGAATGTACAAGGGACTAGGTCTTCTCTAGTGGAACATTTGATCTATGTACATGTAGGTGCATGGGACAATGCATTTTTGGCCATAGCAAAATTAGCATAAGAATACGTGCCACAATGATACACCAAACTGCGGTGTGTTATGATACCTGTGTAACCGGGGAGAGTGGAATTTAGTTTGTTAAAATGGGGCACTCTCCTTATGTCCGAGTGGTTCCACTAAAAAATGATTTGGGAAGAGCGAACTTTCTGTAGTCTCACAAATATGAAATGGTTTTATTTATAATACAAATAGAGACAATATATACAAATTATTAGATATTTACACAAGAATTATATTAGAAACTTGGTTGGGTATATAAAAACAAAACTTGGTTGGGTGTATAAAAACGACAGTCAAAAGGGAAATGGGCTAATGAAGTAGCTCCAAGGATGGTATCTGAAATGCATACAAACAATAAATGACTAATGAATTATGGGAATAACTTCCAGATCCAACTACAGTATTAACGATATTTAATTCAAAGAAATTTTGGAAAAACAGGTTTCCTTATTTGTAAATCAAAGAAAACTTTTTTATAAGTACATCAGTCAGTGAACAGAATGTTGCATAAAAAAAATGACTAATGCACAAAAAGATTCAGGCATAAACAGCTTCAGTCATAAAAGAGTTAAATATCAGACAAGGGATTTACTCACCACTTGGGATGGTCTACGCTCATGCCTACTCCGTGTCCGATGTTAAAATCGATGTAGTAGCAGCAAAAATATTGTAAAATGCAATGCCGGCAATGCCGGATATAAAATTAAATTGCTGCTATCGGGGAGCCGCACCCAAAACTTGCAGAAAAAGTGGAGTGTGCAATGCTCGCTGTAAATGCTGGTCGCAAAGCAGGAGCAGAACCAGGCAGATAGATGTCAACCCAAAGCAGAGTTGGAACGGAATCAACAATATTTTGGACCTAGCCCTACAAGAAAAATATACCGAAACGCCCGGAATGTCAACTATTCCTCTTAAACAAAGCGCGGTGGAATGCAAAACTTGCACGCTCGCTACGCCCATCGCATAGTTGAGCAAAATTCTAGGCGGCGCGCGCTGTAAAAAAAAGTTTAGTTGGCCGCGAGAGGGCCCTAGGCAAAAAGCATGATTGCAATGGCTGCTCACATGTAAAATGACATAAACACGAAGTTACAAAAGTTATGAAATGAATACTGGAGTAAGGAACCAGTCGGGGAAAAGTAAGTACTGCAACCCGACCTGGTTACACCTGTATGGGCACAAGTACGCCCTCAGTGGTAAGAAAGGGAGAGTTGGGCAGACCACTGGGAGAGACATTCCAACGCATTGCCAATGATGCCTGATGCTTGCACAAAGATGCTATGGCTATGTAGCATCAAAGCACTATGGCTTTGATGGCAAGGGTGGCTTGTGCGTAAAGCGCTCGCCTCTCACCAAGGTGACCACGGTTCAAATCCTGGCCGCGGATCGCATGCGAGTAGAGTTGTGCGTTGGTTCTCTCCTGTGCCACGAGGGTTTTTCTCCGGGCCCTCCGGTTTTCCTCCCTCCGGAAAAAACAAATACTTTCGATCTCAGGCTGTGCTCCGCGGTCTTATATGGGTCGATGTGGCCGGCAGCCAGAGGCGCCTTTACGTGCCAGAGGCCCGACCACGTTGTAGCCGCGTCCTTCGCAATTCAGCATCCCAGCTGCGAGTAAGGATGATTAGCCTCCCAAATTATTATTATTATTATTATTATGTGCATGATCAGAATAAACTTTATTGTGCATACTTTACGTTGTAGCACGCACTTTGTGCTATATGCGTGCAAACCAACATGCGCATGCAGTAGGTTCAGGTCAGGCATAGGACACTGCAGTTTTGGCCAATGGTATTGTGGCAGCTTGTGTTCCGAATATCAGGCACATCTGTAAATGACTTCCAAGCACGTGATCACTGTACAAACACGAGCCCCCCTTCAATGGAGAAACCATTGAGCATGCTATTGTACCAAGCAATGCCCCATGATGAATTATCTGAGTACTTGACTCGCCATTGAAGGGGGCTTTCATGAAAGAATTCATACTGTGCCCGATTGGTGAATACAGTACATGAAAAAGCTGCAGTGCTTGTAATGTGCTAATATTATAGATACGTTTTCCACACGTAAAAGTTTTATTCTTCTTGTCTTCGGCAGGTGCTGGAGGGCAGCGACAGACTCAATGGAGAGGTGGGAGGGGCCAGGGGCGGGGCCAAGGGCGGGGTCAGGGGCGGGGCCGAAGCAGGGGCGGCAAATGGCGGTACTGATGACAGCATTGCGTGTACATGTACATTGTATACATACAAACGAGTGCTAAGAGTCGAAAATGGGTTGTCACCACCACAAAAAAAAAGGATTTTGTCCACGTTAAAATGGTGGAAGATGGCAGTTTTTAAGAATGTGTTTAAGCATGTGTATATTCATAGAGAAGTGAATTGAAATGTGTCAGGTGTGGTCAACTGTATGCACTCAGCCCTAACTTTACTTAATAATAAAACTTAAAAGCAAGGGACTTTTCTAAATCCCCCAAAATCCATCATTTTCAAGTAACTTTGCAGCTCAGTTTTTGCTTTTCCAACAAAATTTGGACAGCAAGTCTGCATGCATAATATTGAATAGTGTCATCGCTGTATACTTCTGCTTCCTAATTATCGTTTAAACTCAAATAAACAAGATATTTTTTTGGTGGATTTTGTAGGATTTGAGTGAGGATTTGGATAAGTGTTAACTCCGAGTTTGTTTTAATTTTTTCATTGTTTTGTCATAATTTCAGTAGGTTTTTAAAATAGTGTGTCAACTGAAAGATACTTTGATTTTTTTTCTACAACTTTTTCACTTTACATTGTGGCATTAATGTCTTAAACCGAGGTAATGCATACCAACAAGAAATCCTATACATGTACATGTTTGAAGATTTCTGCATTGTGGTTATGAGACTTTGACCTTTGTAACTTTATAACAGAACAGGTGACATTTAGCATCAACACTTCTTCTGTGGATGTAAACTTCAAAGGCACTAAATTCCTGGATCCGCCTAGCGGAAATGATTGCTTACCAAGTTTTTGTGCTAAGCGGAATTTAGCCGAGAACCGGTCACAGGCAACGCACACTGCATGGCAGTTAAGCTGGTAACCTGTTTTTGTGAATTCTGTGCTTAGCTGCTCATGAAATGGCCCCTACAGTTTTGACCGAACACAAGTATGGTGACCTATGTACATGTAATTGTAATTCATTCGTTTTTCAATATTGCTGCACGGAAAGCTTTGGTAATTTCCCTTGTGATGATAGCCAAGCGTTTTCCAAGGACCCAACCCTTAAAGTTGCATTTCCCGTGATCTTAAACAATTTGTGTTTGTTCTATTCCAACAAACAAATCACCTTTTTTTTCCAAACCTCTGGAGAAAAAAAAATTGTTTTTGGCACAAACAGATCCACTTTGCTTTGTATTGATAGAAAAACGAGCATTTTAGAAAAGGAATGCATTTTTCAAGACGAAACTCTAAAAATGGCACGGGGAATGCATTTTTTTATTATGTTACTGCAATTCAAAACTGTAGAATTTTTTGCATCGGTTAATGCAAATTATTAATTCAAGACCTATGTAAACCATTTGAAATCTAAGTCTGAAACTAAAAAGAATTTAAAGAAAAAACGTGTAATGGTAGATATGCAATCAACCAAATGCAGCCCTTTGACTTTTTGCATTTCATAGTGATTCATAATTTTGTACAAAATTTGAGGAATATGTATAGGCTTTGATGTAGACAAAATAGCAAATCTAAAAAATTTTAATCTGATGAAACCTGCTGCTTAACCAGTTCTCGCAGGGATTATTTTGACAAAAACGGAACTAGGCGCGGAATTAATTTTCACTCCACCTCAAGCCAGGTGGGTTGAAGCCATCACTCTTGGGCAGCACACTCATATTTCCCGCCTCGCTACATGTAGCTGCGAGCGGGTCGCTGACAGATATTTCTCGCTCCCTGCGTGTTTATTCGTCATCCGTTCCGAATACCGCAAAACCTTTGCGTGTATACACCTCATCCGGCGCGAAGTGGTTAAATAAGAGTACCAAGTTTAATTACAGTTGACTCTTGTTAGAACAAACTGTTAATACAAATTCTGGTTATAACAAACATAAAGCCTTGGTCCCGACTGTGCATTTCTGTGCACAATGAATGGGACTGATGTTCCTCTTAATACAAAATTCTGATATAACAAACAATTTGGCTAGGTCTGAACGAGTTTGTATTAACGAGACTCGAGTGTACTTCAGCTTGTCAATTTCAAGATTTTTTTTTTTCCAAAACGCGATAAACGTAATTTTGTTGCCTTTTAGAATCCCACCCTCCCCTGGCTGTCCAAAATCAGTTTTGATGGGTTTAATGTAGTTAAATACAACTTGATATTAAATGAATAAAGTAAAAGTGAAGTTTAGAAACAGTTGCCATACTGGTTTTATTTTTAAGTTTTATAATTGCAGAAGGTTTTCATATTTTTCAAATGGATATTTATCGCATTTGGGAAACAAACTGTTCATTTCAGGTGTCATCTTTATGTTCAGTGTTTAGTTTTGCAACATTTTTATCTCGGTATGAAATTACATGTAGTGTGTGTGAGTAAACATTAAGGGATCGTCTCAGAAATGCTTTGAATGTGTTACTGGAATAATTTGGGAAAGAGCATTTTTGCTCGGAGCGGAACTGCGCTTGTTCTAATTTTTAATTTTTTTTTAGAGGTCCCTTTAACGCTATTTCTGATAGAAATTCTCTTAATTTTGTCTTGTTTGGAATTTCAGCAAACTGTATAAATGTATTGTCTCTTGCAGTATCCAAAGTAAAATTTCTTACATAATAAAAATTTGTCTTTTTTTTAAAGCTAATACATGTAAATTGTGTCGTGTTTTGAGTTTTATTACCTTTTCAGTCCCCACTTTTTATTGTTTCACCAAAATAATAAATTTCGAGGCGTTTGCTTTCTTTAAATGACATCTAATCGCATTTTATTTGAGTACCTCCTGATATGATATCAAGGTACTTTCACAAGCTACCAAGTTAAATTTTGTACAAGCATCTTTTTAGTTTCGCATAATTATTTGAAAAAAGAACCTTAGGCCAAAAAAAAAAGTCTCCGGTTTCTGGTATGGAGCTTGCCCAAAAAGTGGTGCGGCGACGCAGCTTTTTTTTTTTTTACCTGATTTTTTTGCTTCAAATGTCGGCTGATGACTGCAAATGGTGCCCGACTAAACTTAGTGCAAATGTATGGGAGTCCAGAGAGGCAACATAAAGCTTATTCTCGACCATAACCCAATCTAAAAACACGTTAAAATTGTGCAGCAGCAGGATTCCGGTCAAACCAGTGAGTTTGGTGGTTTTGAGACATCATCTTTCATTGAAAAAAAAAAAAATTCATTTTGCCGACGCGCATGGCGACGCGCGCGCATACCAGAAACTGGAGACTTTTTTTTTTTTTGGCCTAACTCAGCAGCTCAGAAATTCATAACGCAGACTAATTAAAAAGGCGATGTATATAAAGTAATGAATATTCAATATATGGCTATGAATATGTAATACGTAATATTCATCAAATGGTAATGAACATTTAATCAATGTATTATTCGGCAGTCATTCATTCTTACATACATGAAGTACAAAAGGCCATTCAAATATTTAAATTTATTTGAAGTGATCTTTCCTAAAGCTTGCCACAAATTAACAAATTCAAATAATGGAAAACAATGATTGACAAACTTCTAAGTCAAAGAAATAAGTATGAATTGGAGAGAAAAAAGGAGTTTTGAAAATAACCTTTCTCATGCTCCGTTCCCATCAGCATTTTCTGATTGGACTTTTTTCTTGTGTTTCTTGACTTTCTTGACCGTTTGTACAGTCGAGGATGAATCTGGTGAAAGCGGCTTGAGAGAGGAGTCTACAGCTGTGTGAATTTCCCTATCTTTGTGTTTCTTTAACTTTGTGAACTGCTCATTAAAAAGCGGCAGGAGGTTGGAGACTACATCTTCATCATGTGACTCTTGTAACTTCATTTCCACTTCCTTTTCTGACACGATTGCGGTTGGACCATTAGGAATAAATGACGGCTGGTAACAGTCTACACCTGTCCTGGTTTCACTGTTTTTCTTTTTGTTTTTCTTTGTTGAGCTAGTCTCCTCACCAGTCGTTATTTGTGTGATTTGATGACCAGAGTGATTTGTGAGTGATTTTGGGCCGGGTTCTGCTGCTTCATTTTTTGAGTGCTTCTTTTTCTTCTTTTTCTTAGGACTGGTCTGTTCTCCAGTCGTTAGTTCGGCTGCGTTGTTTTGAGTTCTTATGCCACTAGTTTCATCAGTGGTTTCCAACTGCTTGCGTTTCTTAGACTTCTTATGTTTGGATGTCTCCACTCCAGTCTGTGTTTCACCAGTTGAGGATTTCAAACACAATGACGGCTGCAGGGAGTCTACATCCCATTCCTGTTTCACTTCACTGTGTTTCTTTTTCTTCTTCCCGCCCCTAGCCTCTTCTCCAGCAGTCCTTGATGAACCTGACCCATCTTGCAAGTCTGACAGTGACGGCTGCAGGGAGTCTACATCCAACTCCTGTTTGACATTTTCATGCTTCCTTTTCTTTTTCTTTTCACTTTTAGCCTCCCCTCCAAAAGGTATTGTTAAAACACCAGAGCCATCTACAGAGTCTGATACTGACGGCTGCAAAGAGTCTACCTCTGGCAGTTCCACCTTTGCATGTTTCTTCTTTTTCTTTTTCCCACTAGCCTCTGTTCCAGCAGTCACTGTTGACATTGGAGTAACATCGGTAGTATCTGATACAGATGACTGCAAGGAGTCTGCCTGCTCCAGTTTCACCTTTACACGTTTCTTCTTCTTCTTTTCACCACTAGCCTCATTTCCAGTAGTCCCTGAAGACTTTCCAGCAACATCAGGAGTGTCTGAAAGTGACGACTGCAGCACGGAGTCTACATTGGACTCACTGTCTGTGTCTTTACTTTGAAGACTCATAGCTTCAAGGATCAAATCAGACCTGAGAAAAATGAAGACATTTTTTTATCAATAAAATAAATCAAGCATTCATGGGCTACGTGAAAGATTAACTCAATTAGGCCAGAAATAGAGCGCCATAGCGTTCAAGAACAACTAATCTCTGGCTTGGAGTAAGCACTGGTAAGATAAAATGTCTGCCAACAATGTTTAAATGAAAAAAAGGTGTTCTCTTTAAAAAAAAAAAGCTTTTGATAAAATGTCTCAAACTGAATGAAAAGAATGGAACGTTGGACTGATGTTAGTGGAGTTTGTGGTGGTGTAGCAAACAATGGAGCTTTTTTTGCTGGAGTTTACAAAGCCAGGGTCCTGGAAATCGTAAAGTTTGAGCCAGAGCTGGAGTCCAAGGCAAGGTTTCAGAAATGGCCCTAGGGCAACAATTCAGGGGTTCACCAAACCTCTGCTTAGACTCTATCTCCAGTCTCAGCATTATTTTTGGTTCCAGAATCATTTAAAAGCCTTTCATGTCCAAACCAAAACAAACAAAACTCTGAAATTTGGTCTAAATATATGATAGTATTTGTAGTTCCTGAAGACTTGGTCCAAGACTGGATGTGACTTAAAGCTATAGTCCATCATTTGCAGCCATCCGAAAAAGTAACAGGCGTATTATTGTTGAAAAACATACTTGGTTGGAAGATAGTAAGTGGACTAAACTCCCTGTGAAATTATTCTTTCTGACAAGCTGTCATTTTGAAGAAACGCACCGTAGGAAAATTTAAATTAGTAGTTCGTTTTGTTATTCGGCGCAGCGTACGCAAGCATTGGAACGACGCACACGTGCGCGTCGTTGCTATAATTCGTCTGATCAGTGCGCGACATCGCGTATAGCTGCAATTTAAAACAATTCAAAACATGATTCAGCAACTTTTGATTTGAAATTGAGATCCTAGAATGCTGTTTTTCTCGGAATATACAGCTGAAGCTGAACTGAAACTTCATGAGGTTAGTTGTTCAGTATCCTTCATTAGATTTTGAACACTTTTGTTGCTTCAAACGAACAAAATGCACAAATTACAAATGATGGACTATATCTTTAATATCTTCCCTCATTTTGCAGCCAGTCCCGTGACAAATGCGGTTCAGTTGTCACGGCAGTAGAGGTCTCAATCAACAAGATGAGTCAAATCCAGTCTTGGCAATATTGGCAGCGCTACCCAGGAAATTCAGAGCATACCTCATGTGCATGCATCAGTTGAGTACAGTGTGCGTGAGGTATGCTTGTAATTTCCTGGGTAGCGCTGCCAATATTGCAGAGACTGGACTGGATTCATTGAATTCATTTGATAGCTACCTCACTTGTCACGAACCAGCTGTATATATATGAGGGGAATTAAATCCAAATCCAATCTTGCATTAAGACTACAGTTCCTGCAGCAGAACATGGAGCTTTCTTGAGTTGAAGTCAAAATGAGTAACCAAGTCAGGGGTCTTCATAATCGCCTGAAGCCGATGCTAGAAATGAAGCAAAGGTTTTGAAAAACATCCCAAGGACTCACCCATCGTCTGGTGCCCTGGCTTCTATAGCCAGCATCCTATTCAGAGACCGCAGGCGCTCCACCTGGACCAGGACCACATAACCTGGTTCTAGCTTGGGCAGTTTCTGGCCGCTGAGCTCCTTCCTGCTGGCGAGTAGAGAGACGTTGAACCAGTCATGAACCAGGCAACCAACGTGGTCTGACGCTTGCTCAATCACAACACACTAGAGGAAAGCAAACAGGAAGACTTCAAATTCAGATATCAAGATCAACACCTATGTTTGTGGGTAAGCAGTGGCATAACCAGAGAGGTGCAGAGTGACAAATCGCAACGGGACAGAGAGTTTAAAAGCAAAATTGAAAGGCTAATAGAAGCAAATCGGGACGGTGAAAATTGGTTAACGAGACAAATATTTTATTTGGCAACAGGCAAACAAAACCCTGCCTACGAGATGGGGGTTACTGGTAATGCAGGGTTCAATTTGGAGAAGAGATTTAATATTGAATTTCAGATGTTTTCATTTAGCTTTTTGAATTAAAATAACAAAGCAAACTGCAATTTATCACAACAATTGTTTACTGCAAAATGGGTTAAAATCATTGTTGTACTTTGGTGCAATCCCCTGAGGGATTTAGGCATAGTAACTAAATCCCCTGGGTTTTCCTGATAGTCCCACTGAATATTCATTGTGAGCACTTTCCTAAATACTGATTCTTAGCTTGCTTAACCTAACTCCACAGATCCTTCAAAATCCATCAGAAGATTAGTTGGATTGTGCAGGATTTATTTTATTTTTTTATTTGCCAACATCCAATGGCACAAGCACCAGAACAGGATGGATAAGACTTGTTTCCAGTGGGGTCCCTTGGTAGAAGATGTGGAAGTAAATTACAGTTTCAGTGGTCGGAGGAAAACCCTAGAATGATATTCTAAGGGAAAAGTCGATCAGATAGGGACTGAAACCTCAATCCACATATTGGCCCAAGCGGGAGTTGAACCCGGCTTCACAGTGGTGGAAGGCGAGGAAAGTACCGCTATGCCAACCTAATCCCACTTACCAGCCAATGTAGGCACCCTGCCAAATGCAACAAAATGCAACGTGGCTAAAATAAGAACCCTACCTGTACCAAATGCAACAAATTGCAACAGTGGATTCTGTTGCATTGTGCAATGAACCAGTGCCTACCAGCCTTGGCACCAAGCAGTTACCCCGCTAAATGCAACCAAATGCAACAGTGGATTCTGTTGTATCGCCTTGGCACTATGAGCAGTTACCCTGCTAAATGCAACAAGATGCAACAAGCATGGGGACTTGAGTTGCTGCTAAATGCAACAGTATGCAACATCTCTTTACCTTTGTTGCTTTCTGTTGCATTTAGCAGGGTTAGGGTTGAATGGGAGTATTGCCCATTGGAAGTTAAGTACAAAAGAATGTGTCAAGATCCTTCACATTTTCAAGGATTCAAATCCATTGAGTATTTTTTGCTTTTGTTTATTTTTGCTTTGTTATGTGGGGAAGGGGTCTGGGAGAGTGCTTAAACCTACCTTGAGTAAACTTCCGATCTTTGGGTTGAACACTACAGCGTCAAACTTCACATCAAAGTGAATGAAGGGGCTGTCGTCAACTATGACCCCTGAAGACTGCAACAACTTGACGTTGCCGTAGGCTAGCAGCACTCCGCGCAAGCTGCATGATCAAATTGGAACAAAAATACGAATAATTCACATGATTAACATTAAATTCAAAAAGTGGTACAGTATTAGTGAACATCATTGAGAAATTCTCCCTCTCTTCTCGAAGTGTTATCATGTCAACAGAAAATGGCAATTGCTGCAAATAACAGTTTTATTTATGTCAGAACAAAATCCTTTTCAGAAAATATATTTGCCAATTTCATTATAATAAGAAAAAAATTAATAATACAAAGTGACTATCGTTACAGCAGCCGCAACGATTTTAAACTCCTAACAAGTCCTTTCATTTCAGCATTGCGAAAACACCATTGCGACTGAATCACATTTATAACTGCCCTTCCCACCACAGCGCTTTGGTAGCTCGATTGATAAAACATTTGACTACCATGCTGAAGGCCCTGGGACCGAATCTGTGCTGTGCAATTTATTGTGTGCGTGTCTTTTTTATTCTCTTAATAATTTTCTTTATTCTAACCCTAACTCCCTCTTTTTTTTACTAGGATGTAACCTCAATCCTGCGAAATCCTCCAACTGCCTCCATGTAAAATAACTAATTGGTGGCTTTGGCCAGTTGGGGGATTTTTTTTAAAGGGAAAATAAAGTCTGAGAACCATTCCGTTGATACTCTGGTTCCAAGAGCCCAAGGTAAAGATCCTGACGTTGAATGGGCACAATTGCACAATACTCCACTTCGGGGGAACCACTTTAGACTTGTACTTTTCTTCATCCTCTCCATCAATTTCTGCAGTACCAGCAAGTACTTTTTCATCCCCTTGGAGGATTTTTTAAAAGGGGAAACAGCGCCCTCTTCTGCCCCTTCTGAACTCATTCCCACTCCATCATTTCCATATCCATGCCACGCCTATATCCACATAGCCACTTCGAGGGAACTACTTTTGGCTTAGACTTTTTTCTAGCTCCTTCGACTGCATAGCCATTGAATTTTAGGGGGTTATCTTCAAGTGGCGGGGTATTCTGCAACATGCAATTGGGATACTTTGTTGAAAGTTGTCAGGTCAGGAAATATTGGACAGAATTTTGCATCCTGAACACTCTTTTTTCATCACATCTCAATGCAGGTCAGTCAATGCATGAACAGTGGCGTCGGGATACTACATTCTTTCCGAAATGTTTTCCAAATATTATTAATTTTTGGCAGTGGATATTTAGCCGGAGACGGCAAAGCATTAGTAAACGTTAGCTTGCCGGATATGTACTGAACATGCGCAGTTACTGGTTTTTTTACTTAAGATATTTTCCGGTGAAAATTTTAGTCTGGCTCCATGCAAACATTATCGTTGTAACTTTGTATTCACAAGATGGGAATCAGACCATTTTATAATTTCGGACTTTATTTCACTTTAAAAAAAATCCTCCAGAGCCACAAATCTGCAAAAAAATATAACACTCTGCAATAAAATGTTTGAGACATGTTAAAATAATAAAAGAAGAATATTCTTATTTTTGGGGGGATGGGGAAAAAAAACTTAAAAATTTCTGGCACAAATACTGCCTGGCTACTGAAAAAGAAGGAGAAACATACAGCATGTACCATCATGACCATGTGTACAGAGTTAAGTTACAGACTCTCAGTCTCACTGACAGCAACAGTCATACAATTACAAAGTACATGTAACTTCTAGCAAAATGAAAATGTACCTTTCTGAGAAGCGGCCGAGCTCAGCGTCAAGAATCTCACCGACGCCCGTTCGCAAACGCCCGATGTACTTCGGGGACAACGCGATGTGCCGCTCCGCACTCACCAACGTGCACCCGGTGTGCGGCTCTTTGTCCAACTCGGCAGCGCTTTCAAAACTCCCGAACACCTCAAGTGCGTTCATTTTTCAACTGTTTGAAAGTTCGCTTATATTTTTAAGGTTGTTAGCTTTAAAAATCGAAGGAAATCGTGTTTTTAGCCGCACCATGTGGCTGCGTGTTGAAATCTTGAAATCGCTTCATGGAGGCCGCCATCTTTAATCTCGTATCGTTGCGCGAGATCACAGCGAGATTAACATTTTTTGTTTTTAAATTTACATCGTTTTAGATAAAAATACCGGAAAAGAAAATTAAAATTTTCAATTTAATCGATTATTATTTTTAATGATATTTTGAATGCATAAATCACCTTTGAAATCAGCATTGTATTTTTATAATCTCGTCAGTGACGTGTTTTCAAAATATGAGCATGGTACCGACACTATACTGGTAACGATAGGTGGTTTAAAAACGGTTGGAGAGCAGGAACCGTACAGCCATTGATTGTGTGCAAATCGTCATTTGACAACTTTCGCTTTCGTCGTTGTGTCTGAATGTACATCACCAAAACGCCGAATCGATACATTTAGTTATTTTGAAACTGTTTGATTATTTTTATTCCCACGATGGAGAAAATTGTCTTCATATTATGTTTGCTGTTTTGCGTTATGGGTATCGGTAAGACAATTTCCTGCTCGTCAATTTCTTCTCAACAACAACATGCTCAATTTCTTTAAATTACTTTTTGCTTCTGACTTTTCTGTCATATCTGCCAAAAAAGTGTCATCAGTCTGACTCAGCATGCTCAGGGTGAGTCACTCTCCTGGAAACAGGGCAACTCGTACACGAACCAATTGGTGTGTGAGACAACTCGTACGTGAACCAACTTGTACGCGAGATGTATGCGGGCCAACTCGTAATAATGTGAACTAACTTGTATTTTTGTAGGCAGTGTATATTTTGCCGGAGACGGCAAACCTTTAGTAAACGTTAGTTTGCCGGATATGCACTGAACATGCGCAGTTACTGTTTTTTTGTACTTAAACATTTTCCGGTGACAAGTTTTAGTCTGGCTCCATGCCAAAATTATCGTTGTAACCTCGTATTCACAAGATGGGATTCAGACCATTTTATAATTTCGGACTTTATTTCCCTTTTAAAAAAAATCCTCCAGAGCCACAAATCTGAATAAGAAAATGTAATACTTTGCAAAAAATGTTTGAGACATGTTAAAATAATAAAAGAAGAATATTCTTATTTATTTGGGGATGAGAAAAAAAACCTTTAAAATGTGGCGCGGTCAGAATCGAACCCGAGTCATCCCGCTTACTAGAGCCTTTGCTTAACCACTACACCAAACGTGCTACACAACTTTTGGTGGGAATTTAATACATCTTATAATTCAGCCTATCTTAACCCTAACCCCCTAAGAGTTCATTTGGAGAACAGTACCACATACTACAAAGTACTACAAAAATTATGTATGCAGGTACCCAAATACTAGAAAGTACATGTACTATGAGTGCTGTGCTCACTTATATGCTAAAGTACTGCATACTACAGTTTACTACTAGTAGTATTTTGTAGCGTTAGGTGCGGTTAGGGTTAAAGAGTACAGCGCCCGCTGTTGATATGGATTGCCGCTGGCAAACCTTTAGTAATCGTTAGTTTGCCGTCATTACCTCCGGCAAAATATCCACTATCACTTTTGTACGCCAGCCAAAAAAACAAATCGTACGCCCGCCGAAATTAGCTAATTTAAACAAGTTGAACGATATAGGCCTACCATAGCCAGATTGGACGGAGTCAAGAATCATCGACTACATTATAATTTTATCATCGGCACTTAAGTTTTCAGTTAAATAAGTTTTAGAGTTGGGAGAATTTGTCAAGACGTCCACCTGTACACAATCACCAAAACTTTACCCCAAAACACACCCCAAAATTACTGTATGATTTATTACTGTATGATTCTATGACTGTATGACTATGTTGTTTTTTGCTAATATATAGTCCATCACCATAGTTTACTATTTAAAGGAACTAAATTTTAATTTTGTTTTTCATATGCATAATCAGATAATCCCTAGTTCTGGAACAGAGGCACCCCGTGTGTTCTAGAAGTACTAAAGTACATGTACATAAGCCCTTTTTATTTGTATTGTATTATTTTTCCATCTAATGACACAGCCAAAGCCCTGGAGTGCTACGCCTGCCGAGACTGCCAGCCAGATTTCAAGGACGACAAGACTGGCAAGGTGACCGAAATATGTCCCAAGAATTCCCAAGATCGTCACGACACCCTGCTCAGATGCAGCAAGCACGTTGAGAAAGATGGCAGTAAGTAGTGGCATAAGGGCACCCTCTAGTGGTGGAATAAAAAAAATGTCCATGCACGTTTGGCCCTAATTTGGATTTTTATCTTCGAATATTATTATTGTTTATTTATTAAAACCACATGTAAACAAAAGATGGATGTATAAAATGTATAATTAAATTGCATAGTACAAATGTATTGTACGTAGGAAGTCAAGCATTTGAATTTTTGAAGTTTCGTTGAGCTGACTCCCTATTTAGTATTTAAATTTATTCATATACAATTTATTAAGATTTGAGTTCATTCGTTAATTTAAAGTTCAGCCAAGGTTTAATTGAACCAATTAACCTAACTCCCTATGCGTTTTTGCTAGGATGCAACCTCAATCCTGCAAAATCTTAATGCAATCACTGTCAATATGTTGAGGCAGTGCCAGTGACATCTTGGAGCAGTGCGGAGGATTTCAAGAATAATCTAGACCTAAATTTATGCACGGCTAAGCTGAGCATAAGCAACACAAGGTCTGGCCTGTGACATTGACAGAGCGCATGCTCCAAAATCAGCCATGCATTTTTGCCATGTAGCCTCAATCCTGCAAAATCCTCCATTTTGCAAAGAGGATTTTGGAGTATTTGGGAAGGTTATGATTAATTAATTTCTTCATAAAATGGTGATTGATATAATCCATGAATCATAATGGTTTGATCTATTATTCATTATTCATTTATTAAAATTGTATTCATTTATTCAGAGATCAACCGCGGTTGTTCCACTGTGAAGGATTGCACTGTGTTCGAGACGATCAGCAAGTGCTCCGACGACACCACAGGAAATGCTGACATCATCGAAACGTCCTGTGAAATCTGCTGTGACAGCAACAAGTGCAACTCTGCTACCATGGCAACGTTAAGCCCCGCCCTCTGTATTCTAATTAGCTTATTAATGGCCCTGCACCATGTATAATTCGAATAACTTTTTGAATTTCCCAATTTCTGTTGGTGTTTTGTTTTATTTTCATGCCAAATACCAAAAACTAAAATTGATTGATTTGAAGTAATTTAGTTAAACCAATTCAGTCCGGAAATATTTTGACATTGATTGGACCCAGGCGCGGGATTGTTTTTCACATACCTCGATGCCAGACGGGTTCAGGCCGTCATCTGCGGGTAGCACACCCTGATATATCCGGCCTCACTTGCTGCGAGTGGGTCACTAACGGATATTTTCGACCCCGCTCGTTGCGTGTTTATCCGTCATCTGTTCCGAATACCGCAAAATCTGTGCGTGTATACATGTCATCTGACACGAACTGGTTAAGAGTACATTTCAAAATAATGACCAAATGTTCGCATTATATATATATATATAGTTTACTTCGAAGAGAAAATAAGAGAAAAAGACCAGAAAGTAAATTACAGTCAGACTTTTAGATATTTAATGAACATTGACCATGTTTCATCCAAGCAAATTTTGTACAGCAAGTATATTCTAAGAGCATGGGGCTGGGCAGGTAGTCGGAAATTTGGGACTCTCAGTACTGTGTATGAGAGTCCCAAAACTTAAGGTATTGAAAACATGCAATACAAGAAAATAGAGTGGCACCTGAAACAACCAGTCCAATTTAGTACTGCGTCCATCAACTGTGTAAAAAAAAAAGCAAAAAGGCTTTTCCTAATATTTTACTCCGTGCAGGGTTAATAGACAGGGTTTTGTAGAAAATACTTGAAACTGGGCAGTATTGCATCAGCAAATTATTCTGCTTTCAAGGAACACCCATTTTTCTACTGAAATTGAAATCCACTTTCCTCAGTAAATCATGTTTCCGATGTATATTTGCTACTTTTTTTACCAATTTCAGTGTCTTTCTATTTTTCTAGATGTGTAAATACTATTTATAGAACAGTCATGTTTCTGCGCTATTTGTATATGAGGAGTTGAAAACGTACACAGTTTAAACGTTAGTTTGCTATGAAAGTAGTTCTAAATTCAATATTGGGTTTTCCCTTCAGTACTAAATTATCCATATGAGGCTAAAGTATTCATTTTTCATGACAAAAAGAGGCTGAAAAAAAATTACCTGTATGAGTGATTTTATGTGGATTTGCATAAATGTATGTAAATTTGACCTGTCTGTCAGCATTATCAAATGAAGGGAACAAATTGTTCCCTTAAAAACAGGAATTATGAATAATTTACATCACTGTTATTGCTTTTGCAGAAATTGTTCCTTTCACAAACTCGCCAAATATGCTTCTTAAATTAAGGTTTAAAGACAGCATGGCAGACAATAAAACACAGTGGCACATTTACCTCATTTATAATTTTAACTCCAAAGTGAAGCTTTTAAAGGGTTTTATGAGCGAGGCTTGTAATATGGTTTTATATCAGGTGACTTTTAATATTGTTTTTCTAAATTGGTGTGAAATTAATAATATATAGGAAAAGACACTGAGGCTGTTCAAAAAGGGTTATAACAACTTTTTGCATTCCTGGTTTCTGCAGACATTTTAAATATTTCACTATTTTTTATAAAGTTCATATCAGTTGTTACACAAAATGTACTCTGAAATACTTTTATAAATGTATTGAGGCTTTATCTTTTCTTGATTAATACACAGGGTTTTGCACTCACTTTACCAATGTTCTTTTTTATCGTAGGGCAGTAGAGGCTGTCCCCAAAGTGTCCCTGGTTTCCTGGTTTCTGCAGACATTTTCAATATTTCACTATTTTTTATAAAGTTCATATCAGTTGTTACAAAAAAATGTACTCTGAAATACTTTTACAAATGTATTGAGGCTTTATCTTCTCTTGATTAATACACAGGGTTTTGTACTCACTTTACCAATGTTCTTCTTTATCGTAGGGCAGTAGAGGCTGTCCCCAAGTGTCCCTCTGGAAGGTGTGCAGCATTCTCGTAATTTATGAAACCAAAATTGAAATTCAATTAATTGATGAGCCCAAACATTTTTCTTTCTTGCGTGAAGTTTTTGTTGGATTCGGTTCAGTGGTTTTGAAACAAAGACCATTAATGTAACACCCTCCGGAGGGACATTTTTAGGGTGCACCCTGTACAGTTAAAGTTAATTTCTACGTTTTACAAAGTTGGAATTGCCTCAAACAATGGACCGATCCAGTAAGCACCGCCCCATGGTTTTCTGACCAATCACAGCCGTGATTTATGTCCGACATGCGCGCACAAAATCCGACATGCGTGCACGCGCGTTTGATGCGCGCGGCAGGAAAATGCAGTGTGGTATTGGAGAGGAGCACGTGTTAATTTGCCCACGTGTGCAATGGGAGGGGCTTACTGGATCGGTCCATTGTCTCGAGAATAAACACTACTATAGATCGTATGCGTAGTAGCCATCTTGGAGGGCAGTGCCTTTATTTTGCTAGGATATGCAGCAACATCTTTTGTGCATCATTGTTACTGAATTGAAATAAAATATGCCCTTTATGATGGCAGCTACGCACACGGTCTATTCCTATATTTGTACTCTATTTTTTAAGTTTGTCACGTGCATTGTTGGTTCATTATTTCTTCTAATAGACTTCTGAAAGCTTGTAATATATGTACATGTTTTCCTGTCAATAAACAGAGAAGAGTCAGTCTGACGACTAAGCTTAGCAGCTGGTGTGTCTTTTATCCGGATTCGTCATATTGTATATTACAGTGGCCAGGAACACCTTTATAACAAGTTCCGTTTCAAAATTACAATATTATACCAGGTACATTGTTCCTTGTATTATGGCAAACAAATATCATCTTTTCGGTATACAAAAAGCAGAAAAGTAGAATGTACAGTTGTCAAAAATGTTCGATCCACTAATTTCTGAAAGGAAAAAGCAGACGGCCACTTTTCGACCGCCAGGTCTGCTGTTCAGGTGGCAGGAAAGTTAAGAAGAAGCATTCATCTTCGCAAAAACATTCATTCTGCTTTTCAGGTAACAGAAAAGTAAAAACATTTATTGTACATGTATGTTCAAATACGTAAAATCTGCTCTTCCGCTAGTTCGTTTGATAACAGAAAAGCAGATAGCCACCATTCGTTCTCCATACTTGGGACCTAAACATTTCCGAATTCAATTAGAACGGCAAAATGTGCATGTGCGCGCTTTCCTCTTTATTCAGTATCTACGCTCCCAGACATGCAGCTCTGATTGGCTGTTGCCGTGCGGAAGCTTCCCGCGCGCGCCGAGTGTGGCGCGAAATTCAGGGCATGCAACTGAACAGGTGGACACATGCGATATGTCTGCCTGCCACTTGTCTTCAACATCTTTCAGTACTCGGGTTTTTGTTACAATGCAGTGCTGTCTCTTCCAACGTTCATTCTTTTGTTCTGTCCACCATTGTTTTCCCGGACGCCGATAAGTACGCATGCGTATAACACCTTCCTCCGTTTTAGTAAACAGCTTTTAAAACTGTGCGTTCTCAATTTAAGGAGATTCGAATCCCAGTGACTTGATCGTCTGTAAACGTCTTAGCGCCATTCCGAATTGAGAACGCATCGTGTGTGCATCGCCTGGCCATAACGCTTCCAGATTATTTTGAACGTGGTCTGCTATTTCCCCGGCACCGCTAGAATTCCACTACATTTCCTGGACCAAATCAACATGAAGCCCGCTGTCGTGTGCTTTCTTCTGATCGTGTTGGTTAAAGAAGGTAAACCTTGACTTTTCAGACTTCAATAATTGCATGCAACTTAAAGCTTTAAAAGCTTTCAAGGCATACATGATCATGACGATCATTTTCTCTTTATGCAGTTTGTTCGTTTCCAATAATAAAACCACCCAAAATCCAAAGAAGAATGTTCAAAACCCTCACCTGGATATTCTAATTTCCCGACAAAACAATGAAAAACCTAGCGTGAGCATCATCCGTCGTTCAACGGAGCCGGCTGGCTCCGTACTCAACGTCTATGAGCATACGATATGCAGATTGTTGATTGGTCAGCCATGTTTTTATAATAACTGCTTACCGAGGACCCGATAGAAGGCGCCCGCTGAATGGTTAGAATCTTGAGGTCAAGACGCAGTCTTGTTTTGCTTATTTAATCGCCGAACCTGCTCGCATATTTATCGACCCTTGATAGTGCAAGGGGATATTACAATATGAAAAAAATGGATGGATTTGGAGAGTTAGTATTTTATTCCAAATATAATTGTTGCACTGACTTGTTTGAAGTTTTGTTCCCTAATCCGTACTTGTGATGAAAAGGAGCAATTTACAGACATCGGGAAATTGTAGGGGCAGGGACTGTACTAACTGGTAAATTTGGTGCACTATTTAAAAGAAAACGGTATTTTTTTAATTCATACAAAATACCACTTTTCTTGAAAATGACAGCGCACCAGGTGTCATGACTTACAGGATGCTTTAGATTGTCATTCACTAACGGTCCATCCAGTAAAGCATTTCATAATCATTTTGTGTTTCGATATCTGCAAATGTTGTATATTGACTTGATGTTCATTTTGTGATAACGTTGGAGGTGTATTTTTTGTGTTAATTCTGTCTTAGGTTTTGCTGCCTCATCCTTGGCATGCTACTCCTGCAGCAACTGTGCCCTGAGCCCTGAGGACCTCCAGGGCGTAGTGAGACTAGACACGGAACAATGTGACGACGCATTGTTTTTAGATTTCACAGGATTATCGGAACCACGATGTGTAAAAGAAGTCGAAAGGGATGGAAGTAAGTGAGGGGAAAAACCCGAATAATTTCATGCAGCAACTGCTCACTGGCTATAAAAAGACAACTTTCACTTCTGAAACAAAATTATTACAAGAGAAATCGAGCAATAGACCTGTTTTTTTTGTTTTTTTGTTCTGAAAATGTTTACTTTGAACGGAGGCCGCATACTATAATGCCTGTGAAATGAGAGTCTGATTCCTTTACGGGGACCATGCTATTGGTCCAAATTTTTCTTGGGAACAATAATTGTTTCAGCTTTCTATACTCCTCTTAAATGTGTGATAAGTATTTTGAAATCCTTTTTTTTTTTTTGGTTAATTTGTTATTGAGAAGTGCACTTTTAGACATTTAAAATTTCCATGCTTTTCCGGACAACTAAGGGCGCGGTTCCTGTGATGTCATTTTAGGAAGCCACTGTTCAGTTTGTGGGTTTTCTGTTGAAATTGTGAACCCAAAAATTTGCTCAGTGAAAACATTTGTGAGATAAGTGTGCTCATTGGCTTACTGCCACGTACTGACACAACGAATCACCAAAGAAAAAAATTTGTAACAGCAAAGTATTCAAAATTCCAGCAACAGTTTGGTGCAGAAATAGCTGTAACATTGAGGTTTCGGCCTGAAATGACATGACGACAATTTTGCTTATGAAAATGGAAATTTGCATCAGCATAAAAACCAAAAAGGCACCAGAACACCCTTGAAAATGGCAAAACAAAAATTGAAAATATGGTTAAATGATACACAAAGGTGCATTTTTAAGGACCGCACAAACAATTTACCTTCCATGGGCCTTCAAAGTAAAAATTAATATACAATCTTTCTTCTTTTTTATGTTTTGTTTGGTCTTACAGCTGTCAACAGGTATTGTAGCAGGAAGGGCATGTGCAAAGGAATATATCTGGATGAGTGCTCATCCCCGGACGAAATCAGTTGCCGCATCTGTTGCTCTTCTAATATGTGCAACAGCGCCCTCACGCTGCAGGTGACGTCCATGTCATTTCTTCTGGCCGTTTTCCTGGCCGCATCATTGACTTCTGGCATCTAACATACATTGAATTGAGTTTTTGGCGCTGTTCTTTTTGAACGACAAAATGTCTGTCTTAAATTGATAATTGTTAATATATTTTGGCAAATTATTTGAACTTTTCTTCCAATAATAATATAACACCAGATGTAAACATACAAGTTATTCAAGGTGGTATTTTGATAGAACTATACAATATTATAAACAAGACGCGTGCTGAACTGAAAATTATAAATTATATTATTCAAATTGTATAAATTAATATGCTGTTTTTCCTATAGTCTATTAAGAACACACCATTAACGTACATGGGCGTCGCGAGAGGGAGCAAGGGGGCGCTTGCCCCCCCCCCCCTCCCCAACCCGGAAAAGCCACCCAAAAAAAAGAAAAAAGAGGCGCGAAGTCACAGTGGTGTAAATTTAATGAGTTGGGGGGGGGACAAAATGTCCCTGCCCCCTGATAAATCGAGAATATGTTGAGAAATACAGGAATTTTTTGGGGAAAATATGTTTTGCCCCCTCTAGAAAAAAATCCTGGCGATGCCTATGTTAACGTACGTTTATGCATTCAAGTGTGTTTACGTAAACCTGTCGCAAATATTGTTTTTAGTTAACCTGCAAACTCTGCTGATAGCCTGAGTATAGTTATTACATTCTCATGTTCTTTTGTGTCTCTGAAGAATATTCTTGTGATTAATTTGATAACAAAAGTATTTTATTGAGGCGTATGAGATGTTTGCAAATAGACGTGATTTTGAACTTTGCTCTGATACTTGAAGTAGCGCATGAAGTAGCGTAGGGCATGCACAAGAACATGACTTGGGAAAAAAACAAACAACTTTGCATCCCTCTCTGTTTATTTCTTGTCAATTTATCAAAAAGAAAATATACAACCATGAATATCAATATTCATAATATTTGTAATATTAAATCATTCAAAATTCAAATGCGTACTGGAAGATAATATGAAATTAATTTCAATACTGGCATTACTCAGCAGTTTGATCTCCAATTTTGTTATGTATCAAGGGCGGATCCAGAACACACTTTTTTAATGGGGGATGGAAGGGCCAAACAAATTTGGGTCCAACATTATACTGCGTGGGGTTCGGGACCCCGAATTTTTTTTTTGGGGGGGGGGGATTCTGGATGCTCTGTGGTGCGATCTGAGGCAAGTTCTGACCACTTTAACCATTGTTTTTTTATGAAAAGATGGTGGTGTACGCAGTGCCTGCCTTTTTTGCGACGTCACTTTTGGGACGCCAAATTTGGGAATCTTTCCAAAAATATAAGTAAAAAGTGATGCACAATACATCAAAGTGGCAAAAGAGGCGTAAAATAATAGAAAAAGTTCTCTTTTTTTTGGTCCAGTAAATTTTCCTTTAACAATAATAAACTTTCCCCTCCAGATCCAAACCTTCTCCAACACCACATTCCTCAATCACTTTTCGTGCACGTCATCTTAAAAATTATGGAATTAAAATTAAATGGGGGAGACTGGGGTCCTTATAGGATGTTTTTGTTTTGGTAGTATAGATGCCACAAAACATAATGCCCGACTTTTGCAAATACAAATCATTGCGAACAACAAGGTTTTATACTTTATTCCAAATTCCATGAATGTTTACTTTGAAAGAAAACAAATTATTAACGCAAGGTTGCGCCCCCCCCCCCCCCCCATTCAGTCACCGACTATTATAGAAGTAGAATGCTATACAAAAAAACCCTAAATTTATTCTCAAATTGCCTTTAGGATGAAGGAGAATGATCGTATAGATTTCAAAACTTCCCGGGGCTTGCATGCCCCCTAAACCCCCTTGCATGCCCCTGCCCCCCCCCCCCCCATTCACTCCTCCCCCAAGAACATACCATCGCAGTGTCTTCATGAATAATTAAGTAAACATGTTTCTGGAAATTCCGGGGGGGGGGGGGCGCTGAACCTTACACACCTACTTAACAGCTTACTTCCTCCATCTATGACAGAATACTGGCCAAGCACACCAGTGAAGTTCACTGTCATTAATGTCGCCATTGTCAGCGGACGATATATATGGTGGCTTTAAAGGGACATCGCACATATATATTGACGCCACTATTGACGCCAATATTCACGACATGGCCTCTATGTAGCAAATATTGACTCGCCAATATTGACGCCAATATTCACGACATGGTCTCCATGTCGCAAATATTGACGCCAATATTCACGACAGGCCCAAGTTGTAAACCCACTCATGCGTGAATTAGTGACATTAGTCTTCTATATAAATTTTTCTAAGTTTTTACCTATGACCGCCACAAAATTATTTCATGAATTTTCACCTTTGTACGAGTGTTCCGAGTTCTACTAGTCCACGCGTATTGTAGCTTGACATTTCCATGACATCCCACGTCATGAGCCTAGAAAGCTGGACATTTTTTTCGAAAGTGATCGTGAGAGGCCTTTAGTTTCTCTTTCACGTCATGCGATTTTTCAGTTTCCATAAATTGAGATGCTGTTAATAATTTTACAAAGGCCTTTTGCGATGGTGGTTTTTAAAGAAATCAATGAACCAAAAATATTTTTAACAACTCCGACTTTAACACGTAATTTTCCTATTCGAGGGGTCCACGCGCCGCGTCACCAGGGGTCAACTTTCAGGCTCCATTATATTCCTGTACATGATTGCAAATATCCGAAAACCTCAATCAATGGAATTTCACATATATCGAGCATTTCTCACAATAGGCCGGTGTCATATGAAATACGGACCTATATTAATTGTTAAGTTCCCCCCCCCCCATAACCGGGCGTCACGATCAATCATGGCTGTGTACTGTGCACATGCGCAATATGCCAAGACGGCTGTTTTGCGTATATCCAATTTGCACACAACACCTGTTGTTTCGAAACACGGGGAATCCCCTTCAGCACGCAACATCACATAATCCGCCACGTGGGTGATCAATATGCTAATTTCAAAGCCTTTGACCAATCAGAGCCAAGAGGCGTGGCCCGTTCTTACCATTGTCTCCCACCCATTGGTTAGACAATATTTTGTCACGCCACAAAATAATTTCTTTACAATCTGTTTTAATTTACACAAAAGCATAATTAATTACTTGCGCCTGTCCACTTTTTGGCGTGTCTTAAAAAAAATATCATTGCATTCCCAGAATAAGTGAAAAATCAACAAAACCTTAAAGTGCTTGGGTGGATTGGGGCGCTCGGCAGTGAGTAAAAAGTAGGGTTTTTTTTAATATAGGGCCCAAGTATTTTAAAAATGAAAACTTACTGCAGAAAGCGACGCACAACAAAACAAAATGGCTCAAGAAATGTTAATGAAATAATCATGGACGTCGCGAGGGGGCCCCCTGGAAAACCAGAAAAAAGAGGGGAAAACAAAAAGGAAAATATTGCTGTTAATTTGATGGGGGGGGGGGGGGGAAAATGCTCCCCTGCTCACGCTCGGAAAAATGATAAATTGAGAATATAATGAAAAAAGTTAAGGAATTTTGGGGGAAAATTTACTTTGTCCCCCCCCCCCCCCCCGGAAAAATCCTGGCGACGCCTATGGAAATAATAAGTAAAATGCCCCATACTTATTTCCAAATTTTCTCACTACCTCCACTTTTTGAACGTCATCTTCAAAATGATGCGATTTTATATTAAATGGGCGTGGTTATATAGGGCTGGGGTAAACTCAGGATGTATTTATAAATTATAACAAGATGCAACCAAAATAATATCCGACTTTTACTACATAGCATGCAAAAAAACAAGATCATTGTAAAATATTTAATTCCAAATGTCATGAATGACGGTGTACACTTTGAAAAGAAAAAAACACATTCATAGTTGAGAAAATTATCCAAATGTCTTCATGAATAAGTAATGAGTGTTCCCGGAAATTCCCGGGATGAGCAATCGACCTAGCTACGCAGCCAAAGTAAGTTCATTGTGAAGGAATGCCGCTATAGATAGCGGACGGTCCTTCATTTTCTTGGCGATTTTCACAGCTTCAAAACGACGCAATCCCACTTCGAAATCTCAGTCCTCAGTAATTTTCTTGACAGCCTGGGAGGTTAAATTTCACCCGTTGATCAGAGACTCTTTGAGGATCATTTGTCAAGATGAAGGCGGTGTTTTTCGCAGTTGTTCTGGCCGTGTTTTTAACACGAGGTAGGTCATTTAAGTTTTTCTTTGTGAAAACTCCAACCATGACTCAACATCTGTGCAACTGCACTTTAATTGTAGCGCTCAAACGAAAAAGTGTGCAGTACATATGGGAATAGGGAGTGGCTGAGAATTGTAATTATATATCTGAGGATGAAATTGAAATATATGTCTGTAGTAGCTTGAGTAACTCCAGCTGACATGCTCATATTCATTCACATGTGAATGAATATGAGCATGTCAGCTGGAGTTACTCAAGCTATGTCTGTAGCATCTTGTTTCTAAAATATTTAAACAGATTTAACATAGGCGTAGCCAGCGGGGTGCAGGGGGGTGGGTAAGGGGGGTATTTTTTAAAGACTGCCCTTTTCCATTCCAATACCCTTTTTTCACCAGCGTTTACCCCCCCCCCCCAATATTTTGTAAAGAGTACCCTTTTTTTAAGAAGTTGTCTTTTTTTCTGAACAAGTGCCCTTTTAAAAAAGAAGTAAACTTGTGCCTTTTTTGTGACATCGGCCGTTCCTGGTGCCGTTTTAAACAGCGCCCCCATCCGTGAGAAAAAAATGTGTCTACATTTCACCACGGATGTGCAAGTGCCCTTTTCAAAAAATGTTGCCCCCCAAATCAAAATTAAAATCCTAAAATTAAAAATTTCAAAATGAAAGTATAAAGTCCCAAATAACTCTGAAACTTAGTAATCCCCTTCCATAATTACAAAAACGTTGGTGTGTCTTTGACCATGCACACCATGTGCAAAAAACAACAGATTGAAACTGCCAAACTATCATGAAATATCCTACCTGATTGAAAGTAAATGATAGGATCAACCATCCTGTAAAATCACTGCACTCTATATGCTGTAATTTTCGAGAAAAGAGAAATTACCATCATTTCACGGGAATAAACCAAACCATTGCACTTTCAATGGAGAAAAATGAAGATGTACTTTCCAAGTTTTCTCAAAAATTATAACATGAGTTGAAATTTTTAAAGTTATTTTTAATAACCTGCTTTAGATTTATTGTTCCTTATTAAATTGGCAAAAACACATACTTTTTTGTGCAAATGATGTCAATTACCTTTTAATATACATGTACTTTCGAATCAAATCTAAAGTCAATGGTGTGACTAATTCTCAAAGCTCAATTTGAATTGCATTTTAGATATTTAATTTTTTTTTACATCTTTGTTTGTTTGTGAAGCTTCTGCATTGGATTGCTACTCCTGTAATGACTGCGGACTATCTGGCGTGTTCTCCATCTTTGAAAGTAAGACCACATGCCCTAATAGCGTCTTGGGGTTTCTGACTGAGCCTAGATGTGTCAAAGAAGTTGCCTCTGATGGAAGTAAGTATACCCATCAATAACCAACAATACTCCCCCCCCAAAAAAAATTAATTAATAAAAGAAAAAATAATTTTAAGAAAAAAAAAAAGCCTATCGTGGAATTCTTTTAAAAACAATTACTCAAGAATATTCTTGTAATTTGTCACAAAGTAAAAAAGAAAAGTGGGCAGGACGTCCTATTAATTTTAAAAGGCTTGCAATTATTTTTCTACTTTTCTATTATTTGGTTTCTTGCAAATTTGAAAAAGGACTTGGGGGCAGGGCTAAGGATCAAGGCCATCCATCAATGTTTTTTTTTAAATAAATTAATAAGAAGTTTTCAAAAGAAATCGCATGAAATTTGTAATAACCATTGAATTGCCAATGTAGTTGGAGGACAAATGTTGATAATGCGATATGTATTTTTTTCCTTGACAGCCGTGAAACGATACTGCGGCACTGCAACAACATGCGGCGCAGCACAGCTTCTTGTTAGGTGTGACAGCGCCACCGAAACCAACTGCATCATCTGCTGCAGCACAGACACCTGCAACAACGCCCTCACTGTCAAGGGTACCTGGCTGGCTGTTGCGTTGGCCTTAGCTGCAGCCTTCTTTGCTGCACGTTCCTAAACGATGAGTATTCATGAGCACTACTCATGAATATGCATAAGCACTAAATCATAAATATTCATAAGCACTTGTTCTCGCCAAAGTTTGGGCTTTACATTTAACAACTTTCTATGGCTTCAACTGCATATATCTAAACAATTTTATAATGGCTTTTTAGAAAGTGAAAGTTTTACCATGCAGAGTCTTTTACCGCTTCTTAAAGTTTTGATAGAGTCGCTCATTTTTAGCGTACAAAGAGTTTATTTTCAAAACGCCTTACATTCATTTGAAAAAAAAGCATACTTTATAGCAATAAGTTCAGCTGTTTCAAAAGAACAATTCTCACTTCATTGTATTCTTAAATTTTGTGCAGAAAAAAAAGAAAGAAAAAAACCCCCTAGCCTTTGAAACTGAATTTGGGTAACCAGGAAAGAGCGAGATTATAAAAGGCTAAGAGAATGGTGTGTGTCACGTTTTGGAAGCAAACTCTTCATATATTTAGGCTGCCAAGTTGAGTGTTAGTTGGGTGATTAAGTGGCTTAATTTTTTGTACTTTTTCTAAAATAATGTGAACTACAAATTCATTTAGTGCCATATTTGGATTGTGGCTCCAGTTGCTAATTTGTCTTTCGCAAAATCTTGTAGCTCATCAATAATGTTTTTACTTTAAATTTTGAATTCTTTTCTATTGAGATTTTTATTCTGCATTGTAATCTGTTATATTTTCTCCTCTGATCACAGTAGTGTAAAAACAGGGAAAAAATTGTGTACAATTGTGATCCTCTGTTTTGTAGGTTGAAGACTTTTCACAAAACTGCATAATCATTTGTACAATATTCAGAATCGTTAAGCTTGTAATTGTGCAAACAGTTCTTTATAATGAAAACTGCCAATACAATAGAACCAATAGCATAGCGAGGGGAGGGGCTTTAACACCCCCTCTCCACGACCCAAAGAAAAACCAGAAAAATATGCACCCAAAATGCTCTACACACATGACTGGTTTGCATAGGGCATGTTGTACTTGGACACGGCTGAAAAAAAATTGGGAACAAAATTGGTTAAACTTCCTTTCCTATGACCCATGACTTGTTTACGCAGAGCATGCTGTATGTGAACATGCATGGCTTAACATTTTTTGGGAAAAACTCCCCCGCCATGAGAAATGTCTCACTACTCCACTGAGAGGAACAACAGGGCCAACAACTGAGGTTTTTTATGAAAGTGAATGACTGTAAAGTCTAGCAATGCCTATTGAAAACTGCTCTCCTCTGTTTAGCGGAGTCAAAGCAAAAAGGCAGCTTTTGTTAAATGCTAAAAGGCTAAAGATTTTGATTTGAAATGAGAGGCACGCTAGGTAGAGCTCTAACATTAAGGACTATAAACCATCTATGGAAGCGTGGGCTGATAACATGAATACCTGTTCCTTCCATTGGCTATTAGATTAGATTAGATTAGATTTCTTTATTGTCATGCTCAAAATTACATGAAACTTCATTTCCCAGTGTACAATTAAAAATATGTGTACATCCAATAATTAAAAAAATACACAAAACATGACAAGACCAAAATATATCATAACATGTACATTGTACATGTACAAAACACAGTTACTACTATACAATCATAAAAACTCTAGGAGCAGTAAAGTAGGATTTCGGACTGTGAAATGAGGAAGGAAATGAGGAAGAATAGGACGGGACAGGATGGAAACAGCTGGGTCTGGCAATGTGCAAAATGTATAGGGCAGGGTATGATTGAGGGGTAGAGGGGGGTGAGAAGGGAAAAGGGGGGGGGGGGGAGAGCATGGAAAGAGTGGGTAGGATAAGGGAAACATTGGAACATAGGGTAGTGTAGGGAGGGGCAGGGCTGAGTAAAGTTGGGTGATCCTAAGTGTTGAAAAGAGGCTAAAATTTAGCAAATATTATTTCCATATTCCGTATCTTCCAATTATCTGTTGCAATACTCGCATGAACTGCTCTGCAAAAACTGAGTCTGATGCGGCGAAACTGATATTTAAATTAATCATAGGAGTGAAAAAGGCATTAAGGAAATTTTTTTTTGGGGGGGGGGACACTTAACTGTTAGGGATGTTGATTTTGTCATTTTTTTTATTTTGGCCATTGGAATCCAAGTCCTTGGAAAAACAAAACAGCTTAAAAAAAAGAAAAGAATATGCTGTTGTCAAAAAGGCAAATTAATGTTTGTCTTCTAAATTTCTTTATATGACATTTACAAAATAGGTATTTAATAGTCTAAATAAATAACGGAACAGACCCAATAAACAATAGAAATCTGGATTAATTCCAGATCTGCCATTTTTTAACTGCCAATTTCTTGAATGCTCATCAGACTGTTTTTACAGAGCAGGTCAAGTGTAATGCCTTAAGTCTTTTTATTTCCTATATCTTTTGAATGTACTCTTTTAAATAAAGCATCGGAAAAATGTACGATTAATGGAGTGAAGTTTGTTTTTGTCCTATGTATATTTATAAGTTGTATTTTGAAAAAAGTGTTTGTTCTTTCAATTAGAAGAACATTCTTTTTTTCTTTGATGGCCAAAATACTTCATATCTTAAAATCATTAAAAAATATAAATATTATTATCTTCACATATTCTAATTATCTGGATGGGCTCCCATTTGCAACGTTGAAGATAAAAAAAAAATCACCTCTTTTAAAATTCACACAAATGACACTTGCCATGACAGGAGTTTTTTCCTTAATCCCACAGAAAAATGACTTATGACTTAATGAATATTCTCCGTTCTTCCAAACCGATTCTGATAAATTCATCTGCCTACCCCAATCCTCCTACACGTATTTAACAACACAGCCATTCCAAACACCCCTTCCCTCAAAATGGAATGTTGCTGTCAACTCTGACCCACAAAAATAACACTATCCAGACATTTCTTTTTTGCAGATATTTTTTATTGCTCTCAAAAATATCATGTAAGCGTACAGTTGTATGCACCTGCTCAAAATCCAGCCTGTTTACCTGTTTAGTTTTCGGAACAATTGTTAACCTTGTGAATAATTTACAAATTCTCTGTGTGAACAAAAAAAACAGGATACTACAAATTTTACAGCTTTAAGGGAATGCAGTAATGCTTACTGGAGCATTGAAACTGCTTCAGTTTTGGTATTTGAAAGAATTTGCCATGCCAACAATTCTTTGTGGAGTCAATAATCGCCCAAGCAAACACCAGCAGTGAACCAGTCAAAAATAGACACAAATCGCTTGGAAGTTTTGCTAGTTACCAGTTTTTTTTCTATGATACAATAAAATAATGCAAGGAGTTTGAACATAAATTTCATTACCAGCCTTTGAAAAGCAGAACCAACAAACGTTTAACTGGACTGCGTTTTTGTCACTGATGTACTATTTCATGGGAATATTAGTACATGTGTATGCATATCTTGTGGTTTAAAAAAAATCTATGTACAATTTAGCAACATCTGTGCATTGTCTACTGCCAAAGATAGAGTAAAGAGATAATAAAAAAACTGTAAAATAGTAAAAATAAAGCCCCAAAACAACACTGAAATGTTAAATGCAGCAAGTATGCCTTACTTTTTTTTAGTGAACATTTGACAAAACAGTACTTCAAATGATCGATATGGCCTATTTATGCCAACTCGGAATTCAAGGATTTAGCAAAACATATAAAATTTCACTTAACTTCAAAAGTACATTTACAAATATCAGTAAATGCTCGAAAAAAAATTAACCCAAATTTGCTTTTAAGTACTTCAAACCAATACCAGTCAAAACTTGCCAAAGTTTGGTTGCCATGTTATATAAATTGGACAGGATATAAATTCTAACAAATATGAGCCTTAAAAATAGAAAAGAAATAATGTTACAAATTGTTGAAAACAATGGGTCCATGTTACTGAAACCACAAGACGAGGTTTAATTCAATATAATATATTTACAAAATTTACAGAACAAAGAGGCATCAACTCTACACCCAAAGTACAAAAGTATTCACAAAAAAATATTGGCGGCCTTAATTTAAAATGGGCCAATCACACAACTTCATCAAGAAATTTGAATACAAATCATTTTAACAAAGGTGTTTCTTTAAGCACCATGATATAAAAAAAATTACGGCAGTGTTTGGTAGATGACCAAAACTTAAATAGCTCTTTAGTTTTATGAACCTCAAAGTTGTTTTATTCTTTCGTTTTTAGAGCAGTTACAGTAACTAAACCCCCTTGTGTAAAAACTGAAGCTGTCATATGGATCGTTCTATAAATTCAGGGTCCAAAGTGTGACATTTTGCCTGTCCCTGTTACATTGGTACTTTGTAATTAGACATTCAAGTGTCATTAAGAGTGAAACAATGTTTTAATTTGTTGGGAAGGTAATTTACATTTGTAATCATTCGTGGAGGACAACTGCATTAACCCTAACTCCCTAGCATCTTTTAGTAGGAACTGGACCAAGTCCATCAAATTCCATCAATCACTGTGCTTCCAATACAAAAATGTACATGATATAATGGAATCCACCATTGACACACTGGTTGACATTCATGGACTTGCGACACATGGCTTTTATCACAATAGCAGTACAGGAAGCTAGGCAAAATCAATCGGATACCCCTAGCACTGCTTCAGGCCATTAGGCCCAAGTCCCACAAAATCCATCAAAATCAGGGGGGGGGGGGGGAGGGGGGGGGGACTTTGAAGGAGCTGGGGTGGTTAGGGTTAGGGAGTCCATCGGATTTTAAAATCATAGATGTCAGATGTAACAGGGACAGGAAAAAAAATTTTTTTTTGAATGACCTTCATTCCTCGCACTTCTATCACGGTGACCCGGGTTCGATTCCACCCCGGGCACATATCTTGTTTTTTTTCTCTGCCCTGCTAGCCTCATATCAGAGGTCTTTGCTTAACACAGATGGGGACATGTGATACAGTAAGTACTAAACTGATGCCTTGTCAGTGAAAAACGTCTGGAGCAGGAGTCTACCACAGCAAGTATAAATAGTACAAATTATTTTGTGAAAAAAATTATTACAAAATTATTTCAAAACCAAATTTATCCATGTTTAGCAGATGAACACATACACTGGCAGCACTATACAACCTAAGGCTTTACTATTTTAAAACAAGTCAAGAAAATGACTTAAAGTACTTTTAGACTGAACTATATACAAGAACTGTTAAAATATATTCTTTCAAGTAAATCTTTTAATTGTATAAATACATTGTAGTACAAAAGGCGTACAAATAAACGAACAGATATGCTGTAAATTTCTAATTAACACAAATCATGTACTTGATTTTTTTCAAAATGAATGCCATTAAATAATAAGAAGAAAAAAACTGTTTTTCATCTGTTTCGCTTGTGACAAATAATTTTGTGGTTCAAATACAAGTTTAATTTGAATGTCTAAAGACTATATGTATAAAAGTGCCAGGGAAAAAAATAGTTTCAAATTTATGTTATCAAAAATTATCAAACTTGATCATTAATCGGTGAAATAATCATGAATACTGATGCTGTGAATTACATAATTGATAATACGCTGTCCAATACGGAACAATAATGATCAATAATTGATAAGGCACATTAGACTTATTGATAATTGATATTCACTAATCCATATCAAAAGTCAAAATTCATATTGATTGATCAAAATTTGCTGATATATTGATTAATGAAAATTGAGTATTGTTTTGGTGTCAATTACTTGCAATCGATAATGCCACTCAATGTTAAAAACAACTCATGCGCTGCATTATCAATAACCAATAATTCAAACCAATCAATAACCAATAATAACAATAGCTGATCAATAATCAATACTTCATTGTAATTAGTCCATCATAATTTAAGCAACAAGGCCATTAAACAACCTTCCATATTCAAAAAGTACCGAGAGAAATAATAATTGCATGCAACTCGCAAGTTTCGTTAAACTTCAATAATATACAAACACAGCGTCTAACCCTAAACTAAAGTAACCTTAGCAACGATTGGTTAAAAAAACAAACTTCAGTCATGTCATCAAACAGTAAATGCACTGTTGACAATCCTTTAACTTATAATTACAAAATATATATAAAAAATTCTGCACCATATTGTATATAGACTTGTTGAACAATAATATATATAAATATGTACATGTACAAAATAAGGATACTTTAAGGGGGTGGGGAATAGGACGAATTTTAAGTATGCAGATATAAAAAAACCCAGATTTTAGAATTGAATACAGGTGCAAACAGACGCAACACATTATTTGAAGCTATGGTAAAAAAAAATGTTTTCCTCTTTCCCCAAATCTTGTAACTTTCATAACTTTCAAAAAAAGTAGTTTTTAAGAGTTCTTCATCAAGAGTTGTTTATCAGAAAAACACTACTTCAGAAAATGAAAGTGTTCATTTTCTGAGGACTAAAATGTCAGAGTTGCAAGTTAGATTCATCCCTCTACTCATTCCGAGTTGTATAAAATAAAAGGTAAGTTTTTTTCTCCAAACTTATGAATATCCTGAAGAGTCAACTTGTTTGTACGATCATAAGTCATCACAAATCGATCACAAGTTGATCATAAATCATCACAAGTCATTACTTAAGTTAATCACAAGTCATTAGAAGTTGATCACAAGTCATCACAAGTCGATCACAAGTTGATCATAAATCATCACAAGTCATTACTTAAGTTAATCACAAGTCATCAGAAGTTGATCACAAGCTGATCACAAGTCATCACAAGTCGATCACAAGTCATTACTTAAGTTAATCACAAGTCATTAGAAGTTGATCACAAGTCATCACAAGTCGATCACAAGTTGATCATAAATCATCACAAGTCATTACTTAAGTTAATCACAAGTCATCAGAAGTTGATCACAAGCTGATCACAAGTCATCACAAGTCATTACTTAAGTTAATAACAAGTCACCATAAGTTGATCACAAGCGAATCACAAGTCATCACAAATCGATCACAAGTCATCACAAGGTGATCACAAGTCATCGCAAGTCATCACAAGTCAATCACAAGTTCAGGAATGATCAATGACAAAGCAATGCCTTGTCACTTCAATAGCTAATGAATGAATTATAGTTGAATTGTGACGACTTGTGACGACACCATGATTTCAAACATCAAGATTGGCCAACAAAAACCAAGAAAGGTATACATGTAAGTTTCAAATAAATACCTCCTTACCTCATTTTGTAGGCAATGGTTGTGTGAAAAAAAATTGCTAGAGGTCTAACAAAGAGTTCCGTTACTGTGAGTCGTCGACTGGTATGAATACCCACAAGCCTCTGCAGTGTCGTCAAACTCCTCATTCTGGACATCATCGCAGCTAGTGGGGACATTCAATGGTTTGTTTGCCTCTAAACTCAGCTTGTCGTTGTTTTCTTGAGGGGCAGCTCACTGGATGGTGGAGGCGGTAACATCTTGGCCACTTCTTCGTTGTTCAGTTTGACGACGAGGTTGGCTTGCGGGATCTTACTCCGCTGGTGAGTAGAATTAAAAAAATACAAGTAACGAAACGAGAGAACTAATGAGGAAAGATCATTAGGTTTATTACTAAAGTTTTATTTTCCCTCCATGGGTGGGGCTTGAAACCTAAAACGTCTTAGTAGCGCAAGTATCTTAGTTCCCACAGAAATCTTAAAATGGAATTCCATGACTTTTCCAGGACAATTTAGGGCTTTTCATGACCAATTCCAGCACTGTTTTGCATTTTAGGAGTCTAGTTACAATACACTGGCCAGTCATCACACTGAGGCAAGGGACACCACTCCCTTTCAGCCTTCCAGTTGACACAAGACCACTGAGCACCACAAAGGCATCACAATGGTGCACTGAACATGCAACAAGTATAGAGCATACATAAATAAAGAGGAAGTCTAGCAAACTGGAATGCAAACTGGAAGACGGCCATAGCCAAATATTACGCATCATCACGCATGGGTCATGCAGGATTCCATGACTTTTCCGTGACTGTGTCTTGGAGTATCAACTTTCAATGACATGACATGTAACATGATAGCTTGAATTTCCATGATTTTCCATGATTTTCCATGATTTTCCATGATTTTCCATGATTTTCCATGATTTTCCAGGATTTTCTAGGATTTTCCAGGATTTTCCGAGAATTTTCCATAATTGTGTGTGGGAAACCTGTCATAGACAAATATTTTGTTCTTTACCGGTTCTGAGTAGTAATTCCAAGAGCAGGGCTGCCTCTTAGGAAGAATTGTAACCTCGTTGGTGATGGGGTTGAAACGAGGATTGGAGAACGTCACGATGGGATCGCTACGGCAACCGCGCCTCTTCCTGGATGGACAAAAACAAAACAGCTCATCTGTAAATACCACTTGTTGGAACAATTCTGATTGGATCAAAGCGGATCATGTGACCAGAAAAAAAAACTTCAAAATAAAAAGACTGAACTTTCAAATTTCTAGTAATTTCATAATTATATGAAGTGGAAGGTAAGCACCACTATGCCGACCTGGCTTCCCAAGCAACAGGCAACTTGACCCTCGGTTTGTCGGAGCAGACCACTCATGATACTTACTGGTATCTCCTCCACACCACGAAGACAACAAGAAGCAAAATGAGGAATATCAGGAGTAGAATTCCAACGATGACAAAGACGTAGGATCCAGGCTCCGGCGCCAGTTGACGTTTGTCATCTTTACCTTGCTGCCAAGTTGATCCTTGGCACAGTCCCAGCTGCTCATTTTCAGGAGAACATCCCCTACAAAAACCAAAAAACCCAAAAAACTGATGGTATCTTATCCATTTTAAGGGTGGCATGTGCGTAAAGCGCTCGCCTCTCACCAAGGTGACCACGGTTCAAATCCTGGCCGTGGATCACATGTGAGTTGTGCTTTGGTTCTCTCCTGTGACACGAGGGTTTTTCTCCGGTTTTCCTCCCTGAAAAATCAAACACTTTCGATCTCAGGCTGTGCTCCGTGGTCATATATGGGTCAATGTGGCTGGCAGCCATAGGCGCCTTTACGTGTCAGCGGCCCGACCATGTTGTAGCCGCGTCCTTCGCAATTCAGCCTACCAGCTGCGAGTAAGGATGATAAGCCTCCCAAATTATTATTATTTCTAAGTGAATGTTTGGCCTGAAGAGAGCTGATATGTAACCTAAGATTGCAGTATTGCATCTTGGATACTGTCATTTCATTGGTCTAGAAGGTCACATTTGTTTATAAAAATGACCCTTTCATTAGTTATGTCACTCAAAAACTGCCAAGCACACCATTCGGGTGTAAAGCTTATACAATGTGCGCGATACAGCATGTGAAGAGCAGTCAGATATGTAGGGGGCACCCTGCAAGTCCATGCAGGGGTAAAAGCGACAATCAGTGACAAGAAGCATTAGCGGAACATTGGTAAATGACTGAATGGCACTCCATACCTCAAATTCTTCGTGGATACTTCTCAAGCAATTTTCTTAAATTGTGCAAAGGTAACACTTTGATTAACCCTCCTACTATTTAAGAGGTCACCCATGGTCAAAATGTTTGTATCTCACCTCCTGGCATACCGTGTACAAACCAATGGGGGTCTTGACCAATATTGACCCAAGTAATAACCAGGCTGACAATGCATGTTTCCATAGAAGAATTAAACTACACCATTAGAACTATCCGAAAAAAACACTCTTTCAGCTGGTATATGGTTGATGTATGGGAGGCCAAACATGCCAACATGCAGCTTGCTGAAAAGCAGTGAATAAATCTGTGTTGAGGGTGTTCTGTGTGTGGTTTCCTGGTCGACTAAAGTCACCTACGGTAAGCAGCAAGGTGGGGGGGGGGGTAGTTTCTCGTTGACAAAAGTCATCCATGGTAAGGAAAGGGTTAAAGGGATTGTAGATGGCCCACAGGAAAACCTATAACACCTGTACTACATTATTACATTGTATTACATTGAACTACATTGTATTACATTGTATTACGTTGTATTACATTGTATTACATTGTACTACATTGTATTACATTGTAAAATTGTATTACATTGTATTACGTTGTATGTACAACGTTATACAACGTAATACAATGTAATACAATGTAATACAATTTTACAATTACTACATTGTACTACATTGTTACATTGTATTACATTGTACTACATTGTACTACATTGTATTACATTGTACTACATTGTATTACATTGTTACATTGTATTACATTGTATTACATTGTACTACATTGTATTACACTGTATATATTCATTGATGCATCAATAAACCCATAGAGTGCTCCGGTAGTTTCGGGGCTCAACAATGAGGAACAGGCAGAGCGGTTTATTGGTGGTGCAGGGACTCAGTTCAGTCAACCCTGCTTACCTTGGTATGACGTTGCCCTGTTCTGTGGTTGGTGCTGGTGGAATGACGTTGGGATGTTCTGTTCTAAATGGTGGTGGTTTGGTTGTACCGCGAGTTGATCGTGGTAGCTCGTTGGGGGAGTTGGTCTGAATGATAGGACCACGGATGGTGACAGGAGGGGGGCTGTCTGGTCCTCCTGGTCCTGTAGTAGGGGACAAGGAGACAAATATTTGAGCGGGGTGTTACGTGACAAAAAGCAGAGTTGTAATTGGGTCAGTCACAAATCAATCACAAGTCATCACAAGTCATCATAAGTTATCACAAGTCATCACAAGTCATCACAAGTCAATCACAAGTCATCACAAGTCATCACAACTCAATCACAAGTCATCGCAAGTCAATCATAAGTCAGTCACAACTCAATCACAAGTTATAACAAGTCATCACAAGTCAGTCATAAATCAGTCAAAAGTCAATCACAAGTCATCACAAATCCATCACAAGTTATCACAAGTCAATTAAAGTCAATCACAGATCAATCACGAGTCATCACAAGTCGGTCACAAATCATCACAAATCCATCACAAGTCCATCACAAGTCAATCACAAATCATCACAAATCCATCACAAGTAATCACAAGTAATCACAAGTCAATTAAAGTCAATCACAGATCAATCACAAGTAATCACAAGTCAATCGCAACTTATCACAAGTCATTTATCATTTCGACCTATTTAAGAAGAAATTTGAGCTCCTCATAGTATCTCTCGAGGCTTTGCAAGGCTTTCAACAAAAGCCTAGCATTCAACAACAATAAAGCCACAGTTTTCATAATCTTCTCCAGACTGCTCACAGTTTTTGAATACTTGAATAAAAAAATGCCATTCTGATATTGGTTTGATGATCTGATATTTGAAGATTGGGTATATTGGGCTCAGCCCTGGATTACAGAGATAGACTTACTGAGCGAGCAGACTCTATGGTCCCGATACTGCTCATCAGGGCAAGCGCAGACATAGCCCTGGGGACGAGCTAGACACAGATGGGTGCAGCCACCATTGGCAATGGCACAGGGGTTAGTTCCTGAAATAAAAAGCCAGTAGATTTATTGTTTTAAGAAATCTGCCAGTTACAAGGTGGAAAAGCCTTGAAGAAAATATGGTTTATGCAAACAAGACCAATGCATCCATTTGTTAAAACATGAAAGGTCTTCAAATATGACTCAAATAAGCCAGTTTGGTACTCCGCCTCAAAGAGGGGCTCCTGAAGACGGTCAGAGCATACTGACCGGAACGTCGAGTTTATACCTCTGGTTCTTTTCAGAACCATTCTCTTAGTTGAGAAATTATTCGCGAATGGTGTTTCCGCAAACCTTTCATTAATTTATAGCCATAACAGAACTCGACCCATCAAACCGCAACAGCATATTTTGTTGGAATCTGTCAGGATGGGTACAGTACCCCTAAACTGACAGTCTTTTACATTTGGTTGGCACACCTCCAGAAACGAAGTCAGAAATATGTGTGTGCAGTTTCCCATTACAATGCCGGTGTTGGAATTTGCCAGGATGAGTATGGTTCCTAGTAAATCATGCTAGGGAGTTAGGGTAAATGAAGGAACCGACAACTAACAAGTCATTGTGTTTTTCGTTCCTGCTGAGCATATTTTCGTGTCTTAAATCCACCTTCTTTGGTCATTCAAATTACCTGTTTGTCTGAGCGGGGAGACCATCTGGATATTCATTCCTTGGAAACTGCCCGGCAACGTTCGCTTGTCTCGTCCGTTGGTCTTGTCGACGGACTCTATAGATGACGTGTGCCAGTCTGTCCAGTACAGCCTGGTGTTGAACTGTGGGGAAAGATACAGAGGGACATATAGTGGTTAGCGATTGACTGGGCGAGCGAAATATTGTCGGATTTGTGATGTTATACATTTTGGTCCCAGTGATGAAATCAGAGGCGAGATTGGAGAAAATGAAAAATTCATGAAATAATCGGCAGCGGGTTTCTGGGTCACCAAGGGGCCCAGAGCAACGTAGGATCTATGTTGTATATTTGTCGTTAAAGGGCACCCCTAAACCCTTTGAAGCCGACACACCCCAACCCCGCCCATTCTGAGGTTACGATACAGGAAACCAAGTGCAATGTCATAACGTCTCATTTCAAAAAAGTTGAAGTGTGTACATACCAACGTCACGCCGTACGGATGCGACATGTTTCTGGTCAGGATGCTGCGATATTTCCCATTAAAATCGGCTGTCTCAAGTTTATCCAAGTTAGCATCGGCCCAGTAGAGTCGTTTGGTCTCGTAATCGATGGTTAAACCGTTGGGCCATTTCAAATCCTCACTGATTAGTGTCCGACGGCTCGTACCATCAAAGTAAGCTCTCTCAATCTTAGGATACGTGCCCCAGTCAGTCCAGAAAATGTAGCTGAAAATAAATGAACGCACATATCAATTTTACTGAGAAGAAGAATTTTGGAATGTTCCGTGGGAGATCTCTGAAATATTCTGCTGTGTGACGGAATACTTTGTGTCTAGGATATTTTAATATTACACCAATGTTATTTTTCAAAACACTGTATACTCAGTATACTTCAGGGCTTGCGGGCCACGACACGAGTCATAATACTGGCAGCTTGTTCTGGGCAGTCTCCAAGAGGAAAGCAACAGACACAATTGAATTCCCTGTAATGCTTAAAAAGGGGCACTAGGTCCTGAAATCCCTGAAAATTTCATGTTTTGGATTGTTTACTTAGCCTATTTCAAACATCTGGTTGAAAGGAAACCAACCTAATGTCTTACCGTTCCCGAGAAAAGACGGAAAAAAAAACCCTGGTTGTTTACATCAGATATGACGGAGTACGAATACGCTTATCCTGTCATTTTCACTTTTCAGTCAATGTATGATATACAGCATCGGTGCTCGCGAAATGTGATTTCTTACACGTCCGCAAAAGGCGAACACTTTACAGATGAAATCAAAACTAGCACCCAAACAGCTTTTTTGGGTTGCAAAACTGGACCCCAAAAGTCGTTTTCGCACGCATAATACAGGAATAACACAAAAACGCCCAGTTTTTAAAGTATAGTTGTGTAGATATTTAAATCCTACTTTTAAATGTTCCGATTAACATCATTTCGTTCAAAGCGCGTTTTGTAGCCCAACTTGGCTATTTCAGGACGCAGTGTCCCTTTAAGGAATTTCCACAAACTATTGGAAAAATGTATTTGATCATCGTGAGGGTTCCTTTAGCTTGTCGTCTATTTGGTTGTCTCCAAGTTGCCCTTAAGAATTGCCTCGAGTGACTTGGCTCTTACGGGACTTAAAGGTATAGTCCATCATTTGCAGCCATCCGAAAAGTAACTGGCGTAATTATTGTTGAAAAACATACTTGGTTGAAAGATAGTAAGGGGACTAAACTCCCTGTGAAATTATTCTTTCTGGCAAGCTGTCATTTTGAAGTAATCAACGAAAGAAGGCATTTCCAACGGTGATTCTTAAGAAGCACCGTAGGAAAATTTAAATTAGTAGTTCGTTTTGTTATTCAGCGCAGCGCGCACAAGTATTGGAACGACGCACACGCGCGCGCGGTTGTTATAATTCGTCGGATCAGTGCGCGACGTCGCATATAGCTGCAATTCAAAACAATTCCAAACATGATTCAGTAAATTTGGATTTGAAATTGAGATCTTAGAATGCTGTTTTTCTCGGAATGTACAGCTGAAGCTTAGCTGAAACTTCATCAGGTTAGTTGCTCAGTATCCTTCATTAGATTTTGAACTCTTTTGTTGCTTCAAACGAACAAAATGCACAAATTACAAATGATGGACTGTAGCTTTAAATGTACTCCTAATTTATTTCCTTATCAACCAAACAACCTTGAATCCAAGCAAGACCCTATATCTGATTGTTCTTCAAAAAAATATATCACTAAATTAAAAAAAAATGAAAACCAATAAATCAGAACCCCAACCTTACCCTTTTCTGGGATAGATGACGATAGCTCTAGGCTCGTCTAGGTTGGTATCCACGATGACTTTACGCGAGGAGCCGTCCAGTCGTGAGACTTCAATCTTATCCCTGCCGGTGTCCGTCCAGTATAGATTCCGTCCGATCCAATCCACGGCTAATCCCTCCGTGGTTCCTAGGCTGGTTGAGATGATGGTCTCTCCTTCACTGCCATCATAATTTACTCGCCTGGAAATTAGAAAAATATAATTACAATTAAAAAAATGAATTGCCAACTCCTAAACCTAACACTGCGCAGAGCTGCCAACATTCTTCAGGGTTTCTTCAAAAAATGGATTTCTTATTCTCATGACTAATTTTCAATTTGTATGTTTTGTTTTAACAAACAAAAAACTATTTTATTTCGATATTGGGCATCTGCAACCCTCTGAGAGAGGGATGTTACTTTGCGCACAAATGATCCGGTCTGCGATGTTTTTATCTGCAGTACACATCGTAAATGGATCATGATAATTCAGCTAGTTCGATGTTTATTCATAAAAAAATAACAATGACGTCACACTATTGCTATCGATCATTCATGCATGTACATTAAAGCATTTCAAAGAACGGCTTTCGTCGAGCTGCCACAGTGGCCTAGTGGATAGTGGAATGAACAATGGATCGCAAGATCTGTGGTTTGAACCCATTTTTCCAGTATCCATCAGATTCCCACTTTTTAGAGCGTTATAAATAACCCGACTTTACCTGATGACGTTGAGGTATACATCAGTGTAGTAAATCTTGCACTCAACACTGTCAAAGTCCAACGTCACAGCGTTCTCTATGTCTTCCTGGATCGGCAAAATGACGTCAAGATGGTCGTCTGTATCCATGGAGATACGACGCAGGGTGTTTCTCGTGGCAAACAGTAGGAACGTCGATGGAACTTGATGGAAAAAAAAAACCACTGTCAAGTTAGGAGTCAAATCGGCACAGGAGCACTATCTTTGCCATCAACCTATGTGGCCGAAGTTCGAATCCAACACTTGGATTTTTAAAATCCAAACCCAATTCCATAGGGTTCTCCTCAAAGAACGGATCAGGAGTTGTCCTCCCACCTCTAAAACTAAGATATGGAAAATGGAAATGTGACTTGCTCAATGCCTTTTGAAACTTAGACGCTGACTACAGATTTCACAATTGCCAATGTTGAGCCCACATGATGCTGGATATTATTGCAATTCCTGGTCATTAATCTTATAGAGCTCCACCTACGTGCCTCACATCCAAAAAAGCCTCATTTCTTCAGCTTTTTACAAAACCTGCCATTGTGCACTGACTCAACTCAACAGAAGAGGACAGTTTTCAAAAGGGATTATCAGGAGTGATCCTAACACCTCTAAAATTGAACATTTCTTCAGACTGACATGTTACAGTGCAAGGGCTAACTTTTTAGGAATCCTGAGTTTCATTTTTGGGAAAATGAGCAAAATCATGGACAAAAACGTGTCAAGAAATTT